>NC_133330.1:134750239-135097114 GCF_042186555.1 Aquarana catesbeiana
CAGCCGTCCATTTTCAGAACTCCACTGTATAGTCCTCTATTGGCCTTTGCCCTTGAGATAGGTTATGCAAAATTGTTTCAGCTGTGGCCGTGCGCTGTGGATCATCATAAAGTTGTGCCATGCTTTCAAAAAAGGAATCTACTGAGTTTAACACAGGGCTCCTTTGTTCCATCAGACTGTGGGCCCAGGCTTGTGGTTCTTCAGCTAGAAGGGAGAAGGGAGAGAACCCCAACTTTACCACTTCGGAAGAGAAAGTCCTGGGCTGAAGAGCTAGGTAAAGGGAGCAGGCATTCTTAAAGGCCCTATATTTCTTGCAATCACTTGCAAATCGCTCCGGCATGGGGACCCTGGGCTCAGGGAGCGCCACTACCACAGCTGGATTTAAAGAAGCTTGAGGAGGAGGAGGCCCCACTGGCGGGTGCAGGAGCTGCGGCTGTGGGTATGGGTGGTGTCAGGAAAAGCCTTCTTGCAAGCGTTCTAGCAATAGAAAGATTAAAAGGATGCCTGTGCACAGAAGTGCCGTCCGGCGCACGCGCAATAGCGGCGCACGGGTGTGCGCAGGAGCGCGCGCGCGCCCCCTATGACAGCACTTGGTACCAAAGATGTACTATAAAAAGGGGACTGTTCCATTGCTGCCTTGCTGTCCGGTCTACAGCGTTCCTGAAGACCCCTGCCGCTTAAATTACTTGTGATCTGTACCCTGAAACCTGTTACCTTTTTGGACTGTTCTTGACTACCCTGTTTGCTGCCTGCCCCGATCTCGGCTTTGACTACTCTTCTGGATTGCCCTTCTGTACCTGATCTGCCCGCCTGTGTTTTGACCCGGTCTGCCTGTACCCTGCTGTCTACATCCTGTTGCTGGACTACAAGACTCCTCCCTGCTGTCTGCATCCTGCTGCTGGTCTACAAGACACCTCCCTGCTGTCTGCATCCTGCTGCTGGACTACAAGACACCTCCCTGCTGTCTGCAGCCTGCTGCTGGACTACAAGACACCTCCCTGCTGTCTGCATCCTGCTGCCGGTCTACAAGACACCTCCCTGCTGTCTGCATCCAGCTGCTGCACTACAAGACACCTCCATGCTGTCTGCATCCTGCTGCCAGTCTACAAGGCTCCTCCCTGCTGTCTGCATCCTGCTGCTGAGTTACAGAGTACCTTCCTGCTGTCTGCATCCTGCTGCCGGACTACAGGACACCTCCCAGCTGACTACAGGACCCAGCCCTCTGCTCCAGTTTTCCAGTCAGGCACTTGTGCCCCTTTGTACTCTCGAGCCCCTGTCATCACTACCAGGGGTTCCCGAGTTGGAGGTATATGAGAGGCCATTCCCTGCATTCCGGGCTCTACCTACCAGGTACGTGACAGGTGATCTGGAGAGTTGCTGAAGGCGGCCATCAATTTGACTATAGCCTTCTTGCAGTTTCTGGACTGCATCGGTGAGTGCTGAGACCTGCTGGCACAGGATCTCGAAAGGGGAACGCGCTCTGTCGGCCTCTGACATCTGGCTGGTTTGTACTGTCAGGAAAGTACTTACCGAGGCCGAGATGCTGAGAGCGGTTCACCCTTGTGACTAGGTGCACTCCGCCCCCTGGAGGTGATACAGGGACTGGTTGGCACGAAGAGGCACAGGCCACCAGCAGGCAGGATAGGACTTGTGTAGAGAAGAGAATTGACTCCCAAAGGTTGCGTGTACAATTGCCAGCATCCCTTAATTAAATATGAGAACAGGAAGAGACCTCTAGGATGGGATTTTAAGGGCAATTATTTGAAAAATATGAAAAAGTTTTTTAAACTATATAAAAAATATACAATTTATTGATACAAAAATTCATAAAATCGTAATTAGACAAAAATTACAGTCATGTGAGCAACCATAATACTACATTCACAATTTTGACAGAAATGGTAAGAATCCCACTACATAAATGCTGATAATCCATGAGTGAGAGTCCAACGCGTTTCGAAATATATAAATACAATCTTCATCAGGGACAATTTTTCCATTTTTGTAATGTAGAACAAAGTATAAATACATAATACATATCAATACATAATATATCGTAACATACACATTCAATGTCCAACAATCTGTTCAAAGAACTTACATGTCAAAAAAAATCATCATTGGAAATTCCTCCATACCAAAAGTTCCCTAAGGAAGCCTAAATGAGCCTTTCATCATGCAAAAGAACCCAGGGATATGAATATCCAACAAGGGCATCAAAAACGAAAAAACCTGAATACGGATACGGAACCTACAGAACGGAATGAATAAATATGTATATATCAAAAACTATAAGGTGTCCAAAATATCATTGAGTACATGTCTAAAGGAAGCAAGCCACACAATGCCAAACCCAGGTGAGCATGGGGAGACCTCAAACCGTCCCTCAGGGAGCCGAGAGACGGAAGAGGCAAAAAAACACCACACACAAACAGCACAGGCATGGAAAAAGGTGCAAGCAACCAGAACAACAAAAAAACAAAAACAAAAAACAAAAAAAGGGTGAAAAAATAAATAAATAAATTCGATCACACTTACAATATCGTATGATACCAATGGAGCCCGGAGAAATGATAGCCCCAAAGGAATGGTCCAGCCCGCGTGTGGGGCAAAAAATGATTTGGAGTATATGTTCACACTTCCCAAAGGGAGAGAATGGAAAAATCCACCTAAGGGTAAGTGAATTCGGTAAGTAGATGAGTAACAAAATACACAATCAAATATATATATAAGTATATATATATATATATATATATATATATATATATATATATATATATATATAATCCAAGTGGAGACGCCAACAGGGAAAGCATCCCTCCACAGGAGGGAATTATGAGTCCCAGGACATCAAACAACATTAGAAAGTTCAATACACCACCCCAATAATAGGATTGTTGAATAAACTAAACTTACCAAGTGTGATAGGTGTGTGGTCACAATGTAGGAATCCAAATAGCCGTATTGCCTGCCCAAATGGGTAGGACAAAAGGTACCCCCTCCATGGAAGAGGCCAGCTGATGCAAAAAAAATAATATACAAATACCGTGGCATGGAGAGGGAATGGCGCCCCAAGGATTCCCGGCGTCCTCCTTATAAAGCCCCTTAATCAGGTAAAGGTGAGCCTGGTGTGGCACACTGGAAGGACGTCTGATGGCACCTGGGCCATGACGTCTCTGCCAGTGAGCGCTGGAACAACAGAAGGCTGAACCGCAAACGAAGCCATACACAGCTATCCCGCGATATGCTGGAACGCAACGTGATCACCGAAGGGTGGACGGTAACGTCATCCAAGCACGTAGATGCGGGAGCGTCATGGCAACAAGTAGACGCTGCCGCTTGATGTGTGGGTTGGAAACAACCATCGGAGGCAGCGGCGAACAGGAGGAGCCCCCCGGAGGGGGGATGGGGCAACCACCTGATATCGCATGCAAAACCGATGGGTGTCTGCATCCAGGGGGGATACTGGAATAGAAGAGATGGAAATAACCGGCTGAATGCAATTCCGCCCTGCCAGAAGGAGGAAGGGCAAACAGTCGGCACTAAAGGGCATAGCTGTAATATGAAAATTCTGACGATGGGACCTCACAGGAAAAGAATTCCCGGTTGTCCCAATGGTCAGACAGGAGAGATGGAAAAAACCGAACCAGCAGGCTCCATGAGTCAGGTGATGGATTTGTGGAGAACTTACTATTCTTCGCCAGTTCATTTCTGATTCATTTCTAATATGGTTTTCATGTACTCTGTGGAATTGTCTTATTTTTTCATTGGATTTATCCTTGAGCTCCATTCTTTGTCCCCGTATTAGGTCTAGTGCCATCATTATGCACCCGGCACACCCAGGCCCCCATTTTCATTTATTTTTTCTGGGGGCCTTTTCTATCCCAAGCTGTCAATTTTTCTGTGCTTTCAGCACCACTTTGACAATCTTGTGATGACATTCTGTGTCAGTTTTTTTTAGTCCTCCTAGTGGTTAGTCTCTCTTCAATCTGAGGTGTGTATTGTCCCTATTTGGGACCGTTTGGTTTTTGTTGATAAACCCTCTTCCCATTTTTTAGTGGTACAACTTTATTGAGTGTTTTTAAACTTTCCTCTACCAGAACCTGTTGGTTCGTTTTTTTCCATCTCCCCTGTCTGACCATTGGGACAACCGGCAATGCTTTTCCTGTGAGGTCCCATCATCAGAATTTTCTAGTTACAGCGATGCCCTTTAGTGCCAACCATTTGCCCTTCCTCCTTCTGGCAGGGTGGATTTGCATTCAGCCGGTTATTTCCATCTCTTTTATTCCAGTATCCCCCCTGGATGCAGACACCCATCGGTTTTGCATGCGATATCAGGTGGTTGCCTCCTCCCCCCTCCGGGGGGGCTTCTCCTGTTCGCCGCTGCCTCCGATGGTTGTTTCCAACCCACACATCAAGCTGCAGCGGTACTTGTTGCCATGACGCTCCCGCATCTACGTGCTTGGGTGACGTTACTGTCCACCCCTTGGGGTGGCGACATCATGTGATCACGTTGCGTTCCAGCATATCGCGGGATAGCTGTGTATGGCTTAGTTTGCGGTTCAACCTTCTGTTGTTCCAGCGCTCACTGGCAGTGACGTCATGGCCCAGGTGCCATCAGACGTCCTTCCAGTGCCCCACACCAGGCTCCCCTTTACCTGATTAAGGGGCTTTATAAGGAGGACGCCGGGAATCATTGGGGCGCCATTCCCTTTCCATGCCACGGTATTTGTATATTATTTTTTTTGCATCAGCTGGCCTCTTCCAGGGAGGGGGGTACCTTATGTCCTACCCATTTGAGCAGGCAATACGGCTATATGGATTCCTACATTGTGACCACACACCTATCACACTTGGTAAGTTTAGTTTATTCAACAATCCTATTATTGGGGTGGTGTATTGAACTTCCCAATGTTGTTTGATGTCCTGGGACTCATAATTCCCTCCTTTGGAGGGATGCTTTCCCTGTTGGTATCTCCACTTGGATTATACCACCCCCTATATATATATATACACTTATATATATTGATTGTGTATTTTGTTACTCATCTACTTACCGTATTCATTTACCCTTCGGTGGATTATTCCATTCTCTCCCTTTGCGAAGTGTGAACATATACTCCAAATCATTTTTTGTCCCACACATGGGCTGGACCATTCCTTTGGGGCTATCATTTCTCCGGGCTCCTTTGGTACCATACGATATTGTAAGTGTGATCGAATTTATTTATTTATATATTTTTTCACCCTTTTTTTTGTTTTTTGTTTTTTTGTTGTTCTGGTTGCTTGCACCTTTTTCCATGCCTGTGCTGTTTGTGTGTGGGGGGTTTTTGCCTCTTCCATCTCTCGGCTCCCTGAGGGACGGTTTGAGGTCTCCCCATGCTCACCCGGGTTTGGCATTGTGTGGCTTGCTTCCTTTAGACATGTACTCATTGATATTTTGGACACCTTATAGTTTTTGATATATACATATTTATTTATTCCGTTCTGTAGGTTCCGTATCCGTATTCAGGTTTTTTCGTTTTTGACGCCCTTGTTGGATATTCATATCCCTGGGTTCTTTTGCATGATGAAAGGCTCATTTAAGCTTCCTTGGGGAACTTTTGGTATGAGGAATTTCCAATGATGATTTTTTTTGACATGTAAGTTCTTTGAACAGATTGTTGGACATTAAATGTGTATGTTACGATATATTATGTATTTATATGTATTATGTATTTATACTTTGTTCTACATTACAGAAATGGAAAAATTGTCCCTGATGAAGATTGCCTTTATATATTTCGAAATGCGTTGGACTCTCACTCATGGATTATCAGCATTTATGTAGTGGGATTCTTACCATTTCTGTCAAAATTGTGAACGTAGTATTATGGTTGCTCACATGACTGTGTTTTTTGTCTAATTACGATATTATGAATTTTTGTATCAATAAATTGTATATTTTTTATATATTTTAAAAAACGTTTTCATATTTTTCAAATAATTGCCCTGAAAATCCCATCCTAGAGGTCTCTTCCTGTTCTCATAGGACTTGTGTAGAGTTCCTTGAGGAGATGGCTGCTGAGCTGAGCCTGATTAAACAGGAAGTCCAGAACTGGCTCAGGGTCAAACACTGAAGATACAAGGCAAATCCGGGTCACAGGCAGAGAGTCAAACACTGGAGAGGACATGCAAATCCGGGTCACAGGCAGGGAGTCAAACACTGGAGAAGATAGGCAAATCTGGGTCACAAGCAGAAGGTCAAACACTGGAGACAAGGCAGAGTCCATTAAGCAGGCCAAGGGTCAGATCCAGGAGAAGAGCAGTGTAGTCAGGAACAGTCCGGGTCACAACAAGTAATCAATGCAGGAAACAGGAAGCAGATTCAAATGGGAAGCTGAAGACAAACCAGCAACCAGTCTGAGTGCCTGAGCAACTTTAAATAGACCTGCCAGAGTGTCACGCTGAGCGTGCGCTGGTGTGCAGGCGAGAGCGCTGTTCCATCTGGCCACGAGCGCCAGAGCGCCGTTCCTCCGCGCATGCGTGCAGGGATACGGCTGATGCAACTGGATAGAACACCTCTCTGACAGTGGATCAAGAGGGGTTGTCAGCCAGTAATGATGCCTCTCCTTGAAACTACGAAACCTAGGGTCCTTTCGCAGGCTTTGCAGAATCAGGGGGGCCATGCAGCGTAAATTTGCAGAGGCATTCGATTCTGAGTACTCTGGGTCACTAAGGATCACATTATCCGTAACTACCTCCCCCCAGCCACGTACAAGTCCTAGTGTTTCTGGGGACTAAAAACCATCCCTTGACTGCTGCTGAGTGTTATCCTCTACATCAATGCCAATACAATCCTCCTCCTCTTCCTGTGTGTTTGGCAGGCCTGCAGGAATGCTATCTGGATAAAGGACTTTGAGAGGAAAGGAAGTCCTTCTCTTCCTCCCGCTGTTCTGCCTCAAGTGTCCTGTCCATGATTTCACAAAAAGCGTGTGCTCCAGCAGGAAGACTAGAGGGAGAGTGTCACTGATGCATGCTTTGTCACTGTTCACCATCCTTGTGGTCTCCTAAAATGGTGACAGGACAGTGCATGCATCCTTGATCAGTAGCTACTGGCGTGGCGAAAAGAAGCCAAGCTCCCCTGACCCTGTCCTGGTGCCATATTCGCACAAGTACTCATTGATGGCCCTCTGCTGTGTCTGACTGCTGCAGCATTGCCAACATTGAGTTCCACCTGGTGGGCATGTCACAAATTAGGTGGTTGGTGGGCAAGTTGCATTCCCTTTGAATGTCAGCCAGCCGAGCACTGGCATTGTATGACCGGTGGAAATGACCACAGACTTTTCTGGCCTGCCTCAGGAGATCTTGTAAGCCTGGGTACTTGGTCAAGAACCGCTGCACCACCAAATTCAGGACGTGTGTCAAACATGGAACATGGGTCTAGTGTCCTTGTCAGAGGGCGGAGAGAAGGTTGGTGCCATTGTCACATACAAACATTCCTGACCGAAGCTGGCATGCCGTCAACCACCTCTGAGCCTGCCCCTGCAGAGCTGACAGTATCTTTGCCCCAGTGTGGCTCCTGTCCCCTAAGCAGACCAACTCAAGCACCACATGGCATCTTTTAGCCTGACTGCTTGCGTAGCCACTTGAACGCTTACGGAGCACTGCTGGATCAGAGGACAAATCTGCAAAAGAGGCCATAGAGGAAGAAGAAGAGGAGGGGGTGGAGGAGAGAGCTGTGGCAGAATCACCACTAGCATTTTTGAGGCGTGGTGGCGGAACAAGCTCCAACAACACTGAACCCTGTCCTGCATCCTTCCCAGCTGTCAGCAGAGTTACCCAGTGCGCCGTGAAGGAAAGGTAACATCCCTGCCCATGCCTGCTGGACCATGAGTCAGCAGTAATATGAACCTTACTGCTGACCGCCCTGTACAATGAGGCCAAAACATAGCCTTCCACATGCCGGTAGAGAGTTGGAATGGCCTTCCGTGTAATGAAATAGCGTTTTGGAACCTACCACTGAGGCACAGCACATTCCACAAATTCAAGAAAGGGGCAGAGTCTACCAGCTGGAAAGGCAACAGTTTCAGTGCTAGCAATTTGGCCAAGCTAGTATTTAGATACTGAGCATGTGGATGGCTGGGACCAAATTTCTTTTTACGGTTCAGCAACTGGGGTAGGGAAATTTGCCTGCTAAAATCAATTGGTGGTGTACTGCTAGCAGATTGGCTGCAAGTACTTGGGACACCTATTGCTATACCATAATTTCTCTCAGAGCAGGTTTTTGAGAGGACTGGAGGTATAATAGGGTTGGAGATCCCAGATGAGAAGCAAGAAGAAGTCCGCCTTTTTCTATTATGTGGGTCTTTCAATTGCTGTTGCCAACAGACTGCATGGCAGGTTGTCATATGTCTGGTGAAGCATGTGGTGTCCAAGTGGCTGCTGTTCTGGCCACGCTTGATTCGCTTCAGACATAGGTTGCAAACAGCAACAGTGTGATCTGCTGCACACGTGTCGAAAAAGACCCATACCAAGGAACTTTTAAAAGTCAGCGTGGGGGGTGAGCAGCGCCCTGCACCTGCAGAGCTCTGCGGTGTGATGCAATAGGGTGGCTGCCCTTAAGCTTCCCTCTAGAGGACATCCTGCCTTGTTGGAGTTGTGCCTTGTCCTCCTCCTTCTCTCTTCTTTAAGACACCCAAGTACAGTCAGTGACCTCATCATCCCCTCCCTCCTCAGCACTGGAGGAAACTTGGCAGTATGCCGCAGCTGGGGGAACATGACTACCAGTTTCTTGTCCTTCTGTGGCACCCCCTCTCTCTAGGCTCACGTTACTCCCTTCCTCAAACTGTGAACCAAAATCGGATCCTTCAAATGGCTGCGCATCCTCCAGCAGCATATAACCGTCACTGTGATCGAATAATTCTGGGGACTCCTCCGTGCATGATGGTGAGGCTATGGAAGGAGTGACTGTGGACAAGGAGCAGGGTGAATAGGCCGCCTTGGCAGCTGCATTGGAAAGCAAACTACTCTGAGCCTGGGTGACAGTGGATGAGGTGGATGAGGACAGCTTTGTTATCCACTCCACCAACTTTTCTGCATGTTTTGGCTCATTAACACGGCCAGCAGCAGAAAGGACAAGCATGCCCCAGTGGACCAGAACATATATATATATATTGTGATGGTATGCAAGGTGATAAGGTGATATAGTGGATAATCGCTATATTTCACCTCGCATTCGTTCTGTTGTAAGGGATTTAATCGGAATCCGGCCCCGGTTTTTCCGGCCTCTGTGACCTCTGTGGTACAGACGGACGCTTCTGAGATGGGCCTAGGTGCTGTTCTATCCCAGAACAGGGATGTTGAAGAGCACCTGGTTGTATACCTGAGCCGAAAACTGAATAAGCATGAGAAAACAATGCTATTGTTGAGAAGGAGTGTCTCGCTATTAAATGGACCTTGGAGTCCCTGAAGTATTACATGTTGGGTAGGTCATTTAAGCTGGTCACTGACCATGCTCCCCTAAAGTGGATGTGTGACAACAGGGAGAAAAATGCTTGCATGACAAGATGGTTGCTGACTCTACAGCCCTTTAAGTTTACAGTAGAGCATAGGCCGGGCAAGCTCCAAAACAATGCAGATGCCCTCTCCGGCATGCACTGTATGTTTGGGTCAATTGCTCAGCCGCAGGGGCTTGAGCAGAGGGGGAGGATATGTGACGGTATGCGAGGTGATATAGTGGATAATCGCTATATTTCACCTCGCATTCGTTCTGGTGTAAGGGATTGAATCAGAATCCGGCCCGGGTTTTTCCAGCCTCTGTGGCAGGCTAGGATCAGGTCCGGATGTTCTGGTCCACTTGAGCCCACACTCAGCTGGACTTTAAATGACCAGGAAGAGAGCACAACAGAGCTCTCTGGTTTTGAGACTCAGGAAAGAACCTGAGTGAGAGGAGCCCTGGGTGTTGGACTAAAAAAGTTTGCTTTTCCGCATGTTTTGTGGGTGACGGGGACCAGCCCCGCACTGTATAGAGAAGAGACTATTTGTTTAGTTAGCGCCGGACGGCAAGGATTTAATTTACTGTTTGTTTGTTTTTATTTTGCAAACCTCCTGCAAATAAACCTGGCATCCGTCAGATATTGAAGAGAGTGCCCGTTTGCTGACTGTCATTCAGAAAAAGGTGATCCCCACGAGCTAATTTCCCACACGTGGTGAATTCAGCCGGCAATTTCTGAAGATGGAGGAAATGATAAAGGCCCTGCTACAGGCCAATTCAACCCAGCGGGAAACCAACCGTCGAGTCGCAGAGGCCGCTGCAGCACAACAGGCGACCCAGCAGTAGATGAACCGGCAGTTCACTTAGGTGCTTGTGGAACTAAGGAAGGGTTCTCACTGCCTGTGCCAGTGGAACCAAAGATGGTATGTACCTCCTACCACCTACAGAAAATGACACCTGTCGATGATGTCGAGGTATACCTTGCGACTTTTGAGAGAGTTGCTGTCCGCGAAGGATGGCCAAAAGAACAGTGGGGGGTCTGTTGGCCCCATTTCTGTCAGGAGAACCTCAAAAGGCCTATTTTGATCTGGAACCAGACAAGGCCCAGACTTTGAGACGCTGAAGACAGAGATACTCACACGCTTGGGTGTCACTATGGCAGTTCGGGCCCAGCACATGCATCAATGGACCTACTCCAGCAACCAGCCAGCCCATTCTCAAATGTTCGATCTGATCCACCTCACCAGGAAGTGGTTGCAGTTAGAGACCTTGACAGGCCCTCAGATCATGGAGCGTGTGGTAATGGACCCGTACCTGCGTGCGCTCCCTGCTGCTCTGAGGAAGTGGGTCGGACGAGGGGATCCCAAAACTGCAACCCAGTTGGTTGACCTAGTAGAAGGGTACATCGCTACTGAGTACTTGGTGAACCCGTCTACGCCCCACTTCGGTGTGTCTAGGGGTACAAGATCGCCTGGCCGTTCTGGTAAGTCTGTTCTGGGGTTCAAGAGCATGGGGAAGTTTGATAAGACTGTTGTTACAGCTGGTGAGACTGTGGGTCCTAGACCTGGAGACTGGCCAAAGAAGCCAGGAAGGTCTTTGGGACCGTTAAGAGGACTGGGGGTAGAGCACATACGGTGTTTTCATTGCCATGCATTAGGGCATGTTGCTGCAAACTGTCCTATAGATGATGAACCTATGCAATGCGATCATGCTTATTTGAAAAGACGCATGTCAGAGTCGCATTGAAAAACAGATGTGTGTTATTTCAGTGGATGAAAAGCCACTCACATCCTTGCTAGACTCTGGTGGTGTGGTGAGCCCAGTCAGGAATGATTGTGTGAACCCCACAAATCTACACCCCAGTACCATTGGGGTAATTTGCATCCATGGGGATACTCGGCACTACCAGACAGCGATGGTTGAGGTTGTTATCCCCTTGGGCACTGTAACCCATTCAGTGGGGGTGGTACCTTCACTGCTTCATGAAGATTTAGTGGGGAGAGATTTTCCCCATTTTTGGAAGTTATGGGAGAGCAAAGGGAGGCTGGTAGATGGAGCTCCCCCTGCTGGGGAAGCACGGGAACTCTCATCGGACCCTTTTTGCCAAAAGGAGGGGGGTGCTGTTGGTTTGATCAAGGAAGCTGGAGATCCCTTTCTTTTCCCTGTCATGGCTGGGAAGCTAGCTCCCAGCCTGAGGGTAATGAACAGGAGAACACCGCTGACCTTGACAATGAGAGTAGCCAGAATGTGATACCCGACTTAGAGGTCAGGAGAGAGGATTTTTGTGTTGAGCAAGTGCAAAATGCCACCCTCATGAGAGCCAGGGAAAACATTAAGATGTTGGATGGCAAACCCGTAGAACCCAACTGGGGGGGTGTCTTTCCCCTACATGGCCATTAAAAACAATTTATTGTATCAAGTGGTAAAAAGTGGTGAGGACGAGATAGAACAGCTACTGGTTCCCAAACCCTTCCACAGGGTGGTGCTAGACCTGGCCCATGGTCATGTAATGGGGGGACATCTCGGTATTGGAAAAACCAGGGAGAGAATCGCCCAGAGATTTTTCTGGCCTGGGGTGTATGCAGATGTCCATGAGTACTGCGAATCGTGCCCCAAGTGCCAAATGTCGGCGCAGTCGCCCCATTTTCGCAGCCCCCTTGTCGCTCTGCCAATAATCGAGGTCCCCTTTGAGAGGATTGGCATGAGGAGTTGGTCCAGGTGTTTAGTAGAGTGGGGATCCCTAAAGAGATCTTACCCGATCAGGGCACCCCATTTATGTCCAAGGTTACCAAGGATCTGTGTAGATTATACAAAATCTCCCATCTCTGTACCTCTGTCTACCACCCCCAAGCGGATAGTCTAGTCGAAAGATTTAATAAAACTTTGAAAAGTATGCTAAAAAAAGGTGGTCTACAAAGATGGGAGAAATTGGGATTTTTTTGCTACCATACTCATGTTTGCCATACGTGGGGTTCCGCAGGCATCCACAGGCTATTCCCCCTTTGAGCTTTTGTATGGTAGACCTCCCAGGAGGCTGCTAGATGTCGCCAAAGAAACAAGGGAAGGAGAGGCCACTCCATATAGAAGCATCATAGAGCATGTATCCATGATGCAGGATCGAATCGCAGCTGTCCTGCCCCTGGTGCGAGAACATATGGAGCGAGCCCAGGAGGCCCAGAGGAGGGTCTATGATCGGGGTGCCAAGGTCCGTACTTTCAGCCCCAGGGACAGAGTGTTGGTACTGGTTCCCACGGTGGAAAGTAAGTTCCTAGCCAAGTGAAAGGGTCCTTTTGAGTTTATTGAAAGGGTAGAGGAGGTAAACTACAAAGTCTATCAGCCAGGGAAAAGGAAACCACACCAAATCTATCATGTGAATCTCTTAAAGCCCTGGAAGGACAGAGAGACTTTACTGGCTGCTTCCCTGCCTCCAAAAGACCGGGTACCAGTGACACCTGACGTTCCCATAACGGATTCCCTGTCCGTGGCACAACAAAGTGACGTTAGGGCGTTTGTGCAAAAAAAAAATAGAGACTTTTTCTACCCCTTACTCAGACTGACCGAGGTAATCCAACGGAACCAGGGGTTCGGGTAAATGTAAAGCCATATAGAATCCCAGAGGCCAGGCGAGGGGCAGTCGTGGAAGAAATCAAAAATATGTTAGAGCTGGACGTGATAAGAGTCCCACAGTGAGTGGTCGAGCCCCATAGTGCTGGTTCCAAAACCTGATGGCACTATCAGGTTTTGTAATGACTTTAGGAAACTCAACAGTGTATCCAAGTTCGATGCATACCCGATGCCCCGGGTCGACGAACTCGTGGACAGGTTGGGACAGGCTCGATACATAACAACCCTAGACTTTACAAAAGGCTATTGGCAAATACCGCTAGCTGAATCGGCCAAGAAGAAGGCTGCCTTTTCCACTCCTGAGGGCTCGTTTCAGTACAAGCGGATGCCTTTTGGTCTGCACGGGGCCCCTGCATCGTTCCAGCAAATGATGGACAAGACTTTGAGACCATATCACCCGTATGCGGCTGCTTATTTGGACGATGTGGTCATCCACAGCTTAGATTGGGAATCGCACCTGCCCCACGTACATGCAGCGGTAGATTTCCTTAGGGAAGCAGGTCTCAAGGCCAACCCAAAAAAATGTGCCATAGGCCTGGAGGAAGCCAAGTACCTTGGGTACGTTATTGGCCGGCGACTTATCAAGCTTTAGACCAAAAAGATTGAGGCAATTCAGAAGAGGCCCCAACCAGTAAACAAGAAACAAGTTTGGGCCTTCCTAGGCATTACGGGGTATTACCGACGGTTTATACCCGACTTTGCCACCATTTCAGTCCCTCTGACCAACATGACAAAGGGTAGAGGGTCGGTCATGGTCAAATGGAATCCTGAAGCCGAGGAGGCTTTTCAGGAATTAAAACAGGCCCTTTGTGTAATACCGGTACTGGTGACCCCGGACTTCACAAAGGGCTTTGTGGTACAAACAGACGCTTCTGAGATGGGCCTAGGTGCTGTTCTATCCCAGAACAGGGATGATGAGGAGCACCCGGTTGTACACCTGAGCCGAAAACTGAATAAGCATGAAACAAACTATGCTATTGTTGAGAAGGAGTGTCTCGCTATTAAATGGGCCTTGGAGTCCCTGAAGTATTACTTGTTGGGTAGGTCATTTAAGCTGGTCACCGACCATGCTCCCCTAAAGTGGATGTGTGACAACAGGGAGAAAAATGCCCGCGTGACAAGATGGTTCCTGGCTCTACAGCCCTTTAAGTTTAAAGTAGAGCATAGGCCAGGCAAGCTCCAAAACAATGCAGATGCCCTCTCCGGCATGCACTGTATGCTTGGGTCAATCGCTCAGCCGCAGGGGCTTGAGCAGAGGGGGAGGATATGTGACGGTATGTGAGGTGATATAGTGGATAATCGCTATATTTCACCTCGCATTCGTTCTGTTGTAAGGGATTGAATCAGAATACGGCCTAGGTTTTTCTAGCCTCTGTGGCAGGCTAGGTTCCAGTCCGGATGTTCTGGTCCACTTGAGCCCACACTCAACTGGACTTTAAATGAGCAGGAAGAGAGCACAACAGAGCTCTCTGGTTTTGAGACTCAGGTAGCAACCTGAGTGAGAGGAGCCCGGGGTGTTGGACTAAAAAAGTTTGCTTTTCCACATGTTTTGTGGGTGACGGGGACCAGCCCCGCACTGTATAGAGAGGAGACTATTTGTTTAGTTAGCGCCGGATGGCAAGGATTTAATTTACTGTTTGTTTGTTTTTTATTTTGCAAACCTCCTGCAAATAAACCTGGCATCCACCAGATTTTGAAGAAAGTGCCCGTTTGCTGACTGTCATTCAGAAAAAGGTGATCCCCACGAGCTAATGCCCCAAACTATATATATTATACTAGACTGTGTGTGTGTGTGTGTGTGTGTGTGTGTGTGTGTGTGTATAGATAGATATATAGATAGAGATCAGTTGTCAGTTGTGCTCATTAGATTTCATATACTGGCAGAATTGATGATTTCTTGGCCACAAAAACTTTTCTTTCGCTCATGGGTAGTGTTTGGTTGAAGCCATTTATCATCAGTCGGTTGTGTTTACTCTTTTTAAATCATAATGACAACAGAAACTACCTAAAATGACCCTGATCAAAAGTTGACATACCCTGGTGATGTTGGCCTGAATGCCAATCAGCAGTGTTCAAACTCTAATCAAGAAGTGGAAAATGAGGGATTCTGTTGAAACCAAACCACGGTCAGGTAAACCAACTAAAATTTCAGCCACAACTGCCAGGAAAATTGTTTGTGATGCAAAGAGAAACCCACAAATAACTTCAGGTGAAATACACTCTCTGAAAACATGTGGTGTGGCTGTTTCAAGATGCACAATAAGGAGGCACTTGAAGAAAGATGGGCTGCATGGTTGAGTCGCCAGAAGAAAGCTATTACTATGCAAATGCCACAAAGTATCCCACTTACAATACGCCAAACAGCACAGAGACAAGCCTCCACCTTCTGGCACAAAGTAATTTGGAGTGATGAGACCAAAATTGAGCATTTTGGCCACAACCATAAACGCTACATTTGGAGAGGAGTCAACAAGGCCTATGATGAAAGGTACAGCATTCCTACTGTGAAACACAGAGGTGGATCGCTGATGTTTTTGGGATGTGTGAGCTACAAAGGCACAGGAAATTTGGTCAAAACTGCATTCATCTTGCCATCAATATGTTACAAACAATACTGGAGGAACATTTGCATTCATCAGCCAGGAAGCTGCGCATGGGACATACTTGGACATTTCAACATGACTATGATCCAAAACACAAGGCTAAGTCGACCTGTCATTGGCTACAGCAGAATAAAGTGAAGGTTCTGGAGTGGCAGTCTCAGTCTCCTGACCTCAATATCATTCAGCCACTCTGGGGAGATCTCAAACGTGCAGTTCATGCAAGACAGCCCAAGAATTTACAGGAACTGGAGGCTTTTTGCCAAGAGGAATGGGCAGCTTTACTATCTGAGAAGATAAAGAGCCTCATCCACAAATACCACAAAAGACTTCAAGCTGTCATTGATGTTAAAGGGGGCAATACACGGTATTAAAGGGGTTGTAAACCCTCATGTTTTTTCACCTTAATGCATCCTATGCATTAAGCTACTTTCACACTGAGGCACTTTACAGGCGCTACAGCGCTAAAAATAGCGCCTACATAGCGCCTGTAAAGAGCCTCTTCTGTCTCTCCAGTGTGAAAGCCATCGGTGCGCTTGCAGGACGGTTCTGCAAGCCGCATCTTTGCAGTGCTGTAGGAGCAGTGTATACACCGCTCCTAAAGCGCCCCTGCCCATTGAAAACAATGGGGCAGCACCGGCATAGCACCGCTGAATCTGCACTTTGCGGGCGGTTTTAACCCTTTTTCGTCCGCTAGCGAGGGTTAGAAACCGCCCTGCTAGGGGCCGAATAGCGCCGCTAAAACGATGGTAAAGCGGCGCTATGAATAGCCCGCCCCAGTGTGAAAGTAGCCTTATGGGGCGTACACACGGTCGGACTTTTCGACCGGACTAGTCTGACGGACGCCGACGGACCAAAATCCGATGGACAATCCGATCGTGTGTGGGCTTCACCGGACCTTTAGCGGACTTTTCCAGTCGCAAATCTGATGGACTTTAGATTTGGGACAGGCTTTAAATCTTTACGTCGTAACTCTGCCGGACCCAGAAATCCGTTCGTCTGTATGCTAGTCCGACGGACAAAAAACGACGCTAGGGCAGCTATTGGCTACTGGCAATGAACTTCCTTATTTTAGTCCGGTGTACGTCATCACGTACGAATCTGTCGGACTTTGGTGCGATCGTGTGTAGGCAAGTCCGTTCGTTATAAAGTCCGTCGAAAGTCCGCTGAAAAGTTTGTCGGACCAGTCCGGTCAAAGTCCGCCCGTGTGTACGCGGCATTAAGGTGAGAAAACTTCTGATCAGCGCCCCCCCCCCGTTTTACTCGTCCGAGCCCATTCTCAGTGGAGGCGCGCTATAGCTCTCTGCCCGTTATCTCAGCTCTTGATTGGTTAGATTGATAGCAGCGCAGCCATTGGCTCCAACTGCTGTCAATTAAATCCAATAACACGGGCGCCGGGATCGAGTCCTGCATTTTGTGTGAATTTACGCAGAAGCAGGACTCAGGAGCGCGCCCACATGGGTGTCCACCTTAGGAGAGCCTTCTCCAACGTGGACACTTGATGTGGGGGGGAGCTACCAGCACCATCGGGGGACCCCAGAAGTCGAGGATCGGGGCCACTCTGTGCAAAACGATCTGCATAGTGGAGGTAAGTATGACATATTTGTTATTTAAAAAAAAAAAAAAAAGAAATGAGTGTTTACAACCTATTTAACCACTTCAATACCCAGCTATAGTAATATGACGCCCGCAGGAGGGATCTCCCATCTTGGACGGGTGTTATATGCCATCCTGGGCTTCCCGGCCGTCTAGGGGGCGCGTGTGAGCCCGCCGTGTTGCTCGGGACCCGGTGCGCGTGCCCGGTGGCTGCGATGTCTGCCGGGCACCCATGAACACAGCAGGACCGTGGATCTGTGTGTGTAAACACAGATCCACATCCTGTCAGGTGAGAGGAGACCGATGGTGTGTTCCCAGTACAGAGGAACACCGATCGGCCTCCTCCCCTTGTGAGTCCCCCACCCCCACAGTTAGAATCACTCCCTAGGAAACATAACTAACCCCTTGATCATCCCCTAGTGTTAACCCCTTCCCTGCCAGTCACATTTACAAAGTAATCAGTGCAATTTTATAGCACTGATCGCTGTATAAATGTCAATGGTCCCAAAAATGTGTCAAAACTGTCCGATATGTCCGTCGCAATGTCACAGTCACGAAAAAAAAATCGCAGCTCACAGCCATTGCTAGTAAAAAAAAATAATAAATAAAAATGCCATAAATCTATCCCGTATTTTGTAGATGCTATAACTTTTGCGCAAACCAATCAATATACGCTTATTGCGATATATTTTTTTTTTTTTTTTTTACCAAAAATATGTAGAAGAATACATATCGGTCTTTTTTTTTTAAATTAGGATATTTATTATAGCAAAAAGTAAAAAATATTGTGTTTTTTTTTTTTTTTTTTTTCAAAATTGTGGCTCTTCTTTTGTTTATAGCGCAAAAAATAAAACCCGCAGAGGTGATCAAATACCACTAAAAGAAAGCTCTATTTGTGGGGGAAAAAAACATAAAAATTTCATTTGGGTACAGTGTGGCATGACCGCGCAATTGTCTTTCAAAGTGCGACAGCGATGAAAACTAAAAATTGGTCTGGGCAGGAAGTGGGTGAAGATGCCCTGTATTGAAGTGGTTAAGAACTGGTGTATGTAAACTTTTGATCAGGGTCATTTGGGTAGTTTCTGTTGTGATCATGATTTAAAAAGAGTAAACACAGTTGCTTGATAATAAATGGCTTCAGCCAAACACTAACCATGAGTGAAAGAAAAGTTTTTGTGTTATCATTCATATTCTCTGAAAAATGGCCAAGAAATCATAAATTCTGCTAGGGTATGTAAACTTATGAGCACAGCTGTATAAAAATACACCGCCTGAAGTGTATTAGAAACTGTACAACAGCTGCACTGTATTGTATACTGTGTACACCACCAGAAGTGTATTAAAAATTGTAATACTTACCTACTTATTACAAGTTTGTTTATCCAGAATTTTTGTAAGTGTAAACCCCTTTTTTTACAATAAATATACCAAACTATTTGCAGTTCTCTTTATTTCATGCACATCATGGATCATTGCACCATTTGACGCGGTTCACTGCAAGTTTTGGAGTCTGTGTCCAAATACCGGGAACCTTTGGGGTATATCGGATGGGACCTATCCTGCTTACAGTGTCCTCCTGTGGTGGATTTCGTTGAGGTTCATCCTCATCAATGCCTGTTTGACACACCTGCTATATGGTACGTGTGTCCATCATCTCTGGTAAGTATACCAACCTTATCACTTTCTACTGCACTTTTTGGGATCCATATTTTATCAATTTCCCTGTACACATCAAAAGAGACTTTCTATGGTTGTTTATTTTTCGGATTAACTGCCTCTTGGTGTCTTCATATGAATTTGGACTTTTGAATTTTTTTTCATATAATTTTTTGCACTTATATGGGTTGTTCATTCACTAATGTTCACTGTTGAATTGACATTCACCTTTTATGTTTATTAATTTACTTTTATATTCACCATTTTGAGTGCTACACTAATTTGTTTACATGTTTCTTTGCACTATATTGTCTAGAGGAGTGTTGGCAGCTTATTGATCTCTATGCGCAGTTTTCCTTTTTTATTTTTCTATCTCTCACACAGAGATAGCCTGTGAGGAAAGGAATGCTGATAACCGACAAGTTTGTTTACATGTGACCAGCTGTGAGTGAACACAGCTGATCACATGGTAAAGAGCTGCTGTGATTGGCCCTTTCCCCCGATATGTAGTCAAAAAGCACATCTCGAGGGCACGCTGGAGGCGCACAGGTAGGAGGACATTCATGGACATTCTCCCAGAACTGGAGAGCCGCGCTATAGCTATAGCACGGGCGGGAAGGGGTTAAGGAAAAAATGTCATGCCATGGCTGACAAACAATAAGGCATCATTCTCACGAGGCGGATCCGCTGCCTCGGAGTCCGCCTCTGTCTGCCAGCTCAGCGGGATATCTCTCCGTTAATCTCCGCTGAGCCAGCGGATGACAGGTCCCTCTTTGCGCTTGTTGAGCGCCGCTGATTCCTATGGAGAGATTGGACGAAAACGGAGAGCATGTCTGTTTTCATCAGATCTCACCCGATCCGATAGGGACGGATGCGAATGTAGGGGCATCCGTCTGATTTTAGTGGATCAGATGTCAGCGGACATGTCACCGCTGACATCCCTCGCTCCATAGACTAGCATGGAGCGCCCATTCCAACAGTGTGAAAGGGGCCTTTGACTAGACTTTAAATGCTGGCACCAACAGTTTTTTTTTTTTTTGTGGTTAGGGAGCAATAGTACATTGAGAATGTCAGTTTTGCTGAGATTATTATACCTCCTACAGACCCTTCCGGTAGCCATTCTGTGGTCCTTCCTCCGAACAGTTATAGCAGAATTTCTGAATTTTCTATGTGGCTATAAGACTAGGCATCTATCATACCTCCTCCTGACCTTACCAAAGGAGAGTGGAGGCATAGGTTTTACTGATCTTTTAAATATTCTTATATAGTCCACCTTTTGAGGACATTGGATTGGATTAAACATTCCTTGGAAAATGGTTGGCTCCAATTAGAAGAGGACGTGTCCCCTCTTCCATTGCAAACCCTTCCCTAGCAAACAATGTCCTTGACCTCTGCTATTAAATACCATCCCCTTATAGGTAGATAAGATGACACAACAAAGCACTGACTCCTTCACCACAGATAATGCAGTGATCAGGGAACCCTGCTGATAGCATCCAGGTACATTGAAAGCATCTGAAAACTGTAATTTTGGGGGTGATGGGGGGTCTCCTGATGTAGTATGGGGGGGATAGGGGAGTCCTCTCCTCTCTGCCCCCTCTCTATCTCTCCTCTCTCACTCCCAATCTCTCACTCCCCCTTTCATCCTCTCTCTCTCTCTCTCTCTCTCTCTCTCTCTCTCTCTCTCTCTCTCTCTCTCGCCCCTCTCTCACCTCCCCCTATCTCTCTCAGCTCCCCTCACCTCCGTCTCTCTCGCCCCCTTTTTTCTTTCTCACCCCCCTCTCTCTCTTTCAACCCCCCTCTTACTCTCTCACGCCCTCTCCCTCTGCTCCCCTCACCCCTCTCCACTCCTTTCACCTCCCCGTCTCACCTCCCTCTCTCTCTCTCCCTCACACCTTCCTCTCTCTTTCTCACCTCTCTCTCTCTCTCTCTCTCTCTTACATTTTTTCACCTCCCTTCCTCTCTCCCCTTTATCCATCTCTCGCCTACTTTCTACTTACCTATTCCTGTCTCTCCTCCATCTTTTCTCTCTCCCTTCTCCCACTTCGGACTCTCCCCCTCCATCCCCTCTTAGTTTCTAATAGGAGTTTCTGTGATATTTCAGGTTCTCAATAAAAAAAAAAAAAAAAAAAAAAAAAAAAAGTGTTCTGTAAGTAAATTTTCATTTTTTTTGTACAAAGTAATAAAATAATAAAAATGAAAAACTACTGACACTGTCCACTGGGCCACTGACACCAACTTCTGCCCTATTGACACCGTCCTTTTTTGGAGGGGAGGGGACAGAGTCTTTGCCCCGGGTAAAAAAAACATCTAGCTTTACCACTGGCAGCAGGAGCCAATGGCTCCAACTGCTCTCAAAGTATCCAGTGAGAGCAGCGAGTGAAGGGAGAGGAGCTGAAGACGGCCACAGTGCTGGAATGATAGAGGACTCAGTACGTGTTTAGGGAGGGAACAAGAGAAATATTTTTCACCCTAATGTAGGGAGTGCATTAAGGTAAAACATGTTTTAACTTTAGAACCACTTTAAGTTGTCCATATAGTCTGGTATAATCTCCTTTATATCTACCATCAACTTTGTAGTAAAAGGGCCTACATGATTTAATACAAATTGAATGAATTATTTAGGTTTGTCATCATATTACAAAGCTTGGGTAAAACTAAAGGAGATTGTACAATCAGATTCTATAGTGTATGGCTACCTTTACCTTCTGATTGTACAATTCCCTCTTAACTATGTAATATGAGGACAAACCTAAAGAATTTATATACTTTGTTTCAAACCAGGAAGGCCCACAAACAAAATAATGGATATTAGATCTAAGCTCTTGTTCCACATGTTTTTTTTTTTACTGTCACTGGGATGCGCAGGTGTTGTGTGCATCCCTGTGCTAGTAATCCCATTGCTGTCTATTGGGATGCAGAAGTTGCGCGGATACAGCTGCTGCCCCTAATGTGACATCCATGTGGGTGTGTGGCCCAGAATGTACCCAGGGTGCATTGAGGGCTGTGCACCCACACCCTCATGGGTGTCCCAATTGCCAGCTATGGGCCTGCTAGCATGGGGATGCACACAACACCTGGCATCCCCGGCCCGGTAAACATAGCCCTGCATGGAGCATGGATTAAGGCTATTTTCACACCTATACAGGTGGTGCCACTGTGGGACCCGCACAAATCCCCGTAGCTGCAACCACCACCACGGGCGGATATCATTAATCCTAATGGCACGCCATCCGCACTGCTTTGTACTTGCAGTTCCCATGTTGGCTGCAATTTCCAAAGTAGCGCAGGCACTTCTTTACTGCATTTCACAGGGTACAGCGACCCATTCAAATGAGCAAATGCGGGCTGCACGGCCTGCACAAGTGTGAGCCTAGCCTAAATTATTATTATACACGATTTATATAGTGCCAACAGTTTACGCAGTGCTTTACAATGTAGAGGGGGGACAGCACAATTACAGTACAGTTCAATACAGAAGGGACAGGAGGGCCTTGATGGTAGAGCTTACATTCTAAAGGGATGGGGTGGTGGTACAAAAGGTAATAGATGCAGGGAATGATTTGATGGGGGTGAATTGCCCTGTGTGAATGAGGCCTAAAGGAGATTGTATAATCAATAAACTTCCATGTATTGTTTATACCTATAGGTAAGCTTATAATAAGACTTACCTATAGGCAGGGCCGGTACAAGGGGCGGATGCCCTGGGCGGGACCATTTACTGGAGGAAGGGGGGCGCAGTAGAGGCCACATTACAGACAACTCTGATCTGTGGCTGCAGCGCTCCCCTCCCACCTCCTCCTCTTGTTTGACACACAGCGCCGGGAGTGCTGTGTGTCACACAGCTGGGTCTGTGTGTGTGTTCGGCGGCGCCATAAAAAGGACATGCCCCTCTAGACTGGCTCATGTGGTAGCAGATTGAATCAGTGTTCCGCCTATCACACGAGCCAGTCTAGGGGGGCTGCGATTATGGGCACAGAGGGGCTGCAATTATGGGCACAGAGGCTGCAATTATGGGCACAGAGAGAGAGGCTGAAACTATGGGCACAAAGAGAGGCTGAAACTATGGGCACAGAGAGGCTGCGATTATGGGCACATTGAGGCTGCAATAATGGGCATAGTGAGGTGGCATTGATGGGCACAGTGGTAGGCTGCATTTGATGGGCACTGGTTAGACTGCATTGATCGCTTGTATCATGTCTGCAGTCTCTGAGGGGAGTTTGCTTAATTAGCAATGGTATTGGTAATATGCAGCAGGAAGGGGGTTAATGCACTGTCATTGATGCATTAGTATAGATCCCATTGTCTGTAGGCGCTGCAGCTTTTCACAGGGGAGAGGGGGCGCAGTTTTTCATCTTCGCCCTGGGCACCGGATGACCTTGTCCCGGCACTGCCTATAGGTACTGTAAATATCTCCTAAACGTGCGCCGTATAGATATTTCCTGTATATGCAGCCAACGACGTCATTGATGCATGTGCTCTGAAGGAACAGCCATCCGTGCCGTTTCTCCAGAGCCCTGTGCCGTGACCAACGAGCCGCATGCTCTGGCCAATCACACACCTGGAGTCCACGGACCCGGAAGGAAGACGGGTCAAGATGGATATGGCCTCTAGCAGTGACGATGAGGGCTTCTTTGTTGGTAAGTTTCACATAATGTGCTAGTGTGCGATGCACATTATGCCTTTACTTTGCAGGTCAGAAAAAAAAAAGGCGCAATCTCTACTAATATAAGTTGCTGTAGCACTGCAAAAACAGTATTATTACATGTGCCTAATTTGACAGAACCATCAACTCCACTCTGCTAAATGGTTGGGAGGAGAAGAAATGGGGAGATTTTACAAGAGGCAACAAACATGGTCTTCACATGGGGATTCCGTATGCAAAACAGGAGCCCTTCTTTAGCATATGACTGAAGACTTAAGAGTCATCAAACCTCTGCATGAAGAGAGGGAGCATAGTGAAAGAAAAAGGTGGAGGAAAGAGGAGGGGAGAAAGGAAGAGGAAAGAAGAGTAGGAGGAAATCCAAAGCATCATCTACCCACCTCTTCCCTCCCTATAGACCTGAGCGTCTGATCCCAGATTGCGCACCCCCTGACCACTAGGAGCTTCCGCGTTCTGATTGTTTATAGATAGCACAGCGCCCGGGAGAGGTCACAGCCGGGCATTGCTGTCAGTCTATCCTGGCGCCCTGAGTCATCTCATCGCCCAAAGTATGGGGAAGTGATTTACAAAAGGTAAGGAGCTGACGGATGAATTATTTTATTAGACCATCGTCATTAGACGGATTTGTTTATTTTCCTACCTAAAACACACCTCCCGGTCCTCTCCTGCCTGTCTGCTACTTGTAATGTAGGTTTGATGTCTCCCCGCCTCCTGGCCGCACGATTCTGCCTCGATCGTGTGTGTGTGTGTGTGTGTGTGTGTGTGTGTGTGTGTGTGTGTGTGTGTGTGTGTGTGTGTGTGTGTGTGTGTGTGTGTGTGTGTGTGTGTGTGTGTGTGTGTGTGTGTGTGTGTGTGTGTGTGTGTGTGTGTGTGTGTGTGTGTGTGTGTGTGTGTGTGTGTGTGTGTGTGTGTGTGTGTGTGTGTGTGTGTGTGTGTGGCCTGGATGCTGCAATCTGTAGGAGAAGGAAAAGGAAACCGTGCAGAATATGGAGGCTGCCTGGGAAGCGCACAGTTTGCATATTAATAGCTACCAATTTATTTTTTACCCCCTCACTATTGGTCTGAGGGTTGCACCACGAATGCATTTGATTTATTTAGCTATAGAATTGTATGCAGTCGGCCTGTACTCCATGAAATTTTGACCATTTCTATGAGCTCCTGATTCAGCCTCCACTTGTAGTGTGTTGTCTGCAGCCCTGTGTTGTACTGTGGGGTGTTATATGTGTGGAAAAGTTCAGGAGGCAGTGTTCTATGTAGGGGCCCATTCAGTATCCTGCTTGATGATAGCCTTGCCTTTGTAGATGGTGGTGAAAGTGTCCAACAACCACGGTGAAAAGTGCTTTAGGGTGAATTGAAAAAAAGAAATAAAATAACAGTAAAAGGTATAGCATTTGTCCTGTATTCCGAGAAATATATATATATATATATATATATATAAAAATAAGGCCTGTTCTCTGATCTCTTGACCCCTCTTAACTTTTTCAATCCCCTTGACACAGCTGTAGTGCAGTGTTATAGTGACACTAATACCAATTATAGCTCTCTATATATATATCTATCTATCCCTCTACCTGGGTGCTTGTGACTCCACCTACAGGAGAAAAACAACACTGCACACAAACTTCTGTAATAACCAAAATAATTTATTTTACTTAAATGTGTATATATAAAAGTTATTACAGTGACTACACTATCACACCAACGTGGTGTGACAGTGCAGTAAATATTTACAACAGTCTTTGTACACAACACATATATACATAGATTTATCCACACACACAGAACCTTCCTGAAAAATCCCCTGATTGGTGCGTCTCCAGGTGGGACCAGTGTTCAAAGTGAAATCGTATTCGCTCTGGACACCTTCCCACCTCCAGTACACTGTAGCAAGCGCAAAGGCACAGGAATGCAAATATACCACAATATAGATATCAGGGAGCTCCCCCTGCTTTAAACAGTAAAGTCACTATCCCTTTATGAATAGATGCAGGGCCCTGCAATAGGAGAGATAGTCCTGATGTCTTCAGTCTTCGCTAGCTATCAATCAGTATTTGTAATCCACAAGAGAGTTCTTCTGGAGTGTTGCGCAGTGCAAGGTGATACACAAAGGTAGTTTATAATCAAGCAAATTGATTGAGTGTTCTTACTTGAAGGAGACAGACATCTAGTATCCCTGGATATTGAAGTCTGTGTAAATGTAATGCTTCCCAACTAAATTGTTCCGTGGGACTGTCAGCCTCAGCAACACTCTGTAACCGCTATAAATGTGTGTAATGGTGAACAAACTTCTGGGCGTTAGCCCTCTCACCACACGGGATCCGAACAGATCGATGTCTCCGTTTCAGCAGCTCTCAGTCCATATGGAGCCACAACCACGCTGTCACGCTGCTCCGTTCACTAAAGACCAGGAGTCCTTGGTTATCTCCTCCACGGGTCTCCGGAACGATCACCTCTGCTGCTCCAGCACACTGCGATCAATAGCAGGATCCTTGCTGCTGCTCCGCTCCTTCACAAAATAGGCCACAACCCTGTGGGACACACACACACCCACAGAGTTCTGCTGGCAGGCCACGCGTCCCAGGAACAAGAGAGCTAAGATGGCCGCTCCCAGCCCTTTTATATCCTCCCCACAATGCAGTTCAGTTCTCCTCTGGTCCATGAGCATTGTGGGTAGGTCATAGTTAATGTCCAGAAGTAAACAATCACTTCCATGTCACTTCTCAAAATGATGAAAATAAAAGTATTGTATCCTTATAATTGGCCAATAGATGGCACTATATCAACTTATGACTAGAAACAAAAGTCAGCGCTACATACTCCCCCCTGCTTTAAATCTTTGGTCCCCAAAGATATGCAAGACCTTGTTCCTGCTACACATTTTGGCCTCTAAACGAGTGCACAGGACTGACAGAGGAGCCTCCCACCAATTCTCAGGTGTAGGGAAACTATTCTGTGTACCCACAACTGTCACCATAGTATCAGATACAGATGTGTCAAGGGGTGAAACAGGGCTCTCCGTTTCCAGATTGACAGAGGAGGAACTAGGCTCATCGACATTCCTTTTACTGGTAACCTTTGCTACTTCAGAACACTCGCCCAGTGTATCGTATGTTAGTCTTTTGGGTGGGCGAATGCTTCTCTTTCCTCTTTGTTCTTTTGGTGTGTCCTTTCTTTCTGGATGAACACTGTTTTCTTCTATTACAGACCTTGTTTCTTCCAATTCAGTGGGAGACGAACACTCTTCAGACCGTTCAGACAATGGTACAAACTCTGGAGCTTCTGGCCTAAGGGCCTCACTATCCTCTCTGGTTGTCGGGAATGAAACACTCCTTTCAGCTTCGGGTGTATCAGGTGACCACAACCAGTTGATGTCCATGTCTCTCTCCTCATTATCTTCAGTTGTTAAAGACCCAGACTGAGACCTAGTTACAGGCCGACGTGCAACATCTGATGTAGATGATAACTCCTCCTCGGGGATTATCCTGAATGCATCAGTGAAGGGCAAATGGTGATTCTGATGCCAGGTCTTAATTGGTCCAGCACTTCCTTCTGGTCTAATTTCAAATACTGGAAGTCCTGGGAGCTGTTTACATACAATGTACGGCTGTGACCTCCAGCGATTTGCCAGCTTGTGTTTCCCAGGAATAACCAAATTTCTTAATAGAACTCGGTCAACAGGTTGTAGATCTGGAACCCTTACTTTGAGGTCAAAGTTCCTCTTATTTCTACTCCCTCGGTTGTTTAACATAGCCCGAGCCTTCTCATAAGCAATCTTCAGACTCTTCCGCAGCCTATTTGTATATCCTCGATGAGAGGTCTCTGAGGTGTGGTCCAGAGAAGTTCCGAAAGCCAGGTCCACTGGTAATCTAGCCTCTCGCCCAAACATCAACCAATAAGGTGAATATCCTATGACGTCACTCTTGGTGCTGTTATATGCATGTACCAAAGCAGTGATATGCTTACTCCAATTGGGCTTTAGCTCAGAGGTCAGTATCCCTAACAACATATATTAAGAAGGGTTCTATTAAACCTCTCCTGCTGAGGATCTCCTTGCGGGTGATAAGGTGTAGTTCTAGACTTCTGGATTCCCAATAGATCCAACAACCTCCTGATGAGCGTACTCTCAAAGTCCCTCCCCTGATCTGAGTGAATCCTCTGTGGTAAGCCATAATGGATGAAAAACTTTTTTCCACTAGTGTCTTCTCCACTGTGACTGCCTTCTGATCTTTCTTGGAGAAGGCTTGAGTAGAGGTCGACCGATATATCGGCCGATATTTGGTGTTTTTTACTTAATCGGCATCAGCCGATTGTGCTGATAAAAAAAAGGCTGATATAATGCGACTTGCAAATGACTTTTGTAATAGAAGTTGCCTGAAATCTTCTGTGAAGCCACTTCTCCCTCCTCTGGGCAGCCTGCCAAATCTGATAAAAAGAACCTGAAGGATACAATCTTTACACTTATGAATGAACTGAGCTCCTTGTGTAGAAGTTCTCAGTTTAACCATTTAAAGACTAAATCTTTTCTGACATTTGTTGCTTACAAGTAAAAATCCTGTATTTTCTGCTAGAAAATCACATAGAACCCCCAAACATTTTATATATTTTTTTTAGCAGAGACTCTAGGGAATAAAATAGCGGTTGTTGCAATATTTTATGTCACACAATATTTGCGCAGCGGACTTTCAAATGCAATTTTTTTTGAAAAAATACATTAATAAATAAAAAAAAAACTAAGCAGTAAAGTTAGCCCATTTTTTTTCGTCCAAAAGTTTTGATTACCTGTTTTTGTATATTTAAGATATAGTTTTTTTTTTTTTTTTTTTTTTTTTTTTTTTTTTTTCTAAATTCTACATACAAGTGAACTGATTGGAGGTTTGTTTTGTTTAATAAATGTTTAAATGTAAAAAAATTTCTGTATCACTTAAGGTTGCTTTCACACTGGAGCGGGCATGCGTTGACGGTAAAACGCTGCTAGTTTTAGCAGCGCTTTACCGTCATTTTAGCGGCGCTATTCGGCTGCTAACGGGGCGCTTATAACCCAGCTAGCAGCCGAGGAAGGGGTTAAATGCACCCCTGAAGAGCTGCTGCCGAAACGCTTTTGCAGGCGCTTCGGCAGCGGTGCGCATTAATTTCAATGGGCAGGAGTGGTGGTATACACTGCTCCAAAGATGTTACTTGCAGGACTTTTTTTTAACATCCTGCCAGTGCATCGCCTCAGTGTGAAAGCACTTTGGCTTTCACACTGAGACTGCTGGGGAGCCGTTTTACAGGCGCTATTTTTAACCCAAAAGCGCCTGAAAAACGCCCCAGTGTGAAAGGAGTCTAATTGTTAGATTTTATGAGATGAAGGGGGAAAAAAAGAAAAAAAAAAAAATCGGCCTAATATATCGGCCCAAAAAAATCGGCATCACATATTGGCCATCGGCCACTGAGATTTCTAAATATCGGCATCAGCATCGGCCAGAGAAAAACCCATATCGGTCGACCTCTAGGCTTGAGCATACCTGTTAAAATGTTCTGTGACTACCAAGATATTTCCCTGTCCACTCAAGTCGGATTCTAAACACAGGAAATCTATGCAAACTAAATCCATGGGACCTTGGCTTGATAAGTGACCCATCGGGGTGGCTCGTTGCGGCAAAGTCTTTCTCTGGATACACCTATGGCAGGAGTGACAGCAACTTTCCACTTCTTTCCTCATGTAAGGCCAATAGAATTTATCTCTGATCAGTTGAGTTCTTTCTGACCCCAGATGGCCATGACAATAATGCAGGGCGATCAACACTTTCTCTCTGTGTTTCTCTGGCAGAAACAGTTGCCACTTCTCTTCCAGATCTTCAGAGGGGCCCCTTCGGTAGACCACCCCTTGTTGCAACTGCAACCGACTCCACTCTTTATATAACAACAGAGCTTCCCTCCCGGCACTTTTCAGGAGTAAATCGGGGTGCTGACTCTCCAAAGCCTCCAGTATCAAGCTACAGAGTAGATCTTCCTGTTGGTCTCTCCTAAGGTATTTTCTTGATAACTTAGGTAGACCTTCTGCTGCAATCTGAGAGACATTACAGTAATACCTGGGCATCCCTGCTGTAGTCACTCCAATCTCTTCAGCTCTGGCTCCACCTTTCTCCTGCTTTTCTGCTCCTTCACAAAGAGCTCTTACCCCTTCGGGGGTAAGCTGAGTCCAATCCTCTTGGGAGCTCAGGGGACTGTGGGGTCTTCTCGACAGCGCATCTGCATCTCTGTTGCCCACTCCTGGCCTGTATTTCAGGCTGAAGGAAAATGTTGAAAGAGCAGCCAACCACCTATGGCCTGTGGCATCCAACTTTGTGGTGGTGAGCAAGTATGTGAGGGGGTTGTTATCTGTTTTGACCACAAATTCCGCACCATACAGGTAATCTCTCAACTTGTCCACCACGACCCACTTCAAGGCCAGAAACTCAAGTTTATGAGTGGGGTAGTTCTTCTCAGCAGGGGATAGACTTCGACTCACATAAACAATGGGCCTTAATTGTCCATTATGATCTTGGCAGAGCACTCCACCGAGCCCATCTCGGCTGGCATCCACGTGCAGTTCATAGGGCTTGGTAAGCTAACACTGGAGCAGTGGTAAGGCTCCACTTCAATTGTCTGAATGTCTCCTCACATTGCGGAGTCCACTGATCCTGAATAGACTCCTTCTTCTTCTTTCTGGGCCCTTCTTTCCGCCTCCCAGGTTTATCTGAATCCACATCAGCCTCTTCTTGATTCTTCAATAATTCTGTAAGTTGGTGAGCTATCTTTGCAAACCCCTCCACAAACCTCCGATAGTAGGAACAGAATCCCAGAAATGACCTGAGCTCAGTCACGTTTTGTGGGCTTGGGCCAAGAGGTAACAGCTTCCAACTTCTCGGGGTCTGTTGCTACCCCTTCTTCAGACACAATGTGCCCCAAATAGTTCACCGAAGATTGATAAAACTGACACTTCTTCATTGAAAGTTTCAAGCCCTCATCATGTAATCTCTTCAGGACCTTTTCCAGTCGCTCTTCATGCTCTTCAAGAGTTCGGCCAAATACTATGATATCGGCTAAATATACTAGGACCTCAATCAAGTTCATGTCGCCTACCTTCTTTTCCATGAGCCGCTGAAATGTTGCTGGGGCCCCAGACAGACCTTGTGGCATCCGGTTAAATTCATAGAACCCCACGGGGTGATGAAGGCAGTCTTTTCCCTATCCTCAGGACTCATGGGGATCTGGTAATAACCACTCTTCAAGTCTAATGCACTGAACCACTTTGCCCCTGACAGGCTCTGTAAGGCATCTTCTATACGAGGGGTAGTGTATTGATCGGGAATGGTCCGTCGGTTCAGGGTCCTATAGTCGATACACAGCCGTAGCGACCCATTCTTTTTTTCTCACCACCACTATCAGGGAGGCGTATGGACTCCTGGACTCCCTGATAATCCCCGTCCTTTTCAGCTCAGCCAGCTGTTCTCGGAGGTCCTCAAGATCTCTCAATGGGATCCTCCTGACCCTTTCTCGAAAAGGTTTGTCTTTCTCCAGCCGGATCTTGTGCTCTGCCCTCTTGGCATACCCCACATCAAATTCACTCCTTGAAAAAGCCTCTCTCCATCTCATGAGCTGGGTTTTGGCCCTCTCCATCCAAACAGGCGTAAGGGAGGTGTTCTTCGGGTAGAAGTCTTCTTTGGGAATTTCCCCTTCTGGTCCTCTTTTGACATCACATGGCGAGACCGGGGTCGCTTGATTTGCCTGTCCGAGCAGCATCCTTGCTGGTATCTTCATAGGCAAAGCTGTCATGTTTCGAACACTGACTGACTGAGACTCTCCCTCTGCTTCTCTTGAGTGCCTTGGTTGATAACACTTTTGGGATTATCTCCAGACCCACATCTTCTTCTTGAGTGTCTGTCTCCAAGACAACGAAAGGACCAGGTTGTCTCCAACTCAACTTGACAGAGGCCCTCATGCATATCACTTCACCCGGTTGTAGTAGTTCTTCACTTCGATCTAAACGCCAAACTTTTCCCACCCCTTCTAGTGGGGCCTTCTGTTCATGTACTATATCCTTGTACACTTGGGTTAGCATGGGGTGTACCTTCATGACTGGGGCACTTTCCTTCTGTACAAGCGGTGTCAGGAGTCTTCTGACCAGATCGGTATTTGTCCCGATGATAAGGGAACTTCTATGTGCCCCAGGGGGCCGAGGACACACTACTGCCAAGGTGTCGAAAGTCTGCGCCTTTCCAGCCACACTCGGGTCAAAGGTGAGTTTGATAAGGATATACCCCTCGTAAGGGAAGTTCTGGGTACCCAGGCCCCATATCTCCTAATTCTTCCAACTTTTGCAGGGGCAGATGTTTGAGATGCTTCACATAGAAATCTTTCTATAATAAAGTCACTTGGGCTCCGGTATCCAGCAGTGCTTTGGCGTAGATTCCTTGTACCTGGATTGGGATGATCGGAGAGGGTTCTACTAGCTTGGGAGGGAATCCACCATGAGCTTTTGGCTTAATTTGCTTGCTAGTGCGCATCTTGACTCCTTGTTTCCATGGGCACTTATTCAACTTCGTTCCCTCTCTTACTCTCAGAACTTTGTGAGCCTGAGTTGACTCCTTCACTGAGGCCCTTTAAAGTTTTCCGCCGGCTTTTGGCGTTGTACTGCTGCCCTTGGGCTTGGGCACACTTTTCCAAAATGTCCAGTCCCTCCACAGTTAAAACAGAGTCCAGATTTCCTTCTAAGGGTGAAGTCTGACAACTTTTCAGTTTTTTTAGTTCCTCTGTCGGGCGAAATAGGGAATTTTGCGGTCAGCAAAACCATCATCTCCATTAACTGTGCCACCTGAGTCTTAAGAAGCTCAATCTGAGGATCATCATCCATCACACTAACTGTCCTGACTCCAACAGCGTGTTTTGGTTCTTGAATTTTTTCCTTCTTCCTTTCTAGGATAGCTTCTTCTTCCCGTACAATCCGAATCAGGTCGGGGTACTTAAATATGCCTCCGTCTTGACAAGTTCTTAACTGGAGCGTGATGGGGTCCAAAGGCTGGGCACCTCTTAAAACTTGTTTGGCTCGAATCTCATCCACCTAAACGAGGATCTAGCCCCTTCTTCAACAAGGTCTGGTGAATGACCTTGTCCAACCATCTCATATATTCTGACAACTTCTCTCCTGCTTCTTGATAGGTGTGTTCTAGTTGATAAATCAGGTCGGAAACCTTTTCAGTACATCCGAACACATCTTGCAGGATATCTAAGTAGTCTTGGGCTACACAATTCTGTTTGCTGAGCTTTAAATTTCGGATAGCCTTGGAAGCAGGCCCCTTCAAACTCTCAGTAATCCGCTGTTTTTTGTGCATTTTCAGGGATGTCCCACTCATCCAAAGCTTGCATGGCCTGTTCCAACCACTCTTCAAAGGTGTCTTCCTCTTTGGGTACAGGCCGTCGGCCCGAGAAAATGCCCAGTTTTCGGTACCCAGTTCCTGAGTGTGTTGGGTTTCCTTTTTGACATTGAGACACAAAGTTCCCCAGGGCTGTGAAGAGTTCTGGTTCAATTGCAGCCGGGGCTGACTGTGATGGAACCTTGACTTCTGATCTCATCTGTGGGAGGGTGGTAAGATTCTCCCCTTGTTCCCCTGGGTTGGTCAGATAAAATTTGATCTTATCAGGAAGTTCAACACTTGTACTCTTGAAATTTTCCAGAACTTCCTTCCTCCATTCTAATAATGCATAAGTGCGGAATGTCTCATGATTGGGTCGGACTGCGACCACCTTGGCTCTTTGTTCTGTGGACAGCGTTTTTACCACTCGATTAATGTGCTCTTTCTCCCAGACATCTCCCCAGAGTTCCATGGCCACGCTCGCTTCTGAGCGGGTGCCTTCTGCCTCACACCACTGTGCCACAGTGGTGGGATCCATACTATGGTTCTTAAGGGGGTACTTGACTTCAGAGCGACAGTTATCCCGGACGAGCCCCCACATGTAGCAATAACTCACGGTGGAGCTGCTGATTTATTATCGGGCCTGTTCTCTGATCTCTTCACCCCTCTTAACTTGCTCAATCCCCTTGACACAGCTGTAGTGCAGTGTTTATAGTGACACTAATACCAATTATAGCTCACTATATATACATACATACATATATATCTCTGAGATATATTCATTCTCTCTCTCTCTCTCTCTAGATCTCACTCTCTCTCGATCTAGATCTCTCTCGATCTAGATCTCTCTCGATCTAGATCTAGATCTCTCTAGATCTAGATCTCTCTCGATCTAGATCTAGATCTCTCTAGATCTAGATCTCTCTCGATCTAGATCTTGATCTCTCTAGATCTCTCTCGATCTAGATCTCTCTCGATCTAGATCGATCTAGATCTAGATCTCTCTCGATCTAGATCTAGATCTCTCTCGATCTAGATCTAGATCTCTCTCGATCTAGATCTAGATCTCTCTCGATCTAGATCTAGATCTCTCTCGATCTAGATCTAGATCTCTCTCGATCTAGATCTAGATCTCTCTCGATCTAGATCTAGATCTCTCTCGATCTAGATCTAGATCTCTCTCGATCTAGATCTAGATCTCTCTCGATCTAGATCTAGATCTCTCTCGATCTAGATCTAGATCTCTCTCGATCTAGATCTAGATCTCTCTCTACCTGGGTGCTTGTGACTCCACCTACAAGAGAAAAACAACACTGCACACAAACTTCTGTAATAACCAAAATAATTTCTTTTACTTAAATGATGTGTGTAAAATATAAAAGTTATTACAGTGACTACACTATCACACCAACGTGGTGTGACAGTGCAGTAAATATTTACAACAGTCTTTGTACACAACACAGATATACATAGATTTATCCACACACACACAGAACCTTCCTGAAAAATCCCCTGATTGGTGCGTCTCCATGTGGGACCAGTGTTCAAAGTGAAATCGTATTAGCTCTGGACACCTTCCAACCTCCAGCACACTGTAGCAAGCGCAAAGGCACAGGAATGCAAATATACCACAATATAGATATCAGGGAGCTCCCCCTGCTTTAAACAGTAAAGTCACTATCCCTTTATGAATAGATGCAGGGCCCTGCAATAGGAGAGATAGTCCTGATGTCTTCAATCTTCGCTAGCTATCAATCAGTATTTGTAATCCACAAGAGTTCTTCTGGAGTGTTGCGCAGTGCAAGGTGATACACAAAGGTAGTTATAATCAAGCAAATTGATTGAGTGTTCTTACTTGAAGGAGACAGACATCTAGTATCAATCCCTGGATATTGAAGTCTGTGTAAATGTAATGCTTCCCAACTAAATTGTTCCGTGGGACTATCAGTCTCAGCAACACTCTGTAACAGCTATAAATGTGTGTAATGTTGAACAAACTTCTGGGCGTTAGCCCTCTCACCACACAGGATCCGAACAGATCGATGTCTCCGTTTCAGCAGTTCTCAGTCCATATGGAGCCACAACCACGCTGTCTCGCCGCTCCGTTCACTAACGACCAGGAGTCCTCGGTTATCTCCTCCACGGGTCTCCGGAACGATCACCTCTGCTGCTCCAGCACACTGCGATCAATAGCAGGATCCTTGCTGCTGCTCCGCTCCTTCACAAAGTAGGCCGCAACCCTGTGGGACACACAGACCCACAGAGTTCTGCTGGCAGGCCACGCGTCCCAGGAACAAGAGGGCTAAGATAGCCGCTCCCAGCCCTTTTATATCCTCCCCATAATGCAGTTCAGTTCTCCTCTGGTCCATGAGCGATGTAAGTAGGTCATAGTTAATGTCCAGAAGTAAACAATCACTTCCATGTCACTTCTCAAAATGATGAAAATAAAAGTATTGTACCCTTATAATTGGCCACTAGATGGCGCTATATCAACTTATTAACTTAACAACAACAAATATGACTAGAAACAAAAGTTGTCAGCGTGGGAGACTTGCGCGTTCAAGCAAAAGTGATGATCCTATCTGACTGTGCACCAAGAAAAAGGGATTTGTGCTGCGTGCAGAGATGAGTAGTTTGGTATGTTAATTATGTGATGATGGCATATTGGGTGCCGAAATCATAAATAATGATGACTTGTGGCCTAATGCGTGGCACCATTTGATTAATAAATGCTTATATGGTAGCTGAGATCATGTAGATAAAAATATTTCAATCTTCATTGTGTACTATAAAATTTATAACAGGGCTTGACATTTCAAAGGACTGTATAGAGCCTACAAATGAAAACACAACTAGGCCATAGTGGTATTCTATTTATTCCCTAAACTAGCAGTCCCCCTCACCTGTGCTGGATTTCAGTAGGCCATACTCATCCATTTTGATTGTTTTTTTTCCTGAACTGCCATATAGGTTTACTCTGAGACTAACATAGTGCTTCCTGATGTTGAATCAATGCAATGAGGGCACAACACAGTAGAGCTAGTGAGATGCTCACCATGCGCTGCACTGTGATGTCCTTGACCATGCCTTCAACCCTTTTCCTGTGGAAAACATGGAAGCTGCTGTATTGGTGGGACCACTGTGGAAGTAGAGGATCACTGGTATTCGCCACTACTACTTTGAATGCTGCTGTCCTCCAGGACTTGTGCCAAGCTGCTACTCTGCTGCATAGTAACCAACTGCGGGTCACTTGCACAAACGGGCTTCATTCACGGAACATCTTGTATTTTTTTTCAATGAATGTAAAGTGTTTTCTGATTGTAGAATGTTGGAGAGGCAGATGGTGAGGTTAGTTGGCTGCGTTAGTGTGCTGTTTTTTTTTTTTTTCCAGGCATCTTTTTCCTTATTTTAACCTGTTGATCCTACTAGTAAGTGTTATTTTTTTCAGCTTCATTTAACAGACCAAGTTCTCCAGCAAAAGTGGCAGTTTGAGATAAACCTTTTAAGACTGACAGGGTATTCATTTATGGAATACCTTTATCCCCAAAACAGAAAAATTGTTGCTGTTACTGGCTAAAGGGATAGTTCACTTTTACCCAAAACTGCCTTTGTGGGTAAGGGACACCTGTAGATAAAAAAAAAAAAAAATCTGTGCAACTTTGACTAAAGTTCAAAAATACCCTTACAATAGGTGTAGACCCTGCACTTCTCACAAACTCCCAGAGATGGCATCCCTCTATCCTGGTATTTTGCTAAGACACTCCCAGCTGTTAACTGCTTGCCCCCACCCGCACGCTCTCAAATGCCCGCACATGTGCGGTTTGCTATTTCCTCCATTGCAGTGTTGCTGAGCTCAGAGCTACTGCAACTGAAGAGAAAAAGCATGTGTCGGGGTTTGATTTGGGGAAAGGGCTCGCTCCTGCATTGGAGGGGGTGAGAAGTAATGGCTGGGAGTGGCTTAGCAATGTACTAGCAAACAAGGGAGGACAGAGGCATACTATCTCTGGGAGTCCTTTTAGCCAGGCTTTGAGAAGTACATAAATGGCCCACACCTAATACAAGGACAGTATTCAGCTTTGGTCAAAGCTTTACAGTTTGTTTTAATCTACAGGAGCACCTTAACTACATAAGCAGTTATTTTTTTTTTTTATAAAAAGGTGAACTAATCAGGTGATTGCAGTTGAAAAGCTTCATTGGGAGGTGTTCGGCGTGTAAACAGGGCGCAGGCCATGCATCCTGTTTACACTCCCAGTCCCACAGTGTCCCGGGACACTGGCGGACATCGAGTCAGCGGGACCTGCGGGCACGTTCGATAGCCCCGCAAATTAAAGAGGATGTACAGGTACGCCCATTTGCCCACCGCTGCCATTGTGTTGATGTATATAGGCATGCGGCGGTCGGCAAGTGGTTAAAGGAGATTTATTTTTTATTCACTTTTTTTTTTTTTTATTGCATTTTATTGTAAATATGAGATCTGAGGTCTTTTTGCCCTCATATTTAAGAGATCCTGTCATGCTTTTTTTCTTATTACAAGGCATGTTTACATGCCTTGTAATAGGAATAAATGTGACCCACTTTTTTTTTTTTGTTTTTTAAAGTGTCAAAATAAAAAATTAAAAGTAAAACAAGAAAAAAAAATTTTTTAAAAGTGCGCAGAAGCGAACGCATATGTGAGTAGTGCCCGCATATAAAAACGGCGTTCAAACCACACATGTGAGGTATCGCCGTGATCATTAGAGCAAGAGCAATGATTCTAGCCCTAGACCTCCTCTGTAACTCAAAACCGGTAACCTGTAGAAATTTTTAAACATCGCCTATGGAGATTTAAAAGGGTAAAAGTTTGTAGCCATTCCACGAGTGGGCACAATTTTGAAGCATGACATGTTGGGTATTAATTTACTTGATGTAACATTTATCTTTCACAATATAAAAAAAAAATGGGCTAACTTTTACTGTTTTCTTATTTTTCAATTAAAAAAAGTGTATTTTTTTTTTTCCCCCAAAAAAGTGCGCTTGTAAGACCGCTGTGCCTCCGACTCCTGGAGACTTCCTGTCTCCCTTGGGTAGAGCAGTCTCCAGCTGGGAGCCATGAGGTATTCCCATACCTTCATTATAAGGGTTGTGCTCACCTGAGCACACACCCTGCTTGGTCCTCCAGAAAACCTGGACACAGGGTTGGAGATTCCATCCCATCAAAGACACTATGGCATCTCCAAACTACAGAGCCCCATGCAGGAATACCAAAACCCATGGAAAGCTGCAAAAGCAGTTTTCTGCAGTCCTGCACCGAGCCAATGTACACACCCTGTGTCTCCCAAACCACCAACTTCACAGTAACAGCATCTCATACTGTCACAATATATATAATTTTTTAAAATGTATTTATTACATACGTACATTGAGTCTAGAGAAGAATCGCCCCCATTAAATTTTCTTGCTTTGCAGCCTGAAATGAAGGCATACATAGTTTGTTTTATCCATATGAGTACCGATACTTTAATTTAATACTCGCCGATACCAATTAACGATACCTATGTTATTGTCCTTTGTGCTACTGTGAGATGTAAGGAGTGTGGTGACAATCACAAACAATATTAAATAATAAAAATAGTATAAGTGACAATACTAAAGATGATTAAAAAGGGTGAACTAACTGATGATGTCAAAAGTAGACTGCAGCAAAATCAAAAAGTGTACACATTACACTCTAAAAACCATGAAATTAAATATAAGAGATTCCACGCATCAAATCTATCACATAAAAACTTCCATAAATAAATACTTGTGCATAAGTGTATAAAACAACGTGAATCACACCCAAAAGGTCCAAGTGAATAAATAACTATGAGATAAATAAAGGTAATAAAGTTCATAAATATTGTGTTGCATCCACTGGGGTCAGACACATAGGGAGGTTATGATGGTCTTCATATATAGAAACTGCCTGCTTAGACCGGCATTTTCTATATATGAAGACCATCATAACCTCCCTATGTGTCTGACCCCAGTGGATGCAACACAATGTTTATGAACTTTATTACCTTTTATTTATCTTATAGTTATTTATTCACTTGGACCTTTTGGGTGTGATTCAAGTTGTTTTATACACTTATGCACAAGTATTTATTTATGGAAGTTTTTATGTGATAGATTTGATGCGCGGAATCTCTTATATTTAATTTCACAATTAACGATACCTATCGCCTAGGTAGAGGGTTGGTTTAAGAGGTAGGGGTGGGGGGTTGTTAGGGAGTTGAGTGAGGCGGGGGGAGTAGAGGGGTAAGGGAGGGTGGGGTGGAATAGGGATTGTGGGGTGGGAGAGTTGGGATGGAAAAGGCAGTGATCGCTGGGGGGGAGAAAGAGGGTGGCGATGGTAGGGTCATTGGGAGACATGGGGGCAGAGGTGACAGCTTGTGGAGGGAAGGAGGAGGCAACAGGCAAAAGTGACAGTTGGCCTAGAGGGGAGGATGACGCCTCTGCCAGAGAAGACAGCCGGCTGGAGGAGAGGCTTCCCCTCTGCAAGGCATGGAAGATCCACATGAACACAGTCCTCCTCTATTTTTTATATATATATATATATATATATATATATATCTCCTTCTAACTGTAAGTGACTACAATAAAGTTGTTTTATTATCATTACGGGCTTCACTATGGGTCCTTCATGTCTCTTTTTGGGTATTTGATGACCACACATTGGAAAGCCCCATCTTTGATGCGATTACTGGGAGTTGCAGATTTGTGAAGGAAGTCACACGGAGGTTGCTGTCTGTGGTGACGTAGGGTTCCAGGGAGCTGGATTTGCTGGATGCTATTGAGATATATCCATACATGCTTAATCCGTATTACGCTCTGGTAAGCAGACTACATTATCACGTGGTGCCCTTTTTACATCTGCACTGTATCTGGTGATTGGACTTCTCCCATTCTCCAGACCTTTTTGGACTGTTTTTAGCGCCGCAATATATTTTTTATGTGAAGTCAGAGGTAGCTTCCTCTTTGGGTTGCCTAGCAAACACCAGAGTGCTCACTGCTGATTTGCAGCAGCCTCTGTCCTCTAGGCTGATCTCAGTCTCCAGCTGGTCAATCTGCTACTCTGCTCTGCTCTGGTAAGCCTCTTTCCATGTCTCTCATTACTTTCTGCTGTGTTACTTGTCCGTCAGAGTATTTTTATTATCCTGTACCTTCTAGGACTGGGGAATTTTGCCTGCCTGCCTAGCTGCCTTAGCACTGAAGATTTGGATGGAGAAGTTTATTTTAATCGTATTTATTTATTTATGTTTAAAAAAAAAAATCCTCTGTGTTTTACAGAGAGAAGGGCCCACTGCGAGATAACCTCCCACAAAGAGGTTCCAAATCAGCATTCCAGCCTCAAAAGAGTAAAGAAGGGACTAGAGATGACAAATCGCAGAGTCGCATGCAGCTGGATAGAAGCCTGTTGTCACAGCATTCCAGATCTCCCTTGCTCTTACCTCACTTTAGTCGCTCGGACCCAAGCCAAGACAGGTCAAGACATCAGACGGTTCAGGACAATGCTGCAAAAGCATGCCAGGTTAAATCCTACATTAATCACGCAGTCAAGGAAGGGTTAAAGAGTGTTTCAAGGAATCCTGCTCATCCTGCTGTATCTTCACCATCTGCAGATTCAGATCATGTGTTTTCTGTGCGTTTTACCTCTGAACTCGATAGCGATTCGGATCCATCTGAGGCTGAGATGGTCTGATTTTTGCACTGGTTCCCCCCTTGGTGGAGGCTGTTAAGGATCCGATGAAGTGGCAGGAAGAATCGTCGCCTCCAAAGAAACAGCAAAGATACTACCCGTATTTAAAGAAATCGTTACATCCTTCCCATTTCATTTCTGAAATTAAAAAGTAATTGACGATGAGTGTGTGGGGGGGCCCTGAGAAGAAGCTCAATGTGCATAATGGAGTATCGAAGCTGTACCCCTTGGGACACTACACTTACGGTGAATGCTTCATTACGTGTATTCCCCCGCCACATTACGCTTCCGCTGGAGGATTCGGTCTCTTTTAGGGATCCTATGGATCACAAAATAAACGCAGACCTAGAAAGGTTGTATAGTTTGGCCGCAGCAGCCTGCAGACCAGCGGTAGCACTCTTGTGGCAGCAGCACTTGAGCTGGGTTCGCACCTGTGCGTTTTTTGGTGCTTTTTGCAGATTTGCACTACCATCCATTTATCATGGTCTCCTATGGAACGCGTTCTGTCTCCTATGGAACGCGTTCTGTGGTGCGGTTCTGCGGAATGCGCTGGAAGTGCATGGGTGTGAATCCAGCCTTATGCCCCGTACACACGGTCGGACATTGATCGTACATTCCGACAACAAAATCCTAGGATTTTTTCCGACGGATGTTGGCTCAAACTTGTTTTGCATACACACGGTCGCACAAAGTTGTCGGAATTTCCGATCGCCAACAACGCTGTGACGTCAAGCACGTACGACGAGACTAGAAAAGGCCAGTTCAGAACCAAGCGCGGCACCCTTTGGGCTCCTTTTGCTAATCTCGTGTTAGTAAAAGTTTGGTGAGAGACGATTTGCGCTTTTTCAGACTCGTGGCTTTCAGATCATTTTCTGCCATTCAGTTTGTGCTTGTGGGTTTGTATCTGCTCTTCAGTGCGTGCAAGCAAGTTCCGCGTGACTTAGTCATTGTGTTCTTGTGCGTTCGTTACTGTTTTTCAAGTCGCTCTTCACAGGCCTTGCTGTTCTTCAGTGCGTTCTGTTACTTCGTTCTGAGCAGCCGACCGTTTTCTAGCCATGTTGCTTATACGTACTCCTTGTAGAGTTCGTGCTGTGCGGGGGCTTGGTGGCTCCTGTCCAGTCCATGAACAGGATGGGGAGGAGTTCATGGACCAAGAATTGGTTGCTTCAGCGTGACCAGTTCTCTCATATGCCTTTGCTCCGTGTTATCCGTGAGAATAATCCTGATGATTTCAGGAACTTTCTCAGGATGACAGACCCCGTATTTCACCGTCTGTTGGCTTCGCTGACCCCTTATATTAGCAGGCAGGATACCTGCATGAGGCAAGCCATCACTCCGGAGCAGAGGCTCGTCGCTACCCTGCAGTATTTGGCGACAGGGAGAAGTCTGCAGGACTTGAAGTTCTCGATAGGCATCTCCCCCCAGGCTCTGGGTGTCATTTTCCCAGAGACCTGTTCTGCCATCATCCAGGTCCTGCAGAAGGAGTATATGAAGGTAAGATTTTTAGCCTTTAATATCACATTTTATTGTATTTAATGTTTGCTAATATCTTGTATTTCTTTCCTCATTCCCTAATTACCATGATTGTTATATGCTGTGAATGTCCCCTTTGTCCTCATGCATGCTGTTTTTTTAGGTAATTAATTTTGTAGGTCCTTCATACACATTGTCCTTCACTAACCTCCCCAACATGGTCTATGGGCCCTATATTCACCTAATGTAGTCACTTAACAATGTATTTTGTCAGCTCCATAGTAGTGCTTTACCCCAAACACCCCCTAAAATGTTTTGAAATGTAATTTGTGCTTTAAATTCAGGCAGAGTGCCTGAGGCTTTTTTTTTTTTTTTTGTGGTGTCCCCAAATCATTTTTAGTAACCCTCCCTCCCCCCAACTGCTAAGTCAGTTGATCCCAATTCTCTATCTATCCTCAATCATCTATCTGCTGACTTTGCCAAACCCATACACACTATACCCATCTCTTTTGTGGTCAGATGTATGGATGAATTCCCCAAAGCATGTAGTGCAAGGGCCTGCCTGTATACTTTTCAATGGTAGTGTTTAAACTTTTTAGATCCTATTATTATCTTGATAGGTAATAGCAGAATGTCCAAATGTGCTCAAATGTGTACAGTGTGTATTTATATCTTTGTATTATGACACTTATTACCTGTCCAGTGGGCTGCCAATAGTGTAACTAAGCAGGGGCTGTTCCAAGTAATACCCTGTATTTAGGCATTCATCTCTCAATGAAGTGAAGAGGGTTACCTGTCCAAGATTTCCCCACCCCCCATAATGTTAGAAATGGCTCATGAGAGGGATGGGAGGGGGAATATGATAGGCTTGTCATGTTTCTGAGCAAAAATATTAATATTTTTTTTTTTTTTCCTCTTTTTGTTTCCTTCCACGCCACAGGAATGGCAGACTGTGGCCTCCCACTTTGCCCAGCGGTGGGACTTTCCTAACTGCGGAGGGGCAATTGATGGGAAACATGTCCACATCATCCCACCACCCAACTCGGGGTCGTACTATTTCAACTATAAGGGGTTCAATAGTATTGTGATGTTGGCGGTGGTGTCGGCTAATTACGACTTCTTGTATGTGGACGTGGGGAACAATGGCCGGATGTCCGATGGTGGAGTCATCGCCCAGACGGAGTTCTACAGGCGTCTCCAGAATGGCAGTTTGGACTTGCCAGCTCCAGAGGACAATGTGGAAGGACTCCCATTTGTGTTCGTTGCTGATGAAGCGTTTGCGCTGGGGGACCATCTTATGCGGCCATTCCCGATGAGGACCCTCACCCCGGAACAGAGGGTTTTTAATTACCGGCTGGCCAGAGCCCGAAGAGTGGTGGAGAACACATTTGGAATCCTGGCCAGCCGGTTCCGCCTATTTCTGACACCTATCCATATGGCGGAGTATAAACTTAATCATATAATCATAGCGTGCTGTATTCTCCATAAATTTTTACAGAAACATTCGGCCAACTATGCTGGCTCAGTTGGGCCTGAGGCCGGAGTGATCCCTGAAACAACACTGACGGCGCTTGAAAGCGACCGTCCTGGCTTGCCCTCCCTGAGTGCCCGTGATGTCCGGTTACGATACCTGGAGTTCTTTGCGGGTAGGGGGGCCATCAATATACCAGCAAATTTGTGAAGCCTTTTTCAAATAAAAAAGAAATTCTTTGTGGACATTTACTGCTTGTGTTTGTTTTAGCTGAGCCTGACAGCAATGTGGGGAGTCCTGTAAATTGCGTGATTGTGTAACCTTATACAAAGCACTGTTGGCTGTTATATACTAAAGGCGTATACACTTTTTATACTACAAGTGCTCTTGAAACTGCAATGAAAATGCTCTTGTAGTGCAAAGAGGATTTGCCCTTAGGAAATAACCACCATTTTCTACGAAAACAGCAATTACATAACCACAAAAGTGTTGTAGCGTTGAGACAATAATCCACACATTCTTGATTAACAAACTTTTTAATACCTGCACAATCACATGTGCATTTAGAAACGGTTTTTATAACAAACCAGCATGTTTGTTGTATAACAATTTTTGGGGTGGCATTATCCAAAATAGAAATGTCCATTTACGATAAAACAGGCCTGTGTAAAACCAACAAGAAAGACAAAAAACTTGAACTTACAAAGTTCACATATGGTAAAACCTGAAGGCAATATCAGACATGAGTATTTAGGAACTGTGTTTGATATTGCGTTCAGATGGGGTCAAATCACCCCTTGAAAAGCCAAATTTGGAAGATGCACACCAATTTACGAATGTCAACATGTGCGACCTGCCATCACGGGGGATCAAGGGACATGTTTTGGGGGAGCAAGCCCTTCCTCACCGCTACTTTATTATTGAGGAAGGGGTTGTACCCCCAAAACACGTCCATTGATCTCCCGTGATGGCAGATAGCACATGTTGGCACACTGTGTGCATCCTCCAAATTTGGCTTTTCGAAACATTTCAGAGAAAATTGAGTACTGTCCGTGATACTTTTTTTATTTGCACTAACATACAATTTTTCAGGACAAGCTTTCGGGGTATGTGCCCTTCTTCAAGGTCCAAGCAGTACTGATTCACAAATTTTTAAGCAGAATGTTAAATTGACAGTACTCAATTTTCTCTGTCACAATTGCACTAATACGGCTACAATCAAATCAAGTATGACGAAACATTTCAAAAATATTTTAAACATTGTACCAAACCAAAGTGATTTTGTGGGGTATTAAATTCGCCCCAAAACATCAATGATGTTATTATTTTTTTTTAATCACATCATTGATTTTTGACTTGAGGTTCTCCAATTCTAAATTACACCCCATGATCTCCCCGATCAGCATCTGGGCACTTTCTGATGTGAACGGATCTCGATCCCTAACAACACGATCACCTAAAAAGAGAGAAAACAAACAAAAACAGGTATCACAAATCTGCCAGTATCCATCTATTACCTGAGTCTGTGGTCGCAGACACTCACCTGTTGTGGTGCCAATTTCAACCACATCTTCTTCCTCCTCCTGCTCTACTTGGGTTGGGGGTATTTCACCTTCTTCCACAGGTGGGGGGTCTCTGGTCTCCTCGGATGAGGGGTGTCCTCCGAGTCTTTTCTCCCCTATGTAAAACAAAAAGGGTATAATTAGCACACAGTGATTTGATGGCAGAACTATAAATAGGAAACATTGCTTGGAAGTGGGGTACAATTGTCAATTTTAGCAGAGTTCAAAGATGTCGCTTGTTTATTGTCCTTTGTCAACCTGCAATACTTTACCTGTTTAGTACAAGCTTCACAGATGGAGACCCCCCTATAGTATACACTGGAGCACCTGTGTGCCCCCCCTAATAAAAATGGTGTTCTTTTGTCCCACACAAGTGCTCCAGCATCCAGATGTGAAAACAGCTGCTCAGTGTCCTCTCCTTACACAGAATCTAGTTTGCATTTCATTCTAGTAACAAACCCATCTACACAACCAAATATTTTGCATCCAAGTAGGCCCTAAAAAATGTAGGAAAATGCATATGGCCTAAACAATGGCGTTTTAGAGGGCGAAAAAAAAAAATGTTTGATACGAACGAATAATGGGCCCATGAACATTAAAATTGACATTTGAAACTGTACAATTAAGAAAAGCATATGGAGCAGCACAAACGTAATAAAGACAAAAAGAATAGGAACACAGCACAACTACTTACTTTTTTGCAGCACTCTCCGGATCTTTCGGTACTGCTCAGGCTCTCTTAATTTTAGGTCCGACCACCACTTCCTGAGCTGATCTTTCGATCGTCGTACCCCGAAATTCCTGTGCAGACTTTTGACCACTTTCGCCATGATCTTGGCCTTTCGGATATTGGGGTTGGGGTAAGGCCCATACTTCCCGTCATAGTCGGCCTTCTTCAGGATGTCCACCATCTCCAACATCTCCCCAAAGGACATATTTGATGCCTTAAATCGTCTCCTTCTGGATCGGGATGTGTCCGGATCTGGGCTTTCCTCCTCCTCCTCCTCCTCGTTGCTATAATTAGCACGCACCTGCTCTGACTCCGCCATGTGCTCTTCACCCACTGCGCCAAACGAAAAGGGGTGGGGAATAGACTAGAAAGAACGTCAGGGGCGGGCGGAGTTACACGCATGCGCAGTGTGTATAAAGCGTAACACGCGTGCGTAGTACGTACGATCTGTGAGCGGACGAAGGAGCATTGGACGCGCCGATCTTAAGAACGAAGGTAAGAGACAAACTTCTGCCTATACTGCTTCTAGATTGAGGCCTATATTGTAACAAGATTAGGAGAGTTTTGTCTGACATTAAGCTTTGTCTTGTGTTGTGTCTTGCAGTGAACGTGGATATGTTATTAAAAGATAATGACTTCATGTCACTATTCATTGATATGTTAAGGGAGCTGCCATGTCTGTGGGAGATCAACCACCAACATTACAAGAACCAAACAAAGAGGAAGGCAGCACTGGATAAATTGTTGGAAATTGTGAAGCAGGTGATCCCCACGGCAGACATCACATTTTTGAAGATCTTAATTGGTGGCCTGTGGAGCACTTATGTAAGGGAGCGCCAGAAAGTCCAGGATTCGCAGAGATCCGGAGCAGCAGATGACATCTATGTCCCCAGGATGTGGTACTATGACAGGCTGCATTTTCTGGCAGGCCAGACTGAACCCAGGTCATCACTCTCCAGTCTTCCTTCCACGCTTCCTTCCCCTCCAGCTGAGGCTTCTGACGCCCAACCTGGGCCTTCCAGGCAACAACATGTGGAGGAGCCCAGATTGAGCCAGGTATAGCATTCCTCTAAATATTGCTGGTTTTCCAATCAATGATGTTAACTAGATGTTAGTTTGGAGTACTAATTTAGGATTGTGATTGATGATGCAAAAACTAAAACCATGTCCCTTTTTCATACACAGGGAAGTCTCAGCCAGGAGGTGGCTGGGCCGAGCCGCCTGCCTGATATGCCGGTCCCTCCCCAACACCTGGAAAGAGAAGGTGGCAGGAGGAGGAGTGCCCTAGAGGAGGCTGCCATAGGCCTCTTTTGGAGGGCTACAGAGGCCCTGGGAGCACCACACACCGTGGAGGAGGACATTACTGCCATCATTGCCTCTAAAATGCAGAGGATGGAGGAGGGACAACAACTCATGTGTGAATCGCTCATATTGGCGGCTCTTAATAAAGGTATGAGGGGCCAAATTACATCTCAGACACACCTTTGCGAACTCACAGATGGTCCTCCTCCTCCTCCTCCAGGTCCTCCCAGTCCTCCTCCTCCAGATCCTACTCCTCCTCCTGCCACATCTCCAACAGCACAGCCACAGCCCGGAATGAAGCGTGGAAAGAAGACCAGAAAGTGAGGACCCTGGATCCAGTCTGGTCGGCCAAAAGATGCAGCCTCTTGTGGTACCACAGCCTGGGGACACAGATGTCATCAGCTGCTTTCCGGATCTCTGCGACTTCTGGACCAGACTGCCCTCCCTTACATATGGACTCCTCAGGCCACCAATTTTGATGTTCAAGAATTGATGTCTGCCCTGGGGTCCCAGGCTTCGCTAATTTCTCATGTTTATCCAGTGTTGCCTCCCTCTTTGTTTGGTTCTGAGCCCTTAATAAAGGAATTTTGTTTTGAATTATACTTGCCTATGTGTGTTTGACTTCAAAAAGGACAGTTGGTTTGTGAGGATTCAGGTACATTTCAAAAATACAATGTGAAATTAACAAGGGACACCAACAACAAACAATCTCCTTGAGATTAAATAATAAAAGATATCAATGGTGTTGTGGTAACTTGACACACAAAACACACACAAAAATAGTCTGTAGTAAAAATAAAAATTACATTAAACAAAGATCAGCCTTGGAAAAAATACAAACATAAAATCTGGCTTTAACCACTTCAGCCCCGGAAGGTTTTACCCCCTTCCTGACCAGAGCACTTTTTACAATTCGGCACTGCGTCGCTTTAACTGCTAATTGCGCGGTCGTGCAATGCTGTACCCAAACGAAATTTGCGTCCTTTTCTTCCCACAAATAGAGCTTTCTTTTGATGGTATTTGATCACCTCTGCCGTTTTTATTTTTTGCGCTATACACGGAAAAAGACCGAAAATTTTGAAAAAAAATGATATTTTCTACTTTTTGTTCTAAAAAAAAAATCCAATAAACTCAATTTTAGTCATACATTTAGGCCAAAATGTATTCAGCCACATGTCTTTGGTAAAAAAAATGTCAATAAGTGTATATTTATTGGTTTGCGCAAAAGTTATAGCGCCTACAAACTAGGGTACATTTTCTGGAATTTACACAGCCTTTAATTTATGACTGCCTATGTCGTTTCTTGAGGTGCTAAAATGGCAGGGCAGTACAAAACCCCCACAAATGACCCCATTTTGGAAAGTAGACACCCCAAGGAAATTGCTGAGAGGCATGTTGAGCCCATTGAATATTCATTTTTTTTGTCCCAAGTGATTGAATAATGACAAAAAAAAAAAAAAAATTACAAAAAGTTGTCACTAAATGATATATTGCTCACACAGGCCATGGCCATATGTGGAATTGCACCCCAAAATACATTTAGCTACTTCTCCTGAGTACGGGGATACCACATGTGTGGGACTTTTAGGGAGCCTAGCCGCATACGGGGCCCCGAAAACCAAGCACCGCCTTCAGGTTTTCTAAGGGTGTAAATTTTTGATTTCACTCTTCACTGCCTATCACAGTTTCGGAGGCCATGGAATGCCCAGGTGGCACAAACCCCCCCAAACGACCCCATTTTGGAAAGTAGACACCCCAAGCTATTTGCTGAGAGGCATGGTGAGTATTTTGCAGCTCTCATTTGTTTTTGAAAATAAAGAAAGACGAGAAAAAACTTTTTTTTTTTTTTCTTTTTTCAATTTTCAAAACTTTGTGACAAAAAGTGAGGTCTGCAAAATACTCACTATACCTCTCATCAAATAGCTTGGGGTGTCTACTTTCCAAAATGGGGTCATTTGGGGGGGGGGTTTTGCCACCTGGGCATTCCATGGCCTCCGAAACTGTGATAGGCAGTGAAGAGTGAAATCAAAAATTTACGGCCTTAGAAAGCCTGAAGGCGATGCTTGGTTTTTGGGGTCCCGTACGCGGCTAGGCTCCCAAAAAGTCCCACACGTGGTATCCCCATACTCAGGAGAAGCAACAGAATGCATTTTGGGGTGTAATTTCACATATTCCCATGGCATGTTTGAGCAATATATCATTTAGTGACAACTTTGCGCAAAAAAAAATAAAAAAAATAAAAAATTGTCTCTTTCCCGCAACTTGTGTCACAATATAAAATATTCCATGGACTCGACATGCCTCTCAGCAAATAGCTTGGGGTGTCTACTTTCCAAAATGGGGTCATTTGGGGGGGTTTTGAACTGTCCTGGCATTTTATGCACAACATTTAGAAGCTTATGTCACACATCACCCACTCTTCTAGCCACTTGAAGACAAAGCCCTTTCTGACACTTTTTGATTACATAAAAAAATTATTTTTTTTTGCAAGAAAATTACTTTGAACCCCCAAACATTATATATATTTTTTTAAAGCAAATACCCTACAGATTAAAATGGTGGGTGTTTCATTTTTTTTTTTCACACAGTATTTGCGCAGCGATTTTTCAAACGCATTTTTTGGGGAAAAAACACACTTTTTTCAATTTTAATGCACTAAAACACACTATATTGCCCAAATGTTTGATGAAATAAAAAAGATGATCTTAGGCCGAGTACATGGATACCAAACATGACATGCTTTAAAATTGCGCACAAACGTGCAGTGGCGACAAACTAAATACATTTTTAAAAGCCTTTAAAAGCCTTTACAGGTTACCACTTTAGATTTACAGAGGAGGTCTACTGCTAAAATTACTGCCCTCGATCTGACGTTCGCGGTGATACCTCACATGCATGGTGCAATTGCTGTTTACATTTGACGCCAGACCGACGCTTGCGTTCGCCTTAGCGCGAGAGCAGGGGGGACAGGGGTGCTTTTTTTTTTTTTTTTTTTTTTTTTTTTTCTTTATTATTATTATTTTTTTTATCTTATTTTAAAACTGTTCCTTTCATTTTTTTTTTTTTTTTAAATCATTTTTATTGTTATCTCAGGGAATGTAAATATCCCCTATCATAGCAATAGGTAGTGACAGGTACTCTTTTTTGAAAAAATTGGGGTCTATTAGACCCTAGATTTCTCCGCTGCCCTCAAAGCATCTGACCACACCAAGATCGGTGTGATAAAATGCTTTCCCAATTTCCCAATGGCGCTGTTTACATCCGGCGAAATCTAAGTCATAAAATGCTCGTAGCTTCCGGTTTCTTAGGCCATAGAGATGTTTGGAGCCACTCTGGTCTCTGATCAGCTCTATGGTCAGCTGGCTGAATCACCGGCTGCATTCTCAGGTTCCCTGTTGAGACAGGAGAGCCAGAGAAAAACACGGAAGACTTGGGGGGGGGGCATTCCCTCCCACTGCTTGTAAAAGCAGTCTAGAGGCTAATTAGCCGCTAGGATTGCTTTTACATGAAAGCCGACCGCTGGCTGAAAAGAATGATACCAAGATGATACCTAAACCTGCAGGCATCATTCTGGTATAACCACTCAAAGTCGTGAATGGCGTACCTGAAGACAAAAAAAATGGTTAACAATAAAGCACAGTAAACGGTAAAGTATAAAAAATTGCATACCTGAAAAGCAAACATGATAAAACATAATAACAATAAAACATTGCAGAATAGAATACAGTAAAAAAGAGCAGAACAATAGAGAGAGAATAGAGAGAGAGAGAACAATAAAACGACAACTATTATTTTTTATTTTATATTTTTGCTTGTGTTTTTTTTTTTTTTTTTTTTTACACTTTTTTTTGTAACTAACTTTTATAACTGTAACCGGTTCCAAGTTCGGGTCTCTCAAAATGCGATGGCATCTTGGGAGACCCTGTGAAAGTGTGCCTAGTCTGTGCAATGCTGTACCCTACGCTAATACTCAACTAGTGAATGGTAGCGTTCAAAACATTCACCAATGCAAAGACCAGGATTGTCAGGACAGGAGGGACAATAATAGCGGGTGTCACGCCTATATCCGCGCTTGCTGCAGACACGACATCTTTTTTTGGGGGGTTCGTTGGGTAGGGGTACTCGGGAGGACATAAAGAAAATGCCTCTCATGCAGCCGACTGCATTTGGTTGGGGATGTGAATGGGGGAAGTACAGGCACTGCAGAAGTGGTGGGTTCCCAATTAGGATTGGCGAATGCAGCAGGAAGGGCATTATGGGCACGACGGGCCTGTGTTTGTCTTCTTGGTGGCAGCGGGACACTACTTGTGCTTGCCACCTCACCAGCTTGAACTGCACTTATGGGACTCGCCATGTCACCAAGTGTTACTGCAGTGCGGGTTTGACTACGACCGGGGTGTACTAGGCCGCTGGTGCTTGCCAGTTCACCAAAACGCTACCAAAAAAACTGTTAGCGATCGCAGGAATCAGGGCTGACTCTGCGAACGCTGCAGTTATTTGTTTAGTGTTTTGTAAGTGACAGGGATCGATCGATACTGCACTTGGGTGGGCTGGGCTGGGCCGGGCAGAGGGGAAAAACGCAGGTGCTAGCGGGTATCTGGGCTGATCCCGCTAACACTGCGTTTTTGGGAACCCTAAACTGCTGGGGATGCCAGTATAGATCTGATCGGATCAGATATTGATCCGTTCAGATACTATACCACTAAGGGAGGTGTACGGTGCGTGCGTGGGTGTTAGCAGTACTGGCGCTAACCTGACGCTGCCTGGGGCTGGTGCTTGCCAGTTCACCAAAACGCTACCAAGAAAACTGTTAGCGATCGCAGGGATCAGGCCTGACTCTGCGAACGCTGCAGTTATTTGTTTAGTGTTTTGTAAGTGACAGTGATCGATCGATACTGCACTTGGGTGGGCTGGGCTGGGCCGGGCGGAGGGGAAAAACGCAGGTGCTAGCAGGTATCTGGGCTGATCCCGCTAACACTGCGTTTTTGGGAACCCTAAACTGCTGGGGACGCTAGTATAGATCTGATCGGATCAGATATTGATGCGTTCAGATACTATACCACTAAGGGAGGCGTATGCTGCGTGCGTGGGTGTTAGCGGTACTGTCGCTAATCTGACGCTGCCTGGGGCGACGCATATCACCGCCGGGCGATCAGGGGGCTAAACCTTTATTCGGTAATAAACGGCGGGTGCCCTGACACTATAAAAAATAAACGAACTAACCAGCGTCACCCGTAACACTTATACGGTGATCAGTGGTGAAAGGGTTAACTAGGGGGCAATCAAGGGGTTAAAACATTTATTAGATAGTATATGGGGGTCCCTGACGCTATAAAACGCTGACGGCGAACCTAAATATTTACGTCCCTAACTAGCGTCACCAGCGACACTAATACAGCGATCAGAAAAATGATCGCTTAGTGACACTGATGACAGGGGGTGATCAAGGGGTTAAAACTTTATTAGGGGGGGTTAGGGGGGTACCCTAGACCTAAAGGGGGCTACCACTCACTGCCCTAACACTGTAACTGTCACAAACTGACACCATGCAGTAATCAGAAAAAAAAAAAAAAAAATACTGCTTGGTGTCAGTTTGTGACGGGGGGGGGGTGGTTGGGGGGGGATCGGGGGGCGATCGGGGGGGGGATCGGGGGTGTTTAGTGTGCCTGGCATGTTCTACTGTGTTGTGTGTAGTGTTGTGCACTTACATGTCTTCTCTCCTCGGCGCTGGAACGGAAACTGCCGAGCCGAGGAGAGATGACATCACATCCTCTGCCTGTGTGAAACTACACACAAGGCAGGGGAGGATTCCGATTGGCTGGGAGCGATCGCGAGGGGGGGGCCACGATCGGATGGTCTCCCCCTCACCTCCCAACGCTCCCAGTCACAAGCCGACCGCCGCTGGCACCGGGGGGGGGGTCCGATCGGACCCCCCGCCCGCGGGAGGCAGATCACGTACAGGTACGTGATTCTGCCTGCCCGTGCCATTCTGCTGACGTATATCTACGTTAGGCGGTCGGCAAGTGGTTAAATCACAAAAAAAAAAAAAAAAGAAATTCTGTCAGATGTGACAAATACCAATATATTCCGGGAATCCCAAGAAAAAAACACAAAAATACGTTTGTGAGAAGTGTGTGTGAATATGAGCAGCAAAACTACTTAATTCTTGTCACGTTATAAAGAAGAAGAGAGTGCGCTGTATTAAACCATTTTTAACATTGCAGCGTGATGAAAGTGCTGTATCCATTGCGAAAGCTAAGTTTACCAGACCGAGCTGTTCCGTGTCGGAATTTCTTCTGCGCATGCGTGGCACTTTGTGCGTCGGAACAGGCCACACACGGTCAGAATTGACGCGATCAGATTTTGTTGGAAAATTTTATCTCCTGCTCTCCAACTTTGTGTGTCGGAAAATCCGATGGAAAATGTCCGATGGAGCCCACACACGGTCGGAATTTCCGACAACACGCTCCGATCGGACATTTTTCCATCGGAAAATCTGACCGTGCGTACGGGGCATTAGAGTGTGGATAGCGGAGCTGGTGGATGGATGAAAGTCTGGGAAGTGGCAGTTCTTCTCCTTTGCAGTTTTGTAAGACTGCTGTAGAGTTGTGGCTGTCGACCAGGTCAAGTTGACAGCAAAGAGAATGGCTCATTCCGTCACAGCCCGCAGAGCCTTATGGTTAAAGCATTGGTCAGCCGATAAGGCTTCTCAGCACAGTCTGTGTTCGGGTCCATTTGACGGGAAGCTACTCTTCTGGAAGACTTCGAATCAGCAATTTAGTGGGTTTCCGGCGGCAGATCTGGCCTAATCCCGCAGAAGATTAAGACACAACAGCCCTTTTGGTTTAACAAGGGATCCAAAGAAGGATTCAGAGAGGCCAGGGCTTACAGACAGTTTTTCAGACAGTGGAGGGGAGCTGGTTCAACCTTCCAGAAACCTTCCAAGCCCAGGGCCAACAAAGCTCCTGGGGCTGTGTTTCCACTGCTGCGTCCCCAGGGTCGCACAATTTACACTGTGACTTTGCTGTGCGATTTGTGATGCAATGTCATTCGACCTGTGAAAACCATGTGAGAACAAGTTGCACAGATGTCGGCACAAAGTAGTGCAAAAACCTTTTATTTGAGTCGCTGCGACTTAAGTCGCACCAATTAGAAAGGGGACCATTGAAATACATGGGTTTTGAGTTGTTGTCAAGTCGCACAACAACTCGCAGTAGTGGAAACAGAGCCTAAGGCTTCAAATAAGTCCTTCTGAAGCTGTCTCCGCTTAACCCTCTCAAGTAGGAGCAGGACTAGCCCAATTTGGGGGGGTTTGGGCAGACAAATTACATGATGCCTAGATTGTAGCCGTCATTCGATCACGTTATCGTCTCGAGTTCAGAACAAGGTCCCCTCAGACCTTGTTCATAGAAACTGGACTTCCTACGGATTTGGAAAGGAGGCAATATTTGCAAGGATATATAGGGGGGCTGTTGGCAGCAAGGGCCATCCTTCCGGTTCCAAGGCACGATTTGGGTCAAAAGAGTATGTTTCCCTCTGTTTTTGGTCCCAGAGGCTTCAGGGATTTTCAGACCAGTTTTTGACCTCAAAGTCCTGAATTCTTACATGAAGGTTCCACCATTCAAAATGGAGTCATTGGAAACGATCGTTTCGGTTGTGGAGTCAGGAGTCAGGGATGGTTTCCATCGATCTGGCGGATGTGTATCTTCATGTCTCCATAGACCCATCTCACCATCGCTTTCTCAGGCCTTCCATGGAAGGCTCTCATTTTCATTTTTAATCTCTCCCATTCGGTCTCTGCACGACTCCGAGAACGTTTTTAAAGCTACTGTCTGCTGTCGTTGCGACTCTCAGGGTCAATGGAGTGCAAATATACCATTATCTAGATGACATGCTACTTCTGGGTCAGTCAAATGAGCTGCTCCTAGTTCATGTGAATTTCACCTGCAAAACACTAGCTCGTTTCGGCTGGTTGATCAACTTTCGGAAGAGCCAGATGCATCTGACCCAAATGTTGAAGTATTTAGGAGTACAATTCAACACGGATCAGGGTCGTGTTTCTCTTCCTCAGAGGAAGGTCCAGGAGATCCAGGCCTTCTATGATGCTGAAGGAATGCATACAGTATCTGGGGGTTTCATCAGGCACAGTTCCAGTAGTCCCGTGGGTCAGGTGGCGCAGAAGGAGGTTTCAATGCAACTTTCTTCTTCAGTGGGATCGTCTGCCAATTCCGATAATCTGGTCCCTGGTTTGGTGGTCAGTAACTCGCAATGTTTCCCGTGGAGTTCCGTTGAAGGCCTCAGAACCAATAGTGGTGTCGACCAATGGCAGGCTGCGGGGCACACTGCCTGGGACAGCAGGTTCAAGGCCAATGGAACCTTTGTGGGGCGAAGAGTTCAAATTTCCTGGGATTGGATGCTGTCAAACGCGCTCTTAGCGTTCCAACCTATGTTGCGTGGTCAAGCTGTCAGGATTCTTTTGGACAACAAAACTACGGTGGCTTATGTGTCTCATCAAGGGGGCACAAGAATTCACCCTCTCCTTCAGGTGGCATATCAAACTTCCTATGCACAGAGAAGAATCTCGGCTCTCTTACAGCATCTTAACTCCCAGGGCCTGGCAATGTTTTAGCAGATCGCTTGAGTCGAGGCTTTGGGGATCACAACAAATGGGGCCTCAACCCCAAGTACCTACGCAAGATCTTCAGGGTCTGGGGGATGCCTTTGATAACTCTTATGGCATTGGAGGAGAATTGTCAACTGCCTTGCTTCTTCTCCCGGACCTAGCATCCACAGGCATTGGGTCAGGGTGCTCTGTCCAGGTCTTGGAACTTCCCCTTGGTGTATGTGTTCCCGCCGCTTCCATTGGCTCTCAAAATCCTTCTGAAGATTCAGCGAGAAAGGGTCACAGCAATAGTAGTCCTATCTTACTGGCTCAGGGAGCTCTGGTTCCCTCTGGCTTGGAGGATAAAGTTGGGCTCACCAATCCCTCTGCCTCCTTGTCAAAATCTCCTTCTGCAGAGTGGGGCCTGACACCCGAACCGCTGGAGGATAAAGTTAATGACATTATTACAGGCTCGTCAGAAAGAATGTAACCTATCACTGGATCTGGAATACTACGGAAAGGGGTTGGGACCTTGGATCTCCTTCAGTATTTAACATTTTGGAGTTTCTGCAGAGTGGTCTCCAAAGGTTAGCTTATAATTCCCTGAAGGGTCAAATCCGTGCCTTGTCAGCTATGTCGTGTACAAGATATGCTCTACATCTGTTGGTGATCTGATTTTTAGGGGCAGCCATAGAAATCGGACCTCCATTGAAATTAGTTTTTTCCAAAAGAGGACTTAACACTAGTCTTGGGAACATTGCTGGTTCCTCAGTTTGATCAAGTTTTCTCTTGTTCTTTATTTCCTTTAACAGATTTTTGTTTTTGCTTTTTACTAGCCGTGGCCTCGGCCAGAAGAGACTCCAAGTTGTGCGCCTTCTCATCTAAAGAACCATATTGTTTGGTGCTCCCAGACAACATAGTCCTTAGGCCGATACCGAACTTTCTACCTAAGGTGGCCACTTAATTTCGTATGAACTGGGAGGTCATTCTCCCTCATATGGGTGCGCAAAATTAATTTATCTTGGAGCTTTTGGACATGGCCCTTAAGAATAATTACTACCAACAACTCCGTGGGACCTCTATGGGGGCACCATGGGCACCGGCGTATGCCTGTCTCCACCTCGGATGGTGGTAGGAGGAGACGGTCTACGCCTCGTCGCTATACTGCAGCCACACCCATGTGTGGCTGCGATATATCGATGACGTGCTCATGGTCTGGACAGGCACCCACCATGAGCTTTCACAGTTCATGGAAGAACTGGGTAACAACACACGTAACATACGGCTGACTTTTGTTGCTGATCCATGCGAAATTTCATTTCTTGATCTTTGTATAAAGGTAGTTGAAGGCCAATTAGTCACCACTACATTTCGCAAGGAAACAGCTGCCAATACCTTGTTGCGGGCAGACAGTCATCACCCCCGATCTCTCATACGGGGTATCCTGGTGGGACAGTTTCTCCGAATTCGAAGAAACTGTTCCACTGAGGACGATTATCGGTGTGAATCTGAGTCGCTTTATCAGCGATTTCGCCAACGGGGGTACCCACACCGTACACTTAGGAGGGCTAGAATGTTGGCGGGACGAAAAACAAGAGCTGACTTACACCAAAGAACAAAGACACGGACTTTAGAAATGAGCCAGTTCGGTTCATCACTCCCTTTGGAATACAGTGGCAACAGGTACGTTCTATACTGTCTGAACACTGGCACATCCTTACTAGATCAGATAAGCTGAAGGAGATCGTCGGGGAAAGACCTCTGATGGTTGCTAAAAGAGCAAGAAATATTAAGGATGCACTTGTGGAATCAGAGTTTAGACGCCCTATTAATAAGAATGGGCTCACAGACATGCCCAGAGTGAGTGGGATGTTTCCTTGCGGCCATTGCACTACATGCAAGTTTGTTGATCGCACTAAAAGGTTCCATGACTCGAATTCTAGCCATGAATACACCATCAATTCATTAATTGCAGTACATCCAGGGTTTTACGTATCCTAGAATGCCCCTGCCACAAGTTATACGTGGGCAAAATAAAGCACCAGCTGCAAGTCAGATTCATGGAACACTTGAAAAGTATTCGACTTAAGGAAGAGACCCCGATAGCTCAATATTTCTTAGAAGCTCATCAGGGTAAGACAACCGGCCTCTGAGTCAAGGGCTTCTATGCCCTTAATCTCTCTGACCGTAGAGGTGACTTTGATACGGTCTTATTGAAAAAAGAAAAAAACGTGGATCTGTAGACTTCAGACACTTTAGCCTAAGGGCCTAAACGTAGAGCTTAGTTTCCAAGTATTTTTGGAGCCATGAGCTTGCAATGTCCAGTCATAGGGTACCAACACCAAGGTTGTTACCCTATGTTCAAGTTGCCTAGTGTCAGCTCCCCCCCCAACCCCCCCCCTCCCATGTCATCGGCATCTATGCCCCTCAGTGCGCAAAGCTGACTTCCTTGCCGGAAGCAAGGCATGCACCTGGATACAAGTCTGTTTGCAAGTCGGTCCCACTACCTTAAACTCACTTATGCTGGACTTATGGAGGGAGCTGGCCGGTCATTACAACAGCTGGAGGATGGGTAAGAATACTTCATGGACTGACTGCCTGCTTGATGTACATTCACATGTCTTACTCCTCCTGGTTAGGCCGTCTGGCTGATTAGCGTTGTTTGGAGCTGGGTACATTGTAGTAGTGACTATGCTTACATCCCGGCAGCCTGTTCTACCTATTGGACTTTGCAATTTCCATTTCTGTTATCCAGGGGCACCCAGGGCTCTCTGGCCACTATAATGATCTTATACTCATTCATATGAGCCATAGTTCTGCACTGCGTTTAACGATTTTTTAAAACTAATATTCCAGACAAGTTCCAACATTTTCCTCTATTGATCCCAATTGTTCTCATTGCTAAGTCTATACCAACTTAATTTATTGAGACCCCGTTTAGGGCATCATACTTGTAGCAATAGTTCGGGACAATATACACTGGTATGGTTAATTTAGTTGGACACTGTTTTTGCAAAATATTCAGGCTGACTCATCAGATATCCAGATATGAACCATATACCTGTACTGGTAGGACTTGGATTGTGATCGATTCCACTGGAGAACAAGCAGCGGTATATAGTATACCTGTACAATTGAACAGTGTACAGTTGGGATACATATACTATTCAAGCTCAGGCACGGGCATCTCTATCACCAGAAAGTATCTGGAAACATTAATTAGCTGTTCCTGTTATCGCCAGAGGGTATCACCTTTCAGTGTCTATTTTTAGACCTGCAGCAAATAATAGCATATTCTGCTTTGGGACTTTGTGGGAGGGGAGGGGGGGTTGACCCACCAGCATCTAATTTTAAAATCAACATTGGTGTTTTTATGTACATTCTCTATTTCACTTGATATTGTGGAGGAACGGAACCCGCCTGTGTGGCTTTATTCCACATATGCGGGATCCCTTACTTTTGGTTTTTATGCAATTTCTCAATAAATTTTTTCTTTTTTGTCATTGATCTCACTACGTTGCAGCTTCTCCCTCTGTTGACAATTCGGGGGCCATCTTGGACCCTTTGTTCTTCTTTTTAGATCATTCTCCCAGCCTTTCCGGCGGATACAGTTGATGAAGTAGGTTAGACCTGGTCTCTGCGGTTTCAACCTACTTGAAATGGACTAAAAGCTTTGGAAAACAAGACCAGCTGTAGGTTTTACCAATGGGGCCTAAAAAGGGTATGCCAGCAACATCCAGAGTTGTGTCTTCCTGGTTTGTCAAGACCATGCATATTGCATACAAAAAGCTGTGCCTTCCTCCTCCCTTCAGAGATAAAAGCACATTCAACGAGGGGTATGGCAGCATCCTGGGCATACGCGAAGGTTGCCCCTGAGGTGGTTTGCAGAGCAGCAAGCTGGAACACGCCCAACACCTTTTTATTCGGCATTACAAGCTTAATATGGCTTGTCCGCCTGAGGAAACATTTGGCTCTACGGTTATTACGGCGGCTGTTGCCCATTACAAATTTTGAGTAGCATTGCATTGAGGATTTGGCTTATTTTTAATTTTTTGTCTTCCCTCCTTTCTTAATATTGCTTGGTACATCCCATAGTAGGCTGACATGGGGAGGTTCAGGAATAAGGAAAATTGTTATCCATACTTGCCGCAATTTTCCTTTCCTGGATCCTCCCCATGTCAGCTGGAGGATTCCCACCCAGTTTATCCGTCGCAAGGCGAGGTTTTTTTGAACACTGGTGTGGGCAGACAGCCGCCCTTTTATGAGGTAGAAAAGAGGTGGTCCTGTATTGGTCAGAGGGGGCGGAGCTGACCCATAGTAGGCTGACATGGGGAGGATCCAGGAAAGGAAAATTACGGTAAGTATGGATAACAATTTTCCTTAATATATAATTTCTCTCTCCTCTCCTCATATAACGTCTTTCAGGATATCAAGCCGATGCGCACCCCCGGGGGCAAGCATCGTGGCGATCGTTGTTGCAGCATGTCAGTCTGACACAACGCAATTCTGATCTAGGTAAAGATTCTCGGTCAGAGACTCTTTACCACATGATCAGTCGTGTCCAATCATGGCTGATCACGATGTAAACAGGAAGAGCCGTTGATGAGCTTTTGCTCGCTCGCGTCTGACAGATGTGAGTAGAGGAGAGCCGATCGGCTGCTCTCCTGACAGGGGTGATCTGTCCTGATTGTTTATCAGCGCAGCCCCCTCTTGGATGCCAGGATGCCGCCAGGACCACCAGGGATGCCCACCACACTGGACCACCAGGTATGCCACCCTAGACGACCAGGGAAATGCCAATCAGTGCCAAAGAAAAATGTCTGCCAGTGCGTGATATCTATCAGTGCCCATCAGTGAAGGAGAAAACGTACTTATTTACAAAATTTTATAACAAAAACAAAGACATTTTTTTTCAGAAGTGATCAGAAGTGATCAAATACCACCAAAATAAAGCTCTATTTGTGGGAACAAAGTGATAAAAAAATTAGTTTGGGTACAGTGTAGCATGACCGCGCAATTGTCATCTAAAAAGTGACCGCGCTGAAAATTGGCCTGGGCAGGAAGGTGCGAAAGTGCCCTGTATTGAAGTGGTTAAAATGTATTATATCTTTTCATGTGACAACACTGAAGAAGTGACACTTTGCTACAATGTAAATTAGTGAGTGTACAGCTTGCATAGCAGTGTAAATTTGCTGTCCCCTCAAAACACCACACAGCCATTAATGTCTAAACCGCTGGCAATAAAAGTGAGAACACCACTAAGTGAAAATGTCCAAATTGGGCCCAATTAGCCATTCCCCCCCAATGTTATGTGACTTGTTAGTGTTACAAGGTCTCAGGTGTGAATGGGGAGCAGGTGTGTTAAATTTGGTGTTATCGCTCTCATTCTCTCATACTGGTCACTGGAAGTTCATCATGGCAAAGAACTCTCTGAGGTAATATAAAAAAAAAAAAAAATACAAAAATGTGAGGTGTATGTATGTGTGTGTGTGTGTGTGTGTGTGTATATATATGTATGTGTATATATATATATATATATATATATATATATATATATATATATATATATATATATATATATATATATATATACACTACCGTTCAAAAGTTTGGGGTCACATTGAAATGTCCTTATTTTTGAAGGAAAAGCACTGTACTTTTAAATGAAGCTAACTTTAAACTAGTCCTAACTTTAAACAAATATACTCTATACATTGCTAATGTGGTAAATGACTATTCTAACTGCAAATGTCTAGTTTTTGGTGCAATATCTACATAGGTGTATAGAGGCCCATTTCCAGCAACTATCACTCCAGTGTTCTAATGGTACAATGTGTTTGCTCATTGGCTCAGAAGGCTAATTGATGATTAGCAAACCCTTGTGCAATCATGTTCACACATCTAAAAACAGTCTAGCTCCTTCCAGAAGCTACAAAACTGACCTTCCTGTGAGCAGATTGAGTTTCTGGAGCATCACATTTGTGGGGTCAATTAAATGCTCAAAATGGCCAGAAAAAGAGAACTTTCATCTGAAACTCGACAGTCTATTCTTGTTCTTAGAAATGAAGGCTATTCCATGCGAGAAATTGCAAAGAAATTGAAGATTTCCTACAACGGTGTGTACTACTCCCTTCAGAGGACAGCACAAACAGGCTCTAACCAGAGTAGAAAAAGAAGTGGGAGGCCGCGTTGCACAACTAAGCAAGAAGATAAGCACATTAGAGTCTCTAGTTTGAGAAACAGACGCCTCACAGGTCCCCAACTGGCATCTTCATTAAATAGTACCCGCAAAACACCAGTGTCAACATCTACAGTGAAGAGGCAGCTGCGGGATTTTGGGCTTCAGGGCAGAGTGGCAAAGAAAAAGCCATATCTGAGACTGGCCAATAAAAGAAAAAGATTAAGATGGGCAAAAGAACACAGACATTGGACAGAGGAAGACTGGAAAAAAGTGTTGTGGACGGATGCCAAAGGTGTGCAATGCTGTAATTGCTGCAAAAGGAGGATTCTTTGATGAAAGCAAAGTTTGATGTAAAAACAATGTTATTTCAAATACAAATCATTATTTCTAACCTTGTCAATGTCTTGACTCTATTTTCTATTCATTTCACAACGTATGGTGGTGAATAAGTGTGACTTTTCATGGAAAACACAAAATTGTTTGGGTGACCCCAAACTTTTGAACGGTAGTGTATATATAATGCACACAGTGGGGACAGAAAGTATTCAGACCCCCTTAAATTTTTCACTCTTTGTTATATTGCAGCTATTTGCTGAAATCATTTAAGTTCATTTTTTTTCCTCATTAATGTACACACAGCACCCCATATTGACAGAAAAACCACAGAATTGTTGACATTTTTGCTGATTTATTAGAAAAGAAATACTGAAATATCACATGGTCCTAAGTATTAAGACCCTTTGCTCAGTATTTAGTAGAAACACCCTTTTGATCTAATACAGCAATGAGTCTTTTTGGGAAAGATGCAACAAGTTTTTCACACCTGGATTTGGGGATCCTCTGGCATTCCTCCTTGCAGATCCTCTCCAGTTCTGTCAGGTTGGATGGTAAACATTGTTGGACAGCCATTTTAGGTCTCTCCAGAGATGCTCAATTGGGTTTAAGTCAGGGCTCTGGCCGGGCCATTCAAGAACAGTCACGGAGTTGTTGTGAAGCCACTCCTTCGTTATTTTCGCTGTGTGACTAGGGTCATTGTCTTGTTGGAAGGTAAACCTTCGGCCCACTCTGAGGTCCTGAGCACTCTGGAGAAGGTTTTCGTCCAGGATATCCCTGTACTTGGCCGCACTCATCCGTCCCTCGATTGCAACCAGTCGTCCTGTCCCTGCAGCTGAAAAAGACTGTATTGGACAGGTGTTGAGCAGTGCCTGGTTTTCTCCACACTTGCTGCTTAAAATTAAGGCCAAAAAGTTCTATCTTGGTCTCATCAGACCAGAGAATCTTATTTCTCACCATCTTGGAGTCCTTCAGGTGTTTTTTAGCAAACTCCATGCGGGCTTTCATGTGTCTTGCACTGAGGAGTGGCTTGCGTCGGGCCACTCTGCCATAAAGCCCCGACTGGTGGAGGGCTGCAGTGATGGTTGACTTTCTACAACTTTCTCCCATCTCCCAACTGCATCTCTGGAGCTCGGCCACAGTGATCTTTGGGTTCTTCTTTACCTCTCTCACCAAGGCTCTTCTTCCCCGATAGCTCAGTTTGGCTGGACGGCCAGCTCTAGGAAGGATTCTGGTCGTCCGAAACGTCTTCCATTTAAGGATTATGGAGGCCACTGTGTTCTTAGGAACCTTAAGTGCAGCAGAATTTTTTTTTTTTTTTATTTGTAACCTTAGCCAGATCTGTGCCTTGCCACAATTCTGTCTGATCTCTTCAGGCAGTTCCTTTTAACCTCTTGATTCTCATTTGCTCTGACATGCACTGTGAGCTGTAAGGTCTTGTATAGACAGGTGTGTGGCTTTCCTAATCAAGTCCAATCAGTATAATTAAACACAGCTGGACTCAAATGAAGGTGTAGAACCATCTCAAGGATGATCAGAAGAAATGGACAGCACTTGAGTTAAATATATGAGTGTCACAGCAAAGGGTCTGAATACTTAGGACCATGTGATATTTCAGTTTTTCTTTTTTAATAAATCTGCAAAAATGTCAACAATTCGGTGTTTTTCTGTCAATATGGGGTGCTGTGTGTACATTAATGAGAAAAAAATGAAATGATTTTATCAAATGGCTGCAATATAACAGAGTGAAAAATTTAAGGGGGTCTGAATACTTTCCGTCCCCACTGTCCTGTGTATGTGTGTGTATATGTATATGTGTGTGTGTGTGTGTGTGTGTGTGTATATATGTATGTGTGTATATGTATGTGTGTGTATGTATGTATGTATGTATATATATATAATATATATGGACGGAAAGTATTCAGATCCCCTTAAATTTTTCACTTTGTTATATAACAGCAAATTTACACTGTTATACAAACTGTACACTCACTACTTTACATTGTAGCAAAGTATAATTTCTTTAATGTTGTCACATGAATAGATATAATAAGATATTTACAAACATGTGAGGGGTGTACTCAATTTGTGAGATTATCTATCTGCACACATGGAGAAGCATACAGGCAATGAGTGGGGCTGACATGCACACAGAGCCTGTCGGGCTGTAGCCAAGCCTCACATGCACGGAGAGTCTCAGTGCGCTCACCTCGTCCACTGTTAGCGGCATACAGGTCTCGTATTCCTTCACCAGCATCCTGGGCCCGGCTCCGCTCTGCACTCCACAAAACTTTCCAGATCTTTCCACGGTGTGTCCTTACCTCAGAGTGAGTGAAGCTCCTCCACAGCGGCATACCTTACCGACACTGACGCCATCCCCTCCCGCCACATACACCAACCATTAACCCCTCCCTCTCCTCACACCGACACAGGCTTTCCTTAATATATAACACGCTAGAGGGGAGTAGTAGGTGGGGATGGCACCTGCCAGAGAACACAGCTGGCCCTAGGGGGGAAGGAGACATCACTTCCGGTATCAGTTTCGGGTATCTGAGCATTTGCGCGAGTACCGATACTTGTGCAAATGCTTAGTATCGGCACTGATACCGATATTGGTGCAACCCTAGTTAGGGCAGACAGTACAGTTACAATACAATTTAATACAGGAAGAATCTCAGAACCCTGCTTGTTAGAGCTTACAATGTAGAACAGGGGTTTCCAAACCTCCTAAACAAAGAGCCAGTTTACTGTCCTCCAGACTTTACGAGGGCCGGACTGTGGACATTGGGAGTAGAAATGATCCTGGTGTCAGTGGGAGTAAACAATGCATCGTTGGTATTAGGGGGAGCAATAGTGCCCCATCATTGGTGTCAGTTTGAGGAATAGTGCCCCATCATTGGTGTCAGTGGGAGAATTAGTACCCCATCAATGGTGTCAGTGGGATTAATAGTGCCCCATCATTGGTGTCAGTGGGAATAATAGTGCCCCATTGTAGGTGTCAGTTTGAGGAATAGCGCCCCAACGTTGGCGTCAATGGTGAGGAGTAGTACCCCATCATTGGTGTCATTGGGGAGGAGTAGTGCTCCGTCATTGGTGTCAGTAGAAGGAATATTGCCCCATTGTTGGTGTCAGTGGGAGGAATAGTGTCTGGTATCAGTGGAAGGAAAAGTGTCCCAAGAGCTGGATAAAGGCAAGCAAAGGGCTGCAGTTTTGAGACCCCTGATCTAGAAGAACTACCTTTCTTTTTTCATACATCATGGGACACAGAATTAGGCTAATATTCATTACCTGCTGGGTTATACTTCATCTCCAGGTGAATGGACGCTGGTAGACCAAAGGTCTTTAGTCAGGATGTGGTCCCCTATATCAGTGGTCATCAAGCCTGTCCTCAGGGCCCACTAACAGGCCAGGTTTTATGTATTACCTTGGGGAGATGCAGACTAGAATACTGCAATCACTGAGCAGCAAATTATATCACCTGTGATGTAGTTCAGTTATCTTGCAAACCTGGCCTGTTAGAGGGCCCTGAGGACAGGGTTGATGACCACTGCCCTATATAACCCCCCCCCCCCCCATACAGGAAGCACTTCAGTTTTTTACCAGTGTCTGCAAGGTGGATGACACGGTTTGTTTGAGATCTCTGAGCTCCAGGTCTCTAGTCCCACAAACGGTTCTTAAATGAATCAAGGGATTGGCCGATCGGATCCATTTAACACAGGCTTTATATGCTTAGATAAATGGTACCCAAGCCTCGCAAAGGAGACTCAAGATCCCGCAAGGTTTTGCCTGTAATGCAACCTCCGGGCGCTGGACCCTGCGAAGTGGAATTCTGGACACTACAGCGTTAAGGCATTTCCTGCAGGGTGCTGTACACGTCCAAGGGAGTGAACCCTAAACCTGAAATTGTACCCAGTCCTTGAAGGTCCAAGTGACAGGAACCCGCCATGAAGGGTGAAGATTGTGCCCTTAGCTTCTAAGTGGCCCTACACCTGGACGGGTAAGTGAAACCCCTTTATTTTATTATTGTGGGGTGTCCCAGTGATTGTAACAATCAGTGAAGCTAGCTAGAGGATGGACATCTGTGTGTGTGTGCGGTGACTGTACGGGGGAGTTTTTTGGGCTAGCTGTGGGTGTTTGCGCAGTGTAGTTTTTTTATATATTTTATAATATAATTTTATAATTTTTTTTGCTTGTGTCTGGCTGTTTTGTACCTGTATGATGGCACGCCATTTTGCCTTGGTTTACCATGGCGCACATGCATTTGCAGGAGTGCTGCTGTACTCAGTAGTTGTTTGGCGGCCATGGCGCACGTGCTTTCGCAAAAGTGCCGCAGGACTTAGCAGTTTGGCGGCCACGGCGCACGCGGCTTCACTGCACATGCACAGTAGCCTTTATCTGGGCGCACGAAAATTTGTGTAACACGCGAATACAGCCACGCCGTTTGCAGAACCACGCACGTACATGCGCACGCATGCACAGAAAGTTCCGGTGCATAGCCAGCTTATTTAAGCTGTATACGCCAAGCATGTGGTGCTTCCAGAAGGCAGCTGTGGGACACAGGGCAGACTCTGAACAGGCACTTGCAGCGGTTAATTTCTCCTTACCCAAGGCACGTGACTCACCAAGTGTTGGTAGGCTAAGGTGCCTAGCAGGATTGTTGCATAGGGGCTTGATGAGCCCTATTAAAGGGTCTCCCTTCTGAGGTATTTTAATACTACACCCAAGTACTCTTTCTGTGGCTAGTAAATGTCTTCAAAAAAGAGGAGTGGGGCTAACACAACTGTCGTCAGTAGTTCCTGATGAACCTAGTTATATCCCTAGTGTTGTATCCCCTGAAGGACCAGAGGCTTGCGGGCAGTCTGAGCCGCTGCGCCTATCTGCGATTGTGCCGACAGTCAACGCTGTTGCTTCACCCTTCATCACTAAGTCTGAACTGTCCTCAGCCCTAGCCGGGTTAGAGCACAGGATTGCTGGCATGATTGCCTCCATCCCGCAGTGTGACAGATTTCCCTCCCTGGATCCTCCTAGTTTGGAGCAGGAATGGGTTGAGAATGGGGAAGAGCTAAAAGCTCAGGATTCTGTGGAGGGCCTGGCGGATGAGTCTGCTTCTGAGCAATCTGGACAAAATGATATCCAGTTGATGTCTGCCTCTCAGTCGCAGAGGCTTTCATCCTGACTGAAATGGTTTGTTCTGCCTTTAAGTTGCCTCTTGCAGAGGTGACTGAGTCCCCCTGGTCCTCTTGGTTTCCCTGAGGCCTCTTCAGGCCACACAGGCTTTCCCCTTACACCCCTTGCTGAAACAGGCGGTGTATGTTGATTGGGAACATCCTGACAGTATTTTGTTCCTCTTAAGAGATTTTCCCTTTTTTATATCCCATGGATGAAAAGTTCATTAAAAAAGGGAGCATTCCAGCTGTAGATGCAGCAGTCTCTTCCTTAAACAAGAACTTAACTTGTCCGGTAGATAATGCACAGGGCTTGAAAGACCCAGTTGACAAGAAATTGGAGTCCCTGTTAAAGGCTTCCTTTTCTTTGGCCAGTTCAGCTATTCAGCCAGCTGTTGCAGCAGTTGGTATCTGCCAGTTCAAACGGCCTGATAGGCCTAACCAGGAGGATGATCTGCCTGAAAATAATACATATTCCTTGAGCGCTGTGTTTTGCTGTTGATGCCTTAAAAGGATTCAATACAGCAGGTTTCTCGTTTGGCTCTCTTGTCTGTACATATGCGCAGACTTTTGTGGCTTAAGAACTGGTCAGCCGAGTTTCCTTGTGAAAAGTTATTGGCAGGTTTCCACTTTCCTGGGGAACGTTTATTTGGTGATTGTTGGACAAATATATCCAAAAGATTTCCGGAGGGAATAGTTTTCTACTTCCTGTGAAGAAAAGCACCAGGCGTCCCTCATTTAAAATTTCAGGAACTGCTTCAAATGTCTCAGCGCCAAGGCAGTTCTGCTGCCAACAGGGCGCTAGGGCCAGGGGCAAGCCGCAAGGCCAGGGCCAGAAAAAGCCCTGGGCCAAAATTCTTCTAAACCCAGCACCAAGCCCTCCTTTAGAGGGGACACCCCCACTCCATCAGGTACGGGGAAGGCTGCTGCACTTTGCGGACATTTGGAGAACAATTCAGGACGAGTGAGTCAGATCAATTATATCCCGTGGGATCCAGCGTCCCTTGGATCCTCCAAAAAGACTTATTGCTTCAGGCACTACATCATTTAGTGCATCAAGGAGTGATTGTACAGGTTCCTGTATCCAAAGGAGCGAACTTGTTTTACGGTTTAAAAACCAAACGGGGGCACAAGGCCCATTTTTGGACCTAAGATCCCTAAACCAGTATCTACTAATCCAGTCCTTTTCGGATGGAGTCTGTACACTCAATTGTGGCCTTGTTCCAGATGGAAGACTTTTTAGCCTCCATCGATATAAAGGATGCGTATTTACATGTACCTATCATTCAGCCTCATCAGAGGTTCCTGCGATTTGCAGTAGAGAAACGTCATTTTCTGTTTGTGGCTCTCCTCTTCAAGCTTGCTACAGCTTCCCGGGTATTCACAAAGGTCCTAGCACCAGTACTGGGCCTTTTAAGGGCCCAAGGGATCCTGGTGCTTGGGTATCTGGATGACCTCCTGCTCAGAGATCACTCATTACAGGCTCTAGAACAGCATAATATGCATAGTGCGTTATTTAAAAGCTTAGGCTGGATCAGTAATACCAAAGTCAGCCTTGAAACCAGCTCAAGGTCTAAATTATTTAGGTCTAATCCTAGATACGGTCCAAGCAAGAGTATTCTTGCCACCTGCAAGGATCTGTGCCCTGAAGAATCGGGTGCGTCAGATGAGGGGCACCAGACAACCCTTCATTCGCCTCTGTATAAGTCTTCTAGAGAGGATGGTATCCTCCTTCAAAGCGATGCCCTATGTCCAGTTCTATTCCAGGCCTCTAAAACAAGACATCTTCTTGGCTTGGAACAGGAGAGAACAAGCCCTGGATTATCCAATGTTCTTATCTCCTCGGGCACACTTAAGCCTAAACTGGTGGTTCCAGGATCAGAACCTGCAAAAGAGAAGATCCTCCCGGTAACTTGGAGAGTACTGACTACAGATGCCAGTCTCTCAGGCTGGGGAGCGACCCTAGAGGGGCTCACGGCTCAAGGGAAATGGTCAAGGACAGAGCAGATGCTGCCCATCAATGTCCTGGAATTACTGGCAGTACGACTGGCCTCTACAGTCCTGGATGGTGGAGCTTCAGGAATGCCCTATCGGGGTTCAATCCGACAATGCCACTGCAGTGGCCTATATAAACCACCAAGGCGGTACCAGGAGGTGAACCACATACTAGCCTGGGCAGAGGGACGTGCTGATTCTATCGGCAGTCCATATCCTGGGAGTAGAGAACTGGAAGGCGCCAGCAGATCTGCCCGGGGGGAATGGTCCCTATACCCAGGGGTGTTCCAGGAAATTTGCCAACGTTGGGGATGGCCAGAAGTCGACCTACTGGCATCCAGGTTCAACAACAAGCTACAGCAGTTTGTGTCCTAACCAAGAGATCCTCTGGCAATTGGAGCAGATGCTCTGGTAGTTCCATGGAGCCAGTACGCCCTGGTTTATGCTTTCTCTCCGATCCCTCTCCTTCCACATTTCTTGCGCAGGATTCGGAGAGGGGGAGTTCCAGTCATTCTGGTGGCACCAGCCTGGCCCAGAAGGCCCCGGTTCCCGGAGATTGTGAAACTAACCATAGACTGGCCATGGATGCCCCGATCTACTGTCTCAAGGTCTTATATTCCACTCCAATTTACAGTCTCTAAATTTGACGGCATAGCTATTGAAGTCAGGGTGTTAAATGATCGTGGCATCTCGGGACCAGTGGTGTCTACCCTAATGAATGCTAGAAAACTTGTCACTAGGAAGATCTATCATAAGGTCTGGAAGACTTATATTGCTTGGTGTGAAGTAGAGCTGCACGATTAATCATTAAGAATCGAAATCGCGATTCTTTTCCCTTCCCAATCTTCAAAACGGCATGTCACGATTTTTTCACAAGTGCAGAGAGTTCTCCCAGCTGAAAAAAAAAAAATCCAGGCAGCCTGCCAAGTTTTATCCCAACATCACTGATAATTAAACACAATAATTATTTTTTTTTTTTCTTCTTGTATCAAAGGACTGGACTTTTGTGTGTAGATGAGGGAAGTTTAAACACTTAAACACTAAATCTTTTTTTTCTGGCACTTGCTTACAAGTTAAAGCGGTGTTCCAGCCAAAAAAATAACAGCCAGCAGCTACACATACTGCAGCTGCTGGCTTTTAACAATAGGACACTTACCTGTCCTGGAGTCAGCGATGTCGGCACCGCAGCTGATGTTTCCTTTAGCTGTCGGGTGCTGCCTCCGTCATTGCGGGTAAGGGTACCCGGCAGTGTAGCCTTACGGTATCCCCCCCAAAAAAAGGTGCCAATTGTGGAGAGGAGACAAATGAGGGGAAAATTCCACTTTTGGGTGGAACTCCGCTTTAAAATCAATATTTATTGCTAGAAAATTACTCAGAACCCCCAAACATATATAATTTTTTAAGCAGAGACCCTAGAGAATAAAATGGTGGTTGCAATATTTTATGTCACTCTGTATTTACGCAGAGTTCTTTCAAACGCAATTTTTTATTTTTAAGTGCACTTTAACCGCTTGCCGACCGGCTCACGCTGATATACGTCAGCAGAAGGGCACGTACAGGCATATTAACGTACCTGTACGTTGCCATTTAAGAAGCAGCTTGCGGGCGCACGTTGCCGCCACAAGCTCTGTGAGTGTGATCGCGGGACATAGAGTCCGCGGGAATACCCGCGATCGTCTCACGGAGAGGAGGAACGGAGAAATGCTGATGTAAACAAGCATTTCCCCGTTCTGCCTAGTGACACTTGACACTGATCACAGCTCCCTGTAATCGGGAGCCGTGATCAGTGTCATGTCGCACATAGCCCATTCCTCCCACAATTAGAATCACTCCCTAGGACACACTTAACCCCTACAGTGCCCCCAGTGGTTAACCCCATCACTGTCAGTCACATTTACACAGTAATCAATGCATTTTTATTTGCACTGATCGCTGTATAAATGTGAATGGTCCCAAAATAGCGCTAAGTGAAAGCGAAATGAAATAGCGAAATTGTCCGATTTGTCCTCCATAATGTCACAGTCATGATAAAAATTGCTGATCGCAGCCATTACTAGTAAAAAAAAAAAAAATTAATAAATATGCCATAAAACTATCCCCTATTTTCTAGACGCTATAACTTTTGCGCAAACCAATCAATAAACGCTTATTGCGATATTTATTTATTTTTTTTTAATCAAAAATATGTACAAGAATACGTATCGGCCTAAACTGAGGAAAAAACATGTTTTTTCTTTATATATATTTTTTGGGGATATTTATTATAGCAAAAAGTAAAAATAATGCGTTTTTTTTTTTTTTTTTTTTTTCAAATTTGTCGCTATTTTTTTGTTTTATAGCGCAAAAAATAAAAACTGCAGAGGTGATCAAATACCACCAAAAGAAAGCTCTATTTGTGGGGAAAAAAAGGATGTCAATTTTGTTTGGGAGCCACGTCGCATGACCGCGCAATTGTCAGTTAAAGCGACGCAGCGCCGAATCGCAAAAAGTGCTCTGGTCTTTTGCCAGCCAAATGGTCCGGGGCTGAAGTGGTTAATGAATAAAAAAATAAATAAATAAACAGTAAAGTTAGTCCAATTTCTTCGTATGATGTGAAGGATGATGATGATGTTACGCTGTGAAAATCCTGATCTTTATTCTGAGCCAAAAAAAAAAATAGTGATTCTCATTTTAACCAGAATCGTGCAGCTCTAGTGTGAAGCCAAAAAATGGCATCCTCTGAAATATGTGATTGGGAGAATTCTTCTCTTTTTTTGTATTTTTATTGGGTTTTAAGTTGAGTCTATTGGGCATACCCAGGCTCGTTCCACATACATCACAATAAAAAAAATAAAATAAAAAAATTATATACAGTGGGGACGAAAGTATTCAGACCCCCTTAAATTTTTCACTCTCTGTTATATTGCAGCCATTTGCTAAAATCATTTAAGTTCATTTTTTTTCCTCATTAATGTACACACAGCACCCCATATTGACAGAAAAACACAGAATTGTTGACATTTTTGCAGATTTATTAAAAAAGAAAAACTGAAATATCACATGGTCCTAAGTATTCAGACCCTTTGCTGTGACACTCATATATTTAACTCAAGTGCTGTCCATTTCTTCTGATCATCCTTGAGATGGTTCTACACCTTTGCTTGAGTCCAGCTGTGTTTGATTATACTGACTGAACTTGATTAGGAAAGCCACACACCTGTCTATATATAAGACCTTACAGCTCACAGTGCATGTCAGAGCAAATGAGAATCATGAGGTTAAAGGAACTGCCTGAAGAGCTCAGAGACAGAATTGTGGCAAGGCACAGATCTGGCCAAGGTTACAAAAAAATTTCTGCTGCACTTAAGGTTCCTAAGAGCACAGTGGCCTCCATAATCCTTAAATGGAAGACGTTTGGGACGACCAGAACCCTCTCCTAGAGCTGGCCGTCCAGCCAAACTGAGCTATCGGGGGAGAAGAGCCTTGGCGAGAGAGAGGGGTAAAGAAGAACCCAAAGATCACTGTGGCTGGGCTCCAGAGATGCAGTCGGGAGATGGGAGAAAGTTGTAGAAAGTCAGTCATCACTGCAGCCTTCCACCAGTCGGGGCTTTATGGCAGAGTGGCCCGACGGAAGCCTCTTCTCAGTGCAAGACACATGAAAGCCCGCATGGAGTTTGCTAAAAAACACCTGAAGGACTCCAAGATGGTGAAAAATAAGATTCTTTGGTCTGATGAGACCAAGATAGAACTTTTTGGCCTTAATTCTAAGCGGTATGTGTGGAGAAAACCAGACACTGCTCATCACATATCCAATACAGTGAAGCATGGTAGTGGCAGCATCATGCTGTGGGGGTGATTTTCAGCTGCAGGAACAGGACTACTGGTTGCAATGGAGGGAAAGATGAATGCGGCCAAGTACAGGGATATCCTGGACGAAAACCTTCTCCAGAGTGCTCAGGAGCTCAGACTGGGCCGAAGGTTTACCTTCCAACAAGACAATGACCCTAAGCACACAGCTAAAATAACGAAGGAGTGGGCGTGGCCTGGACGGCGATGTGAGAGGACGTGAAAGACCGGAGCTCCGATAGTGGTTTATCCTTCTTCCCCCATCCTGCACCAAATACGGCTAGATTTCTGCCCAAACTGTGGGAACCAGCAGCGCAGGCAAGCCGAATCATGTCCCCTCCTAAAAAAAGGCACAGCTGCCTCCTCGTCCTTAGACAAATACCGGAGGACGGAGCGAGGCATAGAGAAGCAAGATGGCGCCGAGCCAACAGCACACGAGGCCCCTCACACAGACCCAGCTGCAGACGGCACAGCTCAGGTACTTGAAGCCATCTCGCTGTGCCAATCCACCCTGACGACAAAAATAGAGGAAGTAAAGGTGGATATATCTTTAATCAGGCATGACATGACGAAATTGAGGGAGAGGGTTACCGAGGCAGAGACCAGGATTGGGCGTGCGGAAGACACACTGTACCCCTTGCAGCACTCCCATGAAGATCTGCAGCGACAGATGCAACAACTGACACAGAAGCATGACGATCTCGAGAACCGCTCCCGCAGATCCAACCTGCGCTTCATCGGGCTACCTGAGGGATCGGAGGGCACAGACCCAGCCACCTTCCTGGAGCAGCTCCTGATCACAGCATATGGTAGAGAAGCCTTCTCCGCCACTTTTGTGGTGGAACGGGCCCACCGTATGCCTGCACGCCGCCCGCCTGAAGGAGCACCACCCCGTACCTTTATAGCTAAGCTGCTAAACTTCAGAGACCGAGATGCGGTGCTTCGATTGGCAAGAATTAAAGGCAACATCCCCTTCCAGGCCGGATTCATCTCAGCTTTTCCAGATTTCTCTGCTGAGGTGCAGAGGCAGCGAGCACGATTCGCAGAAGTCAAACGCCGCTTAAGAGCCCATCACATCAAATACGCAATGCTCTTCCCAGCTCGACTCCGCGTGGTTGGCGAGGACAGGGTGTACTTCTTCGAGGACCCCGCCTTGGCTTTGGAATGGCTAGACCAACAAGACACTGCAAGAAATCGCCCAGCCTGACCACCGTCTAGTCCTACTAACATTGTAAGTGCCTAATCTTAACCCACTAAGTTAACCCTCTATCTGATCCCATTACCTCTGATCCTCCTTTACTAAACATGGCCTACCATTTGGGCCTAAACACTTGCGCTCTGTGCCCACAACGCCTTTGGTCCTAAGCACACATACTTTGTGTTCCCCTCCCCCTTATACTTAAATCTGCCAGGACTTGGAACCCACCACTACGTTCCTCCAAAGTGCTGAATACTTGCAAGTCCACACACCCGCCCACATGGTGTGGTTAATGGATTGGTCTCATGCAGACCCTCTTAATCTCAGGGACACTTCACCAAATACAAGGAACTATTCGATCCCCATTGCATCCCTCGAGTACCGGTGCCGGACGCACCCCACTATCGCTAACATAGCACTTTGGACTCCAACCTTCTTGGTGCCAATATGATAAGAGTCTATACCACAGAGGAGCATAGGCCCTGGCTTATGCAACACACCTCCGGTTTGAATTGCAGAGTTCTCACGTCCTCCATTGCTGCTTAACTTCCAGAACTTATTCGCACCCAAAGAGTTTTGGTTAATCCGCCGCCGGCATTGCCAAATAGGCTTTCGTCGGCAGTGGAATGTTTAAAAGTGCAGCAGTTTATGTCTGTTTGCTGAATGCTGATAATGCAATGTAGCTGCACTAAGTTTGGGATAGATGCCCCAGTCAAGTTTGGGAGACTGAGGGCAGGGAGGGGGGCTGAGGGAAATGTTCGGTTCAGGAACATGTTTGATGTTGTTACATGCCGTCATATACTAGTACATAATTGTTATCCTATGGGAAAGGTGACAGAACTTGAAATTAATTTGTATCTTCCTTTTGTCCGTGCGGGGTGTGGTGGTATGGGAGTCCACAAAATGATCCACGTCTATCCTCCCATTATCTGTACTAAACTGCTATGGCTAACATAAAATTCCTCTCCTGGAATATTCGGGGGATTCGGGATAAAATTAAACGTACTGCGATGTTCAATAATCTTAAATCATACAGAGCTGACATTATAGTTCTGGTGGAAACCCACGTCACGGGTCAACTTCAATACGCACTGAGGCGCCCCTGGATTGGTTGGGCGTTCCATGCCACCCACACTCCGTATTCACGTGGAATTTCGATCCTCATAGCCAAAACAACCCCATTTGCAGTCATTTCGGTATGTACCGACCCCCAGGGGAGATATATATTTTTGCATTGTACACTAAATGGTATACAATATTTAATAATGGCATTTTATATTCCTCCTCCATATAAGTCCACTTTAATTACTGAGGGATTGCTATACATGGCACAACACCCCAACATCCAATGTATTTGGCTAGGCGATTTTAATATGGTTCTAGACCCTTATAAGGATAGGTTACAATTACAACGGAACACTCATCATCCCGATACCACTAGACTGGCACGCACGCTAGCAGAATTTTCATTAACTGATACATGGAGATACAAGCACCCAGACACCAAGGCCTACTCCTGGTTTTCGGCGACACACTCCACCATGTCCCGAATTGATCTCATCTTAATATCAAACAGTCTAATTCCAAAGCTAACTGACTCGAGATCCCTTTCGGATCACGCTCCATGCTGGGCCACATTACAACTAGCCCCTAACACAGGACCCCGTAGCTGGCGCCTACACCCTTTTTGGCTAACAACACTGAAAGATCAAGAGGACATACACGGGGAGTGGCAGTATTTTTTTAAGACTAATAGGAACACTGACCCAAAGGGCATGATATGGGAAACATTCAAACTCCACGCACGCGCCATTCTATCTTCTCGCATAAACAGAATCAAGAAATCCTCCAAAGCCATTATGCTTCAAGCCTCTGACAAACTAAACTTGATTACTGGGGAGTTCCAGAACAACCCCACACAGGAAAAGGCATCTGCACTCAGAATGCAGACCCGCCTTGTAGACCAGTTACAGTTTTAAAAAGCTAAGCAAAAACTCTTTTTTGTACGGCAACGGGTTTTTGAACAAAGGGAACGCGCGGGAAAATTACTGGCGTATCTTGCCCGTCAAAATACAAACCCACCGATAGTAGTCACTCTCGGGCCCCAACAATGTCATATACTCAGACCCCCCAGTGGTTGCGAAAGCTTTTCAGGCATACTTCGCCGACCTATACTCATCCAAGGTGCAGACTACCGCACAAGAAACCCAGGTCTTTCTCCAAAACATCCCTTTTCCCCAGCTATCAGAATCCCAACTTACCGACCTAGAGGCCCCCCTAACGACGGACGAAATAGCGCTCGCCATAGCATCTCTCGCGCCAGCTAAGGCACCAGGTGGGGACGGTCTACCTCTTGACTTTTACGCAGCCTACTCAGAAATACTCATCCCCAAACTAATGACGCTTTACAACCATATATTTGGGTCTGGGTCTCTTCCTGAATCCCTACGACAAGCAGTTATTATAGTGATCCCCAAACCAGGCAAGGACCCCCACCACATAGAATCCTATCGCCCTATCTCGCTCCTGCAAGCAGACATTAAAATCCTAGCCAAAATATTGGCCACGCGCCTCAATCACAGCATTCTCTCCTTAATCCACCCGGATCAGACGGGGTTCATGCCCGGCAAAAACACGGCCATGAACTTACGGCGCCTATACATGAATATTGAGGCAGAGCATGAGAACGCGGGCGAGAGGGCGGTGGTGGCGTTGGACGCCGCAAAAGCCTTCGATTCAGTGGAATGGGGGTACCTTTGGGAGTGCCTCAGGGGGTTCGGGTTTGGACCCAACTTCATAAAATGGGTAAAACTGTTATACTTCTCCCCCTCGGCCAGAGTAGTGGTGAACGGGTATATGTCTGACTCATTTCCTTTAGGTCGGGGAACTCGGCAGGGATGCCCGCTGTCTCCCCTGCTATATGCCCTCGCGGTGGAACCTCTTGCCATCACCCTTAGGTCAAACCCCAATGTACGAGGGCTAAACAAGGGCCCTGTGTCAGAAAAACTAAGCTTATACGCAGATGATATGTTGTTATATTTAGAAGATACCGGCCCTTCCCTCCAAAAAGTTCTTGAGATCATCGGTGAGTTTGGGAAGCACTCGGGATTGAGCATGAATTGGTCCAAATCACAGACTCTTCCCCTTGACCTTTCGCCCCCATCATCTGTGGCAGCGTCCCTCCCGTTACAAAGAGTCGCCTCCATTAAATATCTGGGTGTAACAATTACAAAAGACCCTTCTGAATACTTAGCTAATAACATTGAACCACTATTCCCCTATCTGAAATCCCGCACACAATCCTGGGCGAGACTCCCCCTAGGGGTAATGGGGAGAATTAACCTATTTAAAATGATACTCCTGCCAAAATTTCTTTATATGTTTTGGAACTCCCCAGTACTAATTCCGCTAACACTCTTTAAAAAAATGGACCAAATTATCAACTCTTTCATATGGGGGTCTAGCAGACACAAATTGGCTTGGAACACGATCAAAAACCCTACCTCGTCGGGAGGAGCTGCCACACCAGACTTATACACCTACTATATAGCTGCACAGCTTTCTCATTTTTACCATATTCATAAGACTGACGAAACCAGATACCAAGCATTAGTATGCAAAAGGCCAAATAATGACATGTACTCTCCACTACAAGTCTTATTTAGAAAGGGGAACAAACAGCAGACAAAAACAGACCAACATTCACTGCTACTCCAACATCGCCACATATGGGAAAAGGCGATTAAAATGTTGGGCGTTGATTTTTTCCACTCACACACACCCCTCTGGCACAACCCCCTTCTAGGGGAACTGAGGTCCTTGCCTGGGGCCACCAGATGGGCAGCTAAGGGGATAGTGTTCCTTTTTCAGGTTGTCACTTTATTTGGTGTACGCAATTTTCAAACACTCTGCGAAGAATTTGATCTCCCCTCTAACATGCATTTCAGCTACTTGCAACTGAAACATGCGTTACAGACACAGTTCGCGAGTGGCTTTCCTAGCTCCCAAGTGATCTCAGCAGTAGATATAATCACAGGATCCAATCCAGAAAAACTTATATCTACCCTATACACCACACTAATAAATAGAGAAACTGCCAGAATAATAGACACAGCAAGATTCAAATGGGAAGTAGACTTGGGCCAAATTGACATCAACGACTGGGAAGATATCCTAGAGAGCGTACGGAAAACCTCACCTAAGATACCTGACCGCCTGACCCAATTATACATAATTCATAGGTCTTACCTTACGCCTGCCAGAATAGCCAAATTCTCCCCAAACCAAAACCTAAATTGCCCACGATGCCTAGGTACCCCATGCTCCTTCTTTCATCTGATTTGGTCATGCCCAGTGATACAAGACTACTGGTCACAGATCGTGAAGTTCCTCCATGACCACATGGGTTCACCAATACAACTAGACCCCAAGCCATGCCTCCTGGGCCTACTCCCAGACACCATGGCTAGGCCCACGGCTACACTTCTTAGTGAAACCCTATTTAGCGCCAGAAAATTAATCGCCAAACACTGGCTGAGAACCACCTCTCCCACCGTCCAGGACTGGCTGAGGGACGTGAACACGTCCTTTTCATATAAAAAAGTGCTGTACAGCCACAGAGGATGCCTAAAAAAATACTATAAAGTATGGGGTAAATGGCTAGAAAGCGCAAACACATGCTCCACATGATCAATAGGTGATAGCGGTAAACCGGGGGTGGATGATGCCTTCATAGATACCTGAACTCAACCACGGGTAATGACTAGCCTGTTAAAATACCATAGTTCAAATATATGTTCTAGTTAAAGTATCACCACTGCATATCTGCCTACGCCTTCCTAAATATGTAAATGCGATATCAGAAATGTATGTTTGAATATAAACAATGCCTGTCGCTTCCCTGATTATGTCATATATGATAATTGTACGATGTGACTGACAACAATAAACGTGTTCTTTGTTTAAAAAAAAAAAAAAATAAATAACGAAGGAGTGGCTTCACAACAACTCCTTAACTGTTCTTAAATGGCCCAGCCAGAGCCCTGACTTAAACCCAATTGAGCATCTCTGGAGAGACCTAAAAATGGCTGTCCACCAACGTTTACCATCCATCCCGACAGAACTGGAGAGGATCTGCAAGGAGGAATGGCAGAGGATCCCCAAATCCAGGTGTGAAAAACTTGTTGCATCTTTCCCAAAAAGACTCATTGCTGTATTAGATAAAAAGGGTGTGTCTACTAAATACTGAGAAAAGGGTCTGACTAATTAGGACCATGTGATATTTCCGTTTTTCTTTTTCAACGACTTCAATACCAGGCACTTAGATACCTCCCTGCCCAAGCCAATTTTCAGCTTTCAGCGCTGTTGCAATTTGAATGACAATTGCGCGGTCATACAACACCGTACCCAAACAAATCATTTTTGTTCCCACAAATAAAGCTTTCTTTTGGTGGTATTTGATCACCTCTGCGGTTTTTTTTTTTTTTGCGCAACAAATAAAAAAAGACCGAAAATTTTGAAAAAAAAACAAGTTTTTCTTTGCTTCTGTTAAAATTTTTTGTAAATAAGTATGTTTTCTTCAATGACTGGCACTGATATGGCTGCACTGACAGGCACTGATAAGGCGGCACTGATGGGCACCAATGAGGTGGCACTGACAGGCACTGATGATGGGCACTGATAGGTGGCACTGATGGGCACTCATAGGCGGCACTGATTGCTACTTATGGGTGGCACAAATTTTTGTAAATAAGTATGTTTTCTTCAATGACTGGCACTGATATGGCTGCACTGACAGGCACTGATAAGGCGGCACTGATGGGCACCAATGAGGTGGCACTGACAGGCACTGATGATGGGCACTGATAGGTGGCACTGATGGGCACTCATAGGCGGCACTGATTGCTACTTATGGGTGGCACAAATTTTTGTAAATAAGTACATCTTCAACGACTGGCACTGATATTGCTGCACTGATGGGCACTGATAAGGCGGCACTGATGGGCACCAATGAGGTGGCACTGATGGGCACTGATAGGTGGCACTGGTATGCGGCACTGATGGGCACTCATAGGCGGCACTGATTGTTACTTATGGGTGGCACAAATTTTTGTAAATGAGTACATCTTCAATGACGGGCACTTATATGGCTGTACTGATAAGGCGTCACTGATGGGCACCGATGAGGTGGCACTGACAGGCACTGATGATGGGCACTGATAGGCAGCACTGATAGGTGGCACTGGTATGCGGCACTGATGGACACTCATAGGCGGCACTGATGGGTACTTGTGGGTGGCACTGATGGGTACGGATGGGCACTGATAGTTGGCACAAATGGACACTGATGGGTGGCACTGTTGACACTAATTGGCACTGATGACATTGGGTGGCATTGCTGGGCATCACTGATTTATAATGGTGCCAGTCAGTGCCCATTTGTGGGCACTGGCACAGACTGGGCACATGTGGATGGCCATGGGGTACATACCTGGCCATCCACATGTTGCCCGCTTCCCTGGTGGTCCTGGCGGCTTCCCTGGTGATCTAGTGCGGGCATCCGAGGGGGGCTGCGCTGATAAACAATCAGCGCAGACCCCCCCTGTCAGGAGAGCCGCCGATCGGCTCTCCTCTACTCGCGTCCTTCAGACGCGAGTGAGAAAAAGCCGATCAACGGCTTTTCCTATTGACATCGTGTCCAATCACGGCTGATCACGTCAGTGTAGAGGTGTGTCAGACTGACACACTGCTCCACCGATCGCTGTGATGCGAGCCCCCACGGGCGCGCGGCGGCTGTTACTCTGAAGTAGAGGTCGACCGATACATCGGCTGATATTTGGCGTTTTTTAATTAATCGGCATCGGCCGATTGTGCTGATAAAAAAGGCCGATTATAACTTCAGCGCGACTTGCAAATGACTTCTGTAATAGAAGTCAATGCAAGTTGCATGAAGTCTTCCATGGAGCTCCTCTCTGGGCAGCCTGCCAAGTCTGATAAAAGAAGCTAAAAAGATACAATGTTTACACTTATCAATGGACTGAACTCTGTGTGTAGAAGCTCTCAGTTTAACCATTTAAAGACTAAATCTTTTCTGACACTTGTTGCTTACAAGTAAAAATCCTGTATTTTCTGTTTACTTAGAACCCCCAAACATTATATATATATTTTTTAGCAGAGACCCTAGGGAATGAAATACCGTGTGACATAAAATATTGCAACAACTGCTATTTGCGCAGCGGTCTTTCAAACGCAATTAAAAAAAAAAAATACACTAATGAATAAAAAAAAAACTCAGCAGAAGTTAGCCCATTTTTTTTTCATCCAAAAGTTTTGATTACCTGTTTTTGTGTATTTAATTTTTAAGATATAGTTTTTTTTTTCTTTTTTAACCTAAATTATACATACAAGTGAACTGATTGGAGGTTTGTTTTGTTTAATAAATGTTTAAATGTAAAAATATTTCTGTATCGCTTATCACTTAAGGTTGTTCTCACACTGGAGCGGGCAGGCGTTGACGGTAAAACACTGCTAGTTTTAGCGGCGCTTGATCGTTATATATATATATTCTCACGAAAGAGGATTGCTGCACAAAAAATGTATTTACAATGAAAAAATGCTACATCACATACCAGATACAGCTGGTGACGTTTTGGGCTCCAATAGATAATGCCCTTCCTCACAACCACATGTCTGCAACTGGCAATACACATCACTCAATATATATAGCTCATTAACAAAGGCCATTAATCTAATCATTAAGGGTCAGTTCACACCATAGAAACTCAGTCCGGATGCGTTCCAGGTGCTTTTCTGCATGCGCATTTTTTATGTGTTCCAGTGCGTTTTTGATGCAGTCCAGTGCTTTTTTTTCCCTTCTTTGCAGTGCGTTTTTGGTGCATTTAGGTGCGTTTTTGATACGTTTTACAGCGTTCCAGTACAGTCCAGTGCAGACAAAAATGCAGCATGTTCTACTTTTTTTTCTGGAACTGGAACGCACTAGAACTGCAAGCACTGGTGTGAACTATGCCATTGAAAACCATATAACCTACTTTCCATGCGTTTTTGATGCAGAAAAAAAACGCACTGGACTGCATGTGGTGTGAACTGGCCCTAAAGTAAGCTGGAATCAATTAATCTGTGTACAACACTATGTTCCTAATCAATCTGTTAATCACTTTAGATAGCTGGAGCGACTTTCGGTCACAGGTGCATTTGATTCCTCACTAGGCAAAGACAAAATTGAATTGAAAAATTCATCAGTTCATCTACAGGATAAAAAAAATATATATCTCTAATAAACTTCATTGGTGTAACCCATTATTACTGCTACAAATGAATAAAAATGTATCTGCATATATGTTACATGTATAAATGTATAAAAACATCAGATTAATGAATACTCTCAAAGGAACAAATATAGCTCAAAGTCTGTGTTTAACCCTTTGGGCTGCAACGTGTCTAAAAGTTTAATCCAATGTACTTCCTTTTTCCTTAATTCTAATTCTCTGTTACCCCCTCGCCTGTTAATGGGAACTCCATTTATATCCATATATCTTAATTGTGACACTGTATGATTCTTTTCTACAAAAGGCCTGGATAATGGTAACTTTTCCAGTTTGTCTCAAATTGAATATTTGTGCCTTGCAATCCTGTCTTTTTACCTTTTTGTGTTGTTTCTCCTACATAAACAAGTCCACATGGACACTTAAGCCCCGTACACGCGATCTGAAAATCGTACGAAAAATTCCGCATTCGAATCAATCGTACGATAATCGTAGCGTTAGTACAGAGCTTTCGAGAGCCGATCAGGACAGTTCATCTGATATTATTCTATCGGACATACACAGAAATTTTTTTTGTACAATGTCAGATCGTACGATTTTCATTTAATCAGTACATCTATCGTTCGAAAATGCAATACAAATGCATTACAACACATGATATCACTTCTGAATTTTTATGCTGTCGTACAATAATTTTTGTGACTTTAGTAAACTCATCAGATTCGACGTGAGATTAGCATGCAAAAAAAAAACGGACGATCATTCGTCTGATAATCGGATCGTGTGTAACGGGCATTAATTATATATATTACGTAAGATGATTGACAGGTGAAATGGGCTTTAATATTTATGTTATCTCTTGTGTGGGTGACAAAAACTTTTGCCTTTGATCATGCTGGTGCACTGAATACAGAAGAGACATGGAAAAGATTTGCGGTTAGGAGGACCCAAAAAAGTAATACGGGCTGTGGGAGTATGATACTGGTCAGATTTGACCAGTATATCACGTAAAGTTCTTCCTTTATGATACGAGGGTAATGGGGGATGATAAAATTCAGGGACATTCGGATAATTTTTATTTAATATGGACCAATGTTTTCTAATCATATTATTAATTTGATTCGAGAAAGTGTGAAATTGGGAAATGAAAGGCATCCTGCGACCTGTGTCTTTATCTTTTGTTAAGGTGTAAATGAATGTGTTCTTGATGAACGATATCACTGGGGTATCCCCGTTGGCGCAGCCTACCTTCTATTTCATCCAACCTTTCTTCTCTAAAAATAGATTTGTTAGTGATTCTAGATACCCGTTTCAGCTGACTCCTGGGTATGGATTTAAATACCCCAGGTGGATGGAAACTAGAGTAATGCAACAACTGGTTCCGATCCGTCGGTTTCCGATACAAATCGCTCACGATGAGATTGTCTTGTATGCACAACAATGTATCCAAAAATGGAGTAGCTGTATCCGAGATGGACATGTTAAATTTCAAACCTGGGACATGTTAAATTTCAAACCTGGGATTAAACTGTTCAAATAAGAAATTGGATGGTGGGTGGTGTGTCCTACCAGATACGGCACCTCATCCCGAGTCGAAGATCTCAAAAAATGGGGGAAACAGGGGATGATGGGATTATTGCGGTGCCACCAAAATTCTAAATTACTAGAATGATATTTTATATAAAATCATTTATTTTATTGATATCAAAAACATCTAAAATGTTTACATGAAGGAGTACAAAAAATATACAAAGCAAAAGCAAAAACAGAAATACAGTGCAAATAAATGACCGTCACCAAAGATGTTGAGGGGTGATCATAGTCTTATGTTCCCAACTAGTTTCGCCAAAACATTGGCTTCATCAGAGGAATGTAGAGATGTACTGCAGAAAGTAAAACCACTATAATAAAGAAAAAATGCATTATTGGATCAACATAATCTTGTAATGCTGGAGGCAAGCCCATCACATAGCGGTCAAATTGCCGCCCCCCCCCATATCCCACGGTCTTCCCACCCCTCACACACCTAAAACATACCATACGGGCTCCAAAACGCAAGGGGGACACCACCGAGACACTGAGAATGGAAGTTGCACTCAGCCCAGTATTTGGCTACAGGGGAATTAAAGGGCGCCTAAAAAGAGAAGTATAGCATATAAGTATTGAAAATTCTTTTAATTTTGTTTAACAAAAGGGACCTAAGCCTCAATTACATACCCTAATTATATGCAAAACCAAGGCACTCAATGTTGCACAAGGGAGATTCACAGCGCAGTCAGTTCATGTAAAAAATCGCATGAATGCGATCAAAAGGACTGTAAAATAGATTCAAGAGAGGGGAAAAAAAAGGTATGGGAAAAATGATATTGATACACATAAATATATCAGTGAATTTCAGATTTGAAGGACATAGTGAAATATGTTGGATATAGTGAGTAGGGCTTACCGAATACGCATTAAGTTAGAAAAAATGGATCCTATGAATAAGGTTCCGCCAATATCTTGGCTAAACGTTGGAACCTCCACAATGAGTCTTTCTGGTAACACCGGTTATTATAGATGATCTGAAAGTCAATGCATATAACAAAGGGACTGTTAGCAAGAAAGTTCAGCCAGTACAGCCATATGTGGCAATATAATGACAGATGCTTGCTGTGATGAAAAAAAGTTTGTTGGATCTATTACCTTTTACATATGTAGCCAGCTCCCCAGGATGGTCCCACAGCAAGGAGATAAAAAACACACTGAGAGCAAGGCTGTCTTTTAAAACCCCCACCTGATCAGCATGATATAAATCAGCTGATCAGGAGCGGACGACAGGCGGGCGGGGCACATGCGCAGTTGCCAGTATCATTTGCCTACATATCCCTTAAGTCCGAGCGTCGGTCCGGTCACATGGCAGCTACTGCCTGCGACATGATCAACAGATGGGAAAGTGCAACGGAAGGCTCCAGAGGAAGAGGGGGGAGAACCCCACATCATCCAAGGGAGACAGAGGGGAGAGGAGGCATGAACAGGCGTTGGAACACCGCGATGGTCCCGGCCAAAGGGGCGGGCTGACAATAAAGCCAGCCCTTGGGCGTCCATGCAGCCACAGGCTGTAGTGAAACAAGTTCCCAGATGAATGGGGGGTAAAAACACCCAGTGCATTGGGCCCACCATGGCAAGCCCCAGGAGGGGGGGAGGGCGGAAGGAACAAAGGGAAGTCTGATAATTCAGACAGATCGGGGACATAGGTGGAGTGGCCCTAGCGGTGGACAGATGGTATCACCGCAATGGCTGCCATGCGATAACGGAAGAAGATGCCTGCAACAACACAAGTATAAGTTAGAAAAAAAATTGCATTAATAAAATCGATATGGTGGTCCAAAATTAAACAATGCATTTGATTTATAACATGTCTCTACATGAACTTAGGTCACCATATTGTCAATAATTGTTTTTTTGTATTTTATTACTTTTTGTTTTTTATATACATCAAACTAATCCAGATATTTTAATTATGTATTCAATAAAAACAGGTGATAGGAATTATCGTACATACAGTATGCAACTACATATAGTGACCACTGTATTAATTATTTCAACATACAGATATAAAATTAACCAGCAGTGGGTACAGGACGGGGGCAAGGAGTGAGGGCAGATGGAACACCGAACCAGCAGGGCCCGATGGGCATAAGATCGACCAGCCAGTGAGGAGACAATCAAAGAATAGACTAGCTAGATAATAAGAATATTTGTATATATACACATAAATGTTATTCTAAAGAAAAGATTTGAAGCTAATATACCCATTGAGGCCAGGATATTTGACCGCATTCAATAAATATATCTGGTCTCCATCTGAAGCAAGGAGTTGTCAATATTACCTCCCCTGGCATGAGAAGGGATATGCCCAAGGGCCGCAAACTTGACAACATGAGGGTCAAAGTTATGCTCTGTGGCCACATGCCTATTCAGGGCTGTGGTGGTTAAGTGTTTTATATAGAGGTGCAATGTGATCCTTAATACATTTAAGGAATGGACGCTTAGTCTTCCCTACATAGAAACAGCCACACTGGCAAAGAGCCAGATGCACGACACCAATTGTTTTACACGTAACTCTATGTTTCAAACGGAGTATCCTACCATTTGGAAGGGGAATATTCTTAGAGTTAAAGATAAATGGGCAGAAATCGCATGTACTGCATGAAAAAGTGCCGGCATTTGAATAATCAAGGGGGCCTCGTATCTCATGATGACTGTGAACAAGCATGTGTCTCATAGATGGGCCCTGTCTGTAAATGATTTCTGGGTATAATTTGAGAAATTTTTTAATGGTATTATCAGCCATCAGAAGTGGCCAATATTTTTGAAAGATCCCTCTCATTTGGCCATGCTGTTTTGAGAATTGGGTAATAATCCTAACAGAGTTATTGATTTTTGAGGATTTAGTAGAATGAATGAGATCATGTCTATTCGATTTGATGACTCTGTTGAAGGACCTCCTCAGCAGGGAGCAACTGTATCCACGCCGACGAAGCCTCTCATACAGGTCATTAGCTGCCTGGTGAAAATCTGAATCCAAGGTACAATTCCACCTAAGTCTAAGGAATTGACTATAGGGTATACTGTCTAATAAAGGCTGGGGATGTGCACTAGCTGCATGTAGGATCGTATTGCCCGATGAGGGCTTACGATATAATGATGAATGTAAAGTTCCATCACAATCTAAATGTATTTGTAAATCCAAAAAATGTATCTTTGTTTGGCTGCATTCCATTGTAAAACTCAGGTTAAAGGTATTCACAGCCAGCAAATCCATCAGCCGTGAAAGATCCTCTCGACTACCTGACCATAAAATGAAAACATCATCTATATACCTGTACCAGGCTATAATTTGAGAAAGCAAGTCTGACATGGATTCTTGAGAAAACAAATCCCTCTCCCACCCCCCCAGGTACAGGTTGGCATATGAGGGGGCGCATTTGGTCCCCATAGCCACACCCTGCACCTGGAGGAAGTGGGAGGAACCAAACATGAAAACATTTCTAGTCAAGATAAACTCAAGTAACCGAAGGACAAACTGGCTGTAACCATCAAAAGATGGTCCTCGCTCCAGGAGATGGGTACGGATCACGTCCATACCTTTAACATGTGGAATTGAGTTGTATAAACATTCAACGTCTAAGGCAACTAGCCACGTATTGGGAGGGACCTGCTTTCCATCAATATGGCGTAACATGTCTATGGTATCCTGCACATAAGAGAATAAAGCTGTCACATGGGGTAATAGGTATTTATCCACCAAGGCACTGGCATTCTCTGTTAGACTTTGACATCCCGAAACAATCGGTCGTCCAGGGGGTTTCTTCACTGATTTATGCTCTTTGGGTAGTGAATAAAAAGTAGGAATTTTGGGATCCTTCACATTTAAGTAGTTCCATGTACTAGAGTCAATAACACCTGATTGGTATGCTTCGAAGATCAAGCTATAGTATTCGCTGTTAAAGTTGGTTATTAGTGTTTTGGAAATAGGGCGGTACCAACGTGCGTTGTCAAGGATCTCCCGACACATAGCTTCATATGCGGGGACATCCATGACCACAATGTTGCCGCCCTTATCCGCAGGTTTATGACTCTGTAATTCTCGAAGGGCTTTTCGAAGTTTCCAAGATAGATTATGTGTGTGGACTTGTTGCAAGTCCAGGTTTTCAATTTCTTGAGTAATTTGTTGGACAAAAGCCCAAATGTTGGGATTTGTTTGTAATGAAGGAAAATTACGTGATTTGGGTTTGAAAGATGGTGGTGGGAAGGAGACACCAGAGACGACCATGCCACCAGAGGCCATCGGTGTCACGTCCTCTGTGGTGTGTCCCTCATCCCATAGACACTCAAGATCCACCAAAGCTCGAAGTTCCGCCTCAGAGGGTTCCCCTGAAGTGGATGTGCTAGACTCCAAAGATGGTGTTTTATCATAAATTACCTTAAATAGCAAACGCCGAGCAAATAGGTGTATGTCTTTTATAAGTTGAAAACGATCCAGATCCGTGGAAGGGCAGAAAGTAAGCCCTAATTTTAGAACTTGAACTTGGTCAGCTGTAAGATCAACAGAAGATAAATTCACAACATCCAATTCAAACAAATTCGTGTTTAAGGAAGTGGGGGCTGGTTAGTTGTGTCTGGTGTCTTTCCTAAAAAAATGGGTGCCAATTTGGGGTCTATAGAATGAGTACTGGTGGGAAAAAGTGTAGAAATGGTGGGCTCGCTAGAGCGACGACCACTAGTTGTGGAGGCCAAGTTACTCTGAGTGGGAGTGTTTATACCTAGTGAAGAGTGTACAAGAGTGTCAGATGAAGTGTAGATGTAGACTTACCCAAAGAAGGAAATGGGGTAGATGATAGTGTTTTAGAAGAATGTGTACGGCCCACTGGGAGTTGAGATTTAAGTGAGGAACCCGGTATACGGAGAGGGGGAACCATAGTAGTGCGGTCCCCCTTTCTCTTTTTGGGTAATCTTTCTTGGGAAAGTTTGTGATAAGTAGTGGAGGAACTAGGGGAGAAAGTGACAGAATTAACATTAGGCACCACAACATCTGTTTTGGAGGGTTCAGCAGTATAAGGTTTAGAAAAAGGTTTATTAAAGGTCGTGTGGTTCCATTTATAGGCGAAACCATTATCATGGGCCGTTTTATCCCGAAGAAATTTACCTTCCTTAGTGTTTATGATCTCTAATGTGTATTCTTCCAAATGTGATTGTAGATCTTTATCACGTTTAATAAAACGAGGGGAAGAAATAACAAGATGGTGTTCATCATACCAATTATTGATTTGTGCATCTAGTTGACCAAGTTCAAGTTCATATTGTTTGCATAGTAGTGAAATCATTTCAAGGGAGCAAGATTGATGATTTTGCTCCCACAATTGTTTAAGAGAGTCAGTGATCTTCCTAAGATTGGGGAAGATCTGGATTCTCAAACCCCAGGGTACTATACCATTTAGAGAGTACTTTTCAAAGTAGGCTTTATGCCAATATGTGCGTACCTTTTTTTCGAGAAGACGTTGCAATCTCATGAATGCACGATCGAGTTCATCATCAGAAACGTTGGCCTCTGTTTTGGATGACCGGATCTTTGTCATCAGGTCCGTGAAGGCCTCACCACAAAAATCCGCCATCCTGCCCCACTGCTGATTAGGGAATAGTAGAAAATACAAAATGCATACACTTTAATAATATTACACTTTTCAAATTTAAATAGGGACACACAAAAAAATCATTAGTAATTTAGTTTATAAGGATAGGTGTCCCCACTAGAAGAGAGAGGAAACAATTATACTCGATTATCTCAATGGTGTTGTTATTTGGTTTGTAGTTAAAAGGACAGACCACCCGTTATGTGGTGTGTTGGAACACCTGGTATAGGTAATTTGATGGTGGGTGGTGTGTCCTACCAGATACGGCACCTCATCCCGAGTCGAAGATCTCAAAAAATGGGGGAAATGGGATGATGGGATTATTGCGGTGCCACCAAATTTTAAAATTACTAGAATGATATTTTATATAAAATCATTTATTTTATTAATATCAAAAACATCCAAAATGTTTACATGAAGGAGTACAAAAAATATACAAAGCAAAAGCAAAAACAGAAATACAGTGCAAATAAATGACCGTCACCAAAGATGTTGAGGGGTGATCATAGTCTTATGTTCCCAACTAGTTTCGCCAAAACATGTTCAAAAAAGAATTCAATAAAAATAATGACTCTCGGTCACCCACCCATATGCCAAATGCGTCATCTATAAATCTAAACCACGCTATGCAATTGTCAGTAAACAACCTGCAATGGTAAATAAATGCTTGTTCAAGCATATCCATGAACGAGTTGGCATATGGGGGGCGACATTCAAACCCATCGCTGTGCCGGTGCGTTGAAGATACTATGTGATACTAATACATGTCTTTTAAAGAGGAAAACATTCTCCTCTAAAACTACTTTGTGTAATTCCAAAAGGAATACAATATGAGAAACATCATACTGTTTAGAGTTCTTTAACAAGCGTCGGCAAGCTTCAAGACCTAGAGTGTGTGGGATGGCTGTATAAAGATTAGCTACATCCCAAGTTACCAACATTGCTCCTGGTGGAATTATATTCTCAATTTTTTAAAAAAAGTCTTGAGCATCTCGGATATAAGATCGAGTGTTTATAATTAATGGAGTGAGGCATTTGTATAAATATTTAGCTATTGGCATTGTAACAGAAGTCATACTAGAGACAATTGTGTGACCCAGGGGATTTTGTGAGTCCTTGTGTACTTTTGGTAACACGTAAAAAATAGGGGTAATAGGATGTTCTGGAATCAAAAAAGTTTCTGTATTAGTGTCTATTATTCCTGCCTGTACAGCCTGTTTTTACAACTTTTTTTATTTTAGTTGTTTACTTGATTTTTGTGTTTTCGTTCCAATTCATAAATTTCTTTAATTATTTGTTGCATGTTTGTTTTCCTTTCCTGTTTTTTTCTTGCCCCTATGGCTATTAATTTGCCCCTAATAACAGATTTATGCGCCTCCCATATAGTTGCTTTCGATACCTCTGGTGTATCGTTTTCCTCAAAATATCTTTTAATTTCTTCTATGATACTTTTTTCGGTCTCGCTATCTTCTAATAAAGTTTTGTTGATTCTCCATGGACCCCTTTCAAAGACTTCTCCTTTTATTTTCATTCTCAAAGTTACTGGGCTGTGATCTGAGGCGGTTATTATACCTATTTTTGTTTCTTCTATTTCTTCCAAGTTTCTATGTTCGACCATGATGTAATCCAATCTGGAGTAACTTTTGTGTACTGTTGAGTAGAATGTGTAGTCCTTTGTGCTGGGGTGCTGAATTCTCCAAGGATCTATTAGTTGCTGTTCATATAGTGTTCTTTTTAATTTCTTTAGTTGTTTTACCTCTTTGTCCCTTACTATTGAGGTGCTGTCCATTTTGTTATCCATGCTGAAGTTGAAGTCTCCGGCTAGTATTAATTTTCCTTGTTTGAATTCCATTAGTATTTTAATGATATCTATCAAATATTTTTTAGGGTTCTTATTAGGACAATAGACATTAGCCAATGTATATTTTACCCCTTGTATAGTTCCTGTAATAAAAAGATATCGACCCTCCGGATCTATTTTCCTTTGATCTATTAGAAAACGTACATTTTTCCCTAAACCGATGGCTACTCCTTTGGCCCTTCTTATTGGCGAGTCTCCTTGATACCATGTTGGTATGTTTCTTGAATAAATTTTGGTATTTGAGTTTTGGGTTATATGCGTCTCCTGTAGGAAAATTATTTCTGCTTTACTTTTTTCTAGTTCTCGGAGAATGATGTTTCTCTTCCCTGGGGAATTTAGTCCTCGGACATTATAGGAGATTATTTTATGCTGTTTACGTTTTCCATTCTTGTGCCTTTTCTTCCCTGCCCGTCCTCCGGCCCCCCCCCCCACCCGGTCCTCTTAGAGGGCCGGGTGGAGGGGACACCCAGCGGACGCACGGGGTCTCCTCATCTCTTGTCTCAAAATAGGTGCGCCTATGTAACCACTCATGTGGATCAGACCTTTCCCTCCCCTCCCTCCTTCCCTCCCTTTTCCCTCCTCCCACCCTCCCCCTCCCTTTTTTCTGATATGGGTTTTTTACCCCCATATTCTCTAGAGCTGAGAGCATTTTACTTTGTTTTGTGGGGCACACCCTGCCCCCTCTGCTCTATTTATTGTGAGGCGGAGCTCTGTGAGACACCCTATTCCCCCCTCGCCTAAGCACTAATAGGGCGACCCCCTGTCCACTCCGTGAGTCCCTGTCTTCCTCTCCCTGCATTTTTGTTGTGTTTTACCAATCCTTTCACTTTCCTTTTTTCCCATCCCATCAACCCCAGCCCCCCCCCCCCCCCCTTTCCACTCTAAGGCCCCTTGCACTAATGTGTGGTATTTTCTCAGTTGTTAATTTCCTCGAGATTCCACATCTTGATGTCTGTTCCTTGAATTTAATTGCCATTGCAGGTCATCTCCTGCCGTTATTCGCTCCTGTCTATTTGCATATTTTTCCAGTTCTGGGGAGGGGATTTCTAGTTTGTTGCAAAAGTCCGGAATCTCCTCCACATATCTTAGCCTCGTACTTATTCCGTTTTTCCTTCCTATTAGACATGCTGGAAAACCCCAGTTGTATTGAATTTCTTGCTCCCGGAGGATTCCTAATAGTGGTTTTAATGTCCGTCGTCTTTTCAACGTTTCTTGAGACAAATCTTGAAATATTTGTAATTTACCTTCCGCAAACTCTATTTGTGTTTTCCTCTTTAGGTTTATCCAGATCTGTTTTTTTTCTTCCCATTTTTCGAAGCGTACTATTACATCTCTAGGTGTTTCCCTTGAGAACCTTTGAGGTTTTTTTACTCGAAAGACACTTTCTATTCCTATTATGTTGGTTGCATCCTTTCTCAAGATTTGGTTGAAGAGATTGTTCATTTTTTCTATTAGGTTTTCTGCTTGTTCTGTTTCCGGTAACCCGCGTATTCTCAAGTTTTTCTTTTTATCTCTATTTTCTTGCTCTTCTATTTTATATGATTGTTCCTGTTGTTCCCGTTTTAGTTTCTTTATTTCCTCTTCCAGTTCCTTTATGTTTTTTTGATGTAGGTCTACTTTGATCTCTACTTCTTCCAATATGTTTAACATATATCCCATGTCTTTATGGAGTGTTGATATCTCTGCTTTTAGGGAATTCTCTAGTGCCGCGAACATTTTTTCCATATCCTGTTTTGTTGGCAACTGTGGCCCTTGTTGTCCTTCCTCCTTTCCTCTGTCTTCCTCTCCCATTTCTGGCTCCATTCTGGGTTCTGAGAGGTGGCTGGTTTTTGTTTGTACTTTATACTGGCCTTTTTTATCCTTGTTGTCCTTCTCTTTTGTATCTATTTGTCTGCCCTTTGAACCCACTTGTTTCTCTCCTTCTCCGATTCCTTGCTGTATATACCTGTTCATAGGGCCTGGACTTGGGCCTAGGCTGGTCCTCGGTGATTTCGGTATTGCTCCCGCACTTCTTGTTGTTTTCCCCTTCATGTTTGTTTCTATGGCTGGATTTATAAGATCTTCGAAGCTGCCTTCCAGAATACCCCTTGGTTGGGGTCTCTTAATGATGAAAAAATCTCCCAGCCTTCTTAAATTGACTTATTTTTACTAATATTTCTTTTGTTCCGTTCTCATACCCACCATCCTCCTCACAATCCAATAATAGAGAGAATTAATGAGATATGAGTAGTCTCCGTTTCCCAGAAGTTATGTTACTACCTTAAGTACATTAAGCATTCCTTGGTGCTGTTCAATTGTTTAAACCATAGTATTAAATCCCCATGCACACGGACATCTCTACAGCTGCTTTTCTAAGCCCTTTCTGCAGCTCAAAAAGGCCTGTCTATGTTAGTCTATGGCTTCATGCCCACCTATGCGTCTCTGAGCTGCAAGTGGCATAGGCGTTCCTAAGCTAAAAAAAAAAAAAAAAAAAAAAAACAGGCCCAATAGGTTCTGAGAGACGTTTTTCAGCTGCAAAAACGCTCCAACGCTAAAAAACGCTCAAAAACGCCCAAATACATCATTCTCCAACGTCCTCCAGCGTTTTTGATCCATTGAAGAAAAAAAAAAAAATAAATAAACGCTCAAAAACGCTATTGCAAAAATGCTGCAAAAAGCTGAAAAAAGTTTAAAAAAGTCACTGCAAAGACACCGGCGTCTTCACAGTGCTTTTCTAACAGCCCGTGTGCATGAGGGCCCAGGTGCTCAGCAAAATAATTCAAATGTTTTAGCGATATAATGCAATCTAATTCAAGTATTCAGCAAGATGATTCATATATTCAGCAGTATAGTTCCAGTATGAGCTTATATGTTCCACATTTTTGTTACTATGAAATTTCTTCTTATTCTATAGTTTGTACTATCAAGCCTAAAGTTAGTACCATTTGCAAAAAAAAAAAAAAAAAAAATCACAAGAAAGGGAGATACTGCAGAAGCAGCAGCAAGCAGGTGGGGGCTGGGAGACAACTCTTCCGTTGGCTTGTCTCACTTTCACCTTCTCCTTCTCTTCTCCCCTGTTCCCCCCCCCTGTTTTTATTGTTTTTCTTAGCTCACTTGATTCAACTTTTTCAGCTCTTTCGCCTTCATTTACTTTCACTTTTCATTCCATTTTATTTCAATGTGTTCTTTCCCTTTCTTTAGTTCTATTACTTTTCCTTTGCTTGTTCACTTCAAAAAAACAATTGCAATAGAAAAAAGCCAAAAGAGGAAAAAAAAGAAAAAAAAAAAAAAAAAAACCCGCTCAAAAACGCTATTGCAAAAACGCTGAGAAAAGCTGAAAAAAGTTAAAAAAAGTCACTGCAAAGACACTGGCGTTTTCACAACGTTCTCCCAACAGCCCGTGTACATGAGGGCCCAGGTGCTCAGCAAAATAATTCAAATGTTTTAGCGATATAATGTAATCTAATTCAAGTATTCAGCAAGATGATTTATATATTCAGCAGTATAGTTCCAGTATGAGCTTATATGTTCCACATTTTTGTTACTATGAAATTTCTTCTTATTCTATAGTTTGTACTATCAAGCCTATAGTTAGTACCATTTGCAAAAAACAAAAACAAAAACCAAAAACCAAAAAAAAAAAAAAATCACAAGAAAGGGAGATACTGCAGCAGCAGCAGCAGCAAACAGGTGGGGGCTGGGAGACAACTCTTCCGTTGGCTTGTCTCTCTTTCACCTTCTCCTTCTCTTCTCCCCTGTTTTTATTATTTTTCTTAGCTCACTTAATTCTACTTTTTCAGCTCTTTCGCCTTCGTTTACTTTCATTTACTTTCGCTTTTCATTCCATTTTATTTCAATGTGTTCTTTCCCTTTCCCTTTCTTTTGTTCTATTACTTTTCCTTTGCTTGTTCACTTCAAGACAATTGCAATAGAAAAAAGCCAAAAGAGGAAAAAAAAAAAAAAAAATACGGTACTTATCTTTTAGTTGTTGTTGAAGTTGGGACACAAAGGGACGCTCACTACTGCTTGCTGCTGCTCTCTGATGCTGCGAACGCTCAGGTGCTGTCTCTGATGTTATCAATCTGCCCAGGTCTGTCTGACCCGCTGAAGTCGCAGCTGTTCTCCGCTCTCAGCTCTTCAGTGTCCGCTGCCGCTGCTCCTTGCTCTGCTCACCCACCTTCCTGGCTCTCTCCTCCGAAATTCCCCGGTGCACTTCAGCTGGTTCCTCCGCTCTCCGCGGCCGGCAACACCGCTGGGGACTTGAAACAGCCCCCAGCAGCGCACCGTTTTCCCTGCTGCCGTTGCTTCCGAAGCGCTCCGATCTCCGCGGCTTTCCAGTTCTCCTAACCCCCCGTCCTTGATGAGCCTTCTAGCCCGTCCGACTACGGAGGGGTGGGGGGGGGGGATGCAGGCAGACGCAGGTACAAACTTCCTCTGGCTTACACCGCAAGACAGCTCAGAGAGTGATGAGAGTGATGAGCAGGGGGGGCGGGGAGGGAAGCTACCTACACCTTCTCATCAGGCCGATCATTCCTCTCAGCTGCAGGGAGAGGGTTCTCAGGATCCTCACGCCGTGCACAGAGCCATTACCAGGCTCCTCCCTGTTTTTTTTATTTTAGTTAAAACACGTGTAGTGAAATTGCTATCCAATTGCATATCAACATCAATATCAGCTAACTGCCTTTAATTCTCCTTCATATTTGGCGGTGTCCATAATGACTATGGAACCGCCCTTATCCGCCTGTTTTATAGTAATTTCCTTTCTCAAAGACAAAGATGATGAAGCAGTAAATTCTTCCCGATTTTTAAATTGTTCTGTCTATGGTCCCTTCTAGATTGGTCATGCAAAAATTGATTTACATCCACCTTGACATTGCTAATGAACAGTTCAGCAGCTGAACAACTTGTGAGAGGCACAAAAGTGATTTTATTTTTTAATTCTAAATTAGAAATGGATAATTTCAAGGGGCTGCCACTGTTCATTATCGGTCTAGACGAGTAAAAAGCCTTTAAACATACATTTCTATAAAACCGATACAAATCCTGTTTTAATTTAAACATATCCATTCACTCCTTAGGGCAAAAATGTAGTCCTTTGTTTAAAACCTGAAGCTCTATAGTACTCAAAGAAAAAGATGAGATATTATGTACCACGTTAGGGATTAAGTCTGTTGCGAGTCCTGTTGGCAATCAATCTTGTTATTGCACCTTCGGTGCTTCTTACCTCCTCGCCTCCTGCTTTTGGATTTGGGGGGTCACGGACCAAAAAAGATGCTCCAGGGGCATTCGTCGATGAGCCAGTGGATGTCATAGATGAATTAGATGTGGACAACTGTTGATTACGTCTTAGGTTCCTGAATCTGGCTCAGAAGCTATTAGATTCTGACCAGTTGTAATCCCGGTTATTGGTGTAATCATCTCGGTCATGGTGCATTTTGGTACGTTTTGGTGTTTTGAACAGATTTCCGGTGTGTAGCCAGTTTTTCCTCCAGATCTGTTTTTTAGTTTTGAGAAAATCCTGCTGTCCCAATATTTCGGACAATTGTTTTTCCAAATCAGTAATTTCTTGGGTGATAGTAATACGTTCTTTTTGTAGGAATTCTACTGTCAACGTAATTAGGTCGAAAGAACATTTGTTAATGATTTGTGTAAACCGTTTCCTGTATTCCTCGTCCTGAGCAAATAAAGTGGGTACTATATGTACCCTAAGTCCTCGGGGTATCAACTGTGACCTATAGTATTCCGCCAATGTCACTTCATGAAGCTCCATTGATATGGATTTTTGCCGTACCTTCTCTAGTTTACGTGTCAATTGTAGCGATGAACTATCCAAGAGAAAGTTCCGCGATCCTGTAGTACCTGTGTATATCCGTGTTGCATCCTCATCCGTGTAGGAAAACTAACCACCTGTGGCCATCGTTCCTGTGATTCCAGTAATCCAGACTGGTGTTTTTATACATTTATATATGTAACTTATATGCATATACATTTTTATTCATTTGTAGCGGCAATAATGGGTTACACCAATGAAGTTTATTAGAGATATATTTTTTTTATCCTGTAGATGAACTGATGAATTTTTTTGCCTAGTGAGGAATCAAATGCACCTGTGACCGAAAGTCGCTACAGCTATCTAAAGTGATTAACAGATTGATTAGGAACATAGTGTTGTGCACAGATTAATTGATTCCAGCTTACTTTAATGATTTGATTATTGGCCTTTGTTAATGAGCTATATATTGAGTGATATGTATTGCCAGTTGCAGATATGTGGTTGTGAGGAAGGGCGTTATCTATTGGCGCCCGAAACATCACCAGCTGTATCTGGTATGTGATGTAACATTTTTTTCATTGTAAATAAAAATTTTTGTGCAGCAATCCTCTTTCGTGTTTCTACATTATGGTCCGTGGGATATATATTTTATGTGTGTGTGTGTAAATATATTTATTTATTTCTCAAAAAAAAAGGGAAAAAGCCCCCTCTTAACAGTAGTGCCGTTATTGGCACTAGAACAAAAAACGATATGCTCCAGTGACTACTGAGATTGTTATAATATTGTAGGCATCAGCTGCTTAGGGGTAAGCCGCATGTAATAAGATGGAAGTCACAATTATTAGACATGTTACATACAATATACATGTCCACCTGAGCCTTTATAATGTAAGCTACTAATTAGGAGAGTCAGGGTCAGTATTGGGTCAGTATTGGTAGACAGGTCCTCAACCCAAATGTCCCAGATCTTGTGGAATTTTTTAGGGCATCCTCTCGCTAAATAGGTGGCTTTGTACAGTGCCATGTTGACTTTAATTAATTTTTTCCACAAGTTTAGGGTTGGAGCTGATGGGGATTTCCATTGGAGAAGAATAACTTTCCTTGCATAGAACAATAATAATCCTATCGGCGTCCTAGAAGCCCGCAGATGAGCAAGGGTGTCCACCAAACCCAGTAAACAAACCTCCACTCTCCGGGGCACATGAATAGTGGTTACAGAGTGTATGACCGAGACTACCGCTTCCCAGAATATTTGAATATTAGGGCATTGCCAAAATACGTGGATAAAGTCTGCTGAGTCCAACGCACAACGCCAACACTATGCAGGAACTGAGGGATATATTCTGTGTAATTGCGCATGTGTTGGGTAGATTCTGTGTAGGAGTTTGTACTGAATCAACCTGTCCCTTGCGGAAACCAGCTGTAAAAATGCACATTCCCATGTTTCTTCCTACCCTTCAGCATCCAGGTCAGGGACGCCCAGCTTCTATTTAGATTTAAGAGCTTCCAACCCCGAGTGGACAGAGGGAGACATGGTCTTATCAATAGTTGAGAGGGGTTTGGTGAGGGTGTCATCTCTAAGTACTTCTAGGGTCGAGGTATAAAACGCTACTGGTTGTTTTAATTATATAAATTATATTTGAAAGGCGTGTCTGAATTGTAACTATCTAAAAAAAAAAAAAAAAAGTATACATTAGGCAGGTTAAATGTAATTTTAAAGTGTCAAAGGGTTTTAGTTCTCCAGCAATACATATCTGCTCTAAATATTTTATGCCCTTCACTGCCCAAACCCGCGGATCAGGTATAGAGGCAAGTTCCAGTAATAATGGATTGAGCCACAGGGGGGTGTCTTGTGAGATATGATCGGGGGGACTAGGATGTAGAGCTTGGGCCAGCAACCAGGCTTTCAATACGGCTTTCATGGCTGCAGTCAAAAGAAGGGAAGTAGAGACCCCTTTTGTATAGTAGCCCACACAGGAAGCCTCTAATACTACCGCTGCGTTGGTCTCATTCTGTGTGAGCCAGTTATAGGCATGTGTGAGCATGGCAGCCAGGAAATATTTGTAGAGATCCGGGCACGCCAATCCTCCCTGTAACCAAGGCCGTTGCAAGATTGTCAACTTAAATCTCAGTTGTTGTGAGCCCCAAATGAAAGCAGTTAGACTAGAATGAATTATTTAAAAATATTTTTTGGGAATCCATACTGGCGCATGCCAGAGCACATAGAGAAAACCGGGTAACGACTTCATTTTAAACAGATTTCTGTGTCCTATTAAAGACAAGGTGAGATTGGTCCATGCCCTTAACCACTTAAGGACCAGCCTCGTTTTGGATTTTAGGTGTTTACATGTTTAAAACAGGTTTTTCTGCTAGAAAATTACTTAGAACCCCCAAACATTATATATGGTTTTTCTTCTAACACCCTAGAAAATACAATGGCGGTCATTGCAATACTTTTTTTTGCACCGTATTTGCGCATCGGTCTTATAAGCGCACTTTTTTTGGAAAAAATTCACTTTTTTGAATAAAAAAATAAAACAACAGTAAAGTTATCCCAATTTTTTTTTATATTGTGAAATATAATGTTACGCCAAGTAAATTGATACCCAACATGTCATGCTTGAAAATTGCGCCCGCTCGTGGAATGGCGTCAAACTTTTACCCTCAAAAATCTCCATAGGCGACGTTTAAAAAATTCTACAGGTTGCAATTTTTGCGCTACAGAGGAGGTCTAGGGCTAGAATTGTTGCTCTCGCTCTACCGGTCGCGGCGATACCTCACATGTGTGGTTTGACCACCGTTTTCATATGCGGGCGCTACTCGCGTATGCGTTCGCTTCTGCGCGCGAGCTCGTCGGGACAGGGGGGGTTTAAAATTTTTTTTTTTTATTTTTATTATTTATTTTACAATATTTTATTTATTTTTACACTGTTTAAAAAAAAAAAATTGTGTCACTTTTATTCCTATTACAAGGAATGTAAACATCCCTTGTAATAGAAAAAAGCATGGCAGGACCTCTTAAATATGAGATCTGGGGTCAAAAAGACCTCAGATCTCATATTTACACTAAAATGCAATAAAAAAAAAAAAAAAAAAAAAGTCATTTAGAAAAATGACATTTGAAAAAATATGCCTTTAAGAGGCGTGGACGGAAGTGACGTCGCTTCCGCCCAGCAGTGTCATGGAAACGAGTGAGCGCCATCTTGGCCTCACTCGTCTCCAGACAAACCACTGAGCAGGACGCGATCGCCTCCGCCGCTACCGACGGCTCCGGTAAGCGGCGGAGGGCACCGGATCGCGGCGGGAGGGGGGGGCCCCTCTCCCCCCACCGATAAAAGTGATCTCGCAGCGAATCCGCCGCAGGGACCACTTTTATCTCAAAGCCGGCCGCCGCACGAAAACGGGGATACCGGGGTTATGGCAGCCACGGGAAGTGGTTAATTTCGATTTCATATTGTCAAGAAGTGGAACTAAATTTTAAGACACAATAGTCTGAAGCATCCGTGGAAATCTCAATGCCTAGGTATCTGTTACTGGAGGACCATAATAGAGGTAGGGTTAGCTACATCTCTGGCCTCTGTCAATGGGTAAAATTATGTGATTTTTTTTTTCCCCCCCAATTCATTTGTAGTCCTGAATGGAAAATTCAGATAGTATACGTAACGCTTCCTTAAGAGCTGGCCCCAAGTCATTCAGAAACAATATGAGATCATCCGCATACATGGCTTTTTCACAAAGGTTCCCACACGGATACCAACAACGGCAGAGGCCCTTTTTATGGCCACTGCCACCGACTCCATCACAATAGCGAACAGAGCCGGAGACTATAGGCAACCCTGTCTCGTACCCCTCCTAACTGGAAAGGGTTCTGAGAGCTCGCTGTTGTAATATGTTCGCCGATTTATGTATTATATTATAATTTTAGATATATATGTACACATACAGTACAATATTGACCTAGCAGAAACTTTCTCCCAGGGTACTAGTATATCAAAGGGGGCTTGTTGATGTTAATATGCAAGAATACAGATTAGGAATGTAGGCATTCCAGGACTCAAAAGGGTGTTCAGGTGGTATATGTTAATCTAATTACACATATCAAAGGGGACTTGTTGATGTTGATATGCGGGAGTGCAGATTGGGGCGGTTTATGACTGCAGCTGTTCACGGCTGGGGGTTGTTGTCTGTCTGAAAGACTAAAGCATATCAAAGGCCTGAATGGAAACGGCCAATCAAATTGCTCAGCCATTCAGTGTCTAGTGAATATAATATGGCATTCAGTCTATAGTTTAGGCCTGTCTGTGTGTGACTATGAAGGCACAGATCTAGGAAAAATGGGACTCTGAGTTATATACTCTGTTGGATTTTTTGTCATCTGTGGACTTTGGACTTTGTTCTGTGTTGGAAGTCAATAAAGTGCATCTCTGTGGAAGAATTGGGTTGCTGTGAAAGAGTACTTACATCATCATTATAATAATTACTAATTATTTATCTACCCACTATATATCATATCACTACATTGGTGCCGTGACCCGGATATGATATATAGTGATATGATAGATATATATATATATATATATATATCTATCTATCATATCTCATATTTCCATGATTATGAGATTTTTACATTTCAACAACAATGCCCCCCTCTAAATCATCCCAGTTATGATAAGTTATTCAAAATTCGGCCCCTAATCAATTTTTTTTTTGCGCCAGCTTCAAGCAGATATTTACCCCTGATATAAATATTTGTGTAGATGAATCCTTAGTACACTTCACCGGAAGACTTTGAATAAAGCAATACCTCCCCAGTAAAAGAGCCAGACGTGGGATAAAATTTTATAAGGCGTGTGACAGGGCCACGGGTTACACATATGATTTCATCATTTATGAGGGAAAAGACAGACAGCTAAACCCACCTGGATGCCTTACCTACATGGGCACAAGTGGCAAAATTGTCTGGCAGCTGATCGAACCATTGCTTGGGAAAGGTTACCACCTATTCGTAGACAATTTCTACACGAGTCTCCCACTTTTCCGCCATTTGTACCAAAAGAAGACTGGCCTGTGGGACGGCATGGACCAACCGCAAAGGCTTCCCACAGAGATTAGTCGCCAAGAAATTGAAACAGGGAGAAATGGCCAGTATGCAGACTGAAGAGGTACTAGCTCTGAAGTGGAGAGATAAAAAAAAGAGATGTCTACATCCTTTCCAAAATGCATGATGACACCTTGATGGAACTGCAGAGAAGAAAAGGCCCCATCCAGAAGCAAAAATGTGTGTCAGGTCTCTCACTTACCAGACCGGAGAGTCCACTTGGGCAGAGGGTAGGCTCCCTTACGTATCCGACTCGTGGCCCCTGGTAGAGCAGACAGGAGGCACACGAGTGCGGAGTGATATGAGAGCCTGTGCAGGAGTCCGTATTCCGGTAGCTAGCAGTCTTCAAATAGCAGATATTAGTCAGAGGCACAGGCAATGGATGCTGAGCAGGAGCTAAAGACAGGTCAAGCACAGGCTGGGTTCGGCAACAGGCGGGCAGCGGAGGTACAGGAGGAGCAGGCAGAAGCGAGGTCAAACAAGCCGGGGTCAGATGCAGGCGGAGGTCAGAAGGGTCCAAGAGGCAAGCCGGGTCGTCAACAGATCAGGAACACAGGAACTACCCTGTTTCCCCGAAAATAAGACCTAGCGTGATTGTCAGTGATGGCTGCAATATAAGCCCTACCCCCCCAAATAAGCCCTACCCTGTTTCCCCGAAAATAAGCCCTACCCTGAAAATAAGACCTACAAGGACTTTAACTAGGGCTTATTTGGGGGAAAGGGCTTATATTGCAGCCATCACCGACAATCACGCTAGGTCTTATTTTCGGGGAAACAGGGTAGGAACAGGAACTAGGCACGGAGCTGTTGATTAGGCAGCACTGATCATGGGGAGAGGAAAGCCTAAATAGGCTGATTGGCGCTAAACGCAGCGCCCGTGCCGTTACGCACACAGGCGCACGCGCCCGAGCGCGCCCCCGGACAGCGGCGCGCACACCGGCACCACCAGACCAATGCATAGTAGCGCCCACAGGCGAATGCACGTACGCGCCCGGGCACCACCGCGTCCGCCATGGCCAGCCGGAATGCCAACACCAGTGCCCATAGAGGCCTACTTGGCCACCAGGAAATCACTGTTTTGGTACAAGAAAGTTGCCATTTATTTGATGCAACTAGCCCTGTTCAGTTCATATATTAATTTTTCTAAGCGCACCCAAAGTTCCCTAACCTATCTGAAATTCCAAGAAGACGTTATCACAGCCCTTCTCTATCCCCATGGCCAAGCCCCTCAACTAATTCGCTCTGATGCATTAGCCAGACTCCATGAAAGGCATTTTCCAGAAATCCTCCCTCTTACCCAAACAGGTTGCAAAGCCCAAAAAAAATGTTGTGTGCGTTCAAGTAGAGGAATTTGCTGTGACACCTGATACTACTGTCCCCAATGTCCCTCCCAGCCAGGCTTCTGTATCGGAGCTATCATACTTCACTACACTATCAGTAGTGAAGATGATTTTTTTTCCAGCTTCTACTATCTGCCATTTCTGTGAATGACCCGGACTGTTAACGACTATGCCTCTGCCAAACATCTTTCTGCCTTCAATGTGAATTGACCTCTGACTGTTAACTGACCATGCTTTTTGCCTGCCTCCTGAACTGATCATTTGCCCTGCCACTGTACAGCACAGGGGTCTCACATATGTGAGGGGCTCTGGGTTTTTAGGTTTCTCGGATTAGGGTCTGGAGACTCAGAGGCTTCGATTTGGGTGGGAAGAAGCCTCTACCCCTGTCCTCGGCTCTTACTTGACCAAGGCCCAATGTTATAGTGCTGCCTGCTGCCACCTGAACTGGTCATGCCTCTGTCTGCCACCTGTACTGGTCATGCCTCTGTCTGCCACCTGTACTGGTCATGCCTCTGTCTGCCACCTGAACTGGTCATGCCTCTGTCTGCCACCTGAACTGGTCATGCCTCTGTCTGCCACCTGAACTGGCCATGCCTTTGCCTACCACCTGAACTGCCTGTTAAACCTTGGACTGTACTGAACCATGTTCATACTTTTCCATATCTGTTTGCTGCCTGGACAATTCCTGGACGTTTCCTTTGGCTGTCTGGACATATGCTTTGACTGCTCTGGAACGGTATTCCTGCCTGCTAAAACCACAGGTGAGCCTTTTTTTTTTTTTTTTTTTTTTTTTTTTTACCCTTTGCTCAGCAGAATGTATTTTAGGGTGTAATTCTTGGTGTGTACATGCTATGTGTTAGAAGCCTGAAGGTGCTACTTGCATGTTGGGCCTATGTATGTGGAAAAGTCTCACACATGGGGTATTGACATACTCCGGACGAGTAGCAGAATGTATTTTGGGGTGTCATTTTGGCTATATACATGCTATGTGTTAGAAAGATCTTCTAAATTGACAACTTTGTGAGGGAAAAAAATAAGTTTTCATTTTCTTTCCACATTTTCCAAAAACTTGTGGAAAGAAATGACATGTTCAAAAGACTCATTATGCCTCATAGAATATACATTGGGTTGTTTTTGTGGGTAATTCCATTGTCCTGGTGCTCCAAGGCTTTCGAAAATGTGATAGGTACTCAGGAAATGAAATGTGTAATTTATGCCTTTAGAACGCCTGATGGTGTTATATGGATGTTGGGCCTCTGTATGTGGCCAGGCTGTGGAAAAGTCTCACACATGGGGTATCCCCATACTCAGGACGAATAGCAGAATGTATTTTGGGGTGTAATTGCAATTACGCCTGCACGTGTGTGAGAAATAACTTGTAAATATGACAATTTAGTGAAGAAGAAGGAAAAAAAAAAAAATATAAATATATATATATTTCTTAATTTTCCAAAGCATTGTGGGGAAAAAATTGCAACTTCAAAAAATTCACTGTGCCTCTTACTAAATACCTCAGACTGTCTTCTTTCCAAAAAGGGGTCATTTTGCGGGGTAGTTGTACTGTCCTGACATGTTAGGGCCTCAAGACATGAGATGGGCCATCAGTGCATTAGGATTGATACATTTTCAGTAATGCGCAGCTTAGTTTGTAGACTCTCTAACTTTGACACAAACCAATGATCATACACTTATCAGGATTTTTTTTTACCAAAGACATGTAGCAGAATACATTTTGCCTAAATTTTCGACAAAAGTAGATTTTTTTTGGTTTCTTTTAAAACGGAAAGTAGAAAATTTTTTTTTTTTTTTTTCAAAATATTCGCTCTTTTTTCGCTTATATGACAAAAAATAAAAAATGAAGTGGTGAATAAATACCACCAAAATAAAGCTCTATTTGTGTGAACAAAATGATAAAAACTTCATTTGGGTACAGTGTAGCATGACTGTGTAATTGTCGTTCAAAGTGTGAGAGCACTGAAAGCTGAAAATTGGTCTTGGAAGGAAGGGGGTGTAAGTGCCTAGTATTGAGGTGGTTAAAGGCATCCCAAACCATAGCTTGTGAGGTAGATCCCTCATTGGTTTCCCAATATTGGTTGAGTTTGGGTGAGACCAGATCTCCCACGTTCGGGTCCTGTATCCATTTGGGCGCTAGACGCCAGAAACGGGAACTCATAGCATCTTTCAAAGCAATACATAGCTCTAGAGGGACACGATTAGAGAGACCAGAGGGAAGATAGGATACACTTTTAATCACAGTCAGTGCTAGTGCATTGCCAAAGGCTAGGTCAATCCGGGAACCCGATTTATGGGTAGTAGAGAAACGGGAGTAGGTCCTGATTTCTGGATGTTACCATCACCAAATTTCAGTATAGTCCAAAGCTTGAGCCCAGTTATATAAATCCAGAGTGTGGGTTCTGGAAGGATTGGAGGAGTCAAACTTTACATCCATAACTGAATTAAAGTCCCCAGCTATATACAGCTGGGAGAAAGTTAGAGATGACAATTTATCATATATAATGTACAGGACCTGCTGGTTAAAGGGAGGAGGTATATTGACAAAGGCAAATACCATAGCATTAATTTCCAATAACAGGATAATATACCTTCCCAGTGGATCAATAATGAGATGTAACACCTTATATGCCAGGGATTTGTTCAGAAGGACTGCCACACCCCTAGCGTAACCTGAATAGGTAGTGTGGAAAGCCTGCTGAACCCATGACCTGCGTAGTGCCAAAATCTTGTTGCCTATCAAGTGGGTTTCCTGTAAAAAAAGAATGTGGGGTCTGTGGTAATTCAAATATTTGAACATTAGTTCCCTCTTAAACTTATCATTGAGCCCCTTAACATTCCATGATAACAATTTCAAATCCATAATTCAAATAAGGAAACACATGACCTGAACAGGAGAGACTCAGACATATACATATAGTACATTTCGTAGCAGGTAGGAAGAGTTGATTTCTTGGAGAACCCTGAAAAAAAAGGTGCTGCAACGATACATAGATTGGAGAGCTGAACCAAAAAGAATCTGGAGAATAGTTAGTGAAACAAAAACTTGGTGAAAAAATATACAATTGTAAACGCCCTACTGACCATGAGTCCCATGAAACAAATAATTAGGTTGTTTCGATCCTAGAACAGTCCTTAGTTGAGTGCACTCTAAGAAACTATGAGCACCCTAGTAACCATTATACTGACAACTAGGTCAGTTTAAAATCTCTAACAAAGGTTCAATAGCTTCAATGGTGTATTCCAGCCGGGATGAAAAGTTGCATCCCAGGCACAAACTTCAGTTGTCACCGCGATAAGCCAATAGAAGGGAGCAGCAAACTTATCTTGTAGAGTCTCGTGTGAAAAGCTCGCTTAACGTAGGATCTCCTAGACACGAGAGGATGATAGCCCAGCACTTAGGTAGTGAGTATCATGGGAGTCTTTTTAGAGATAAAGACCCCAGTTGACAGAAATCCCATGAGTCCCTCGCATATTTTTAAGGGAATGGCCATTGGAGGGTAAGCCATGATCCGGCCTGCTCAAACACCAGGGGCCATAGCCCAAGACCCATAGAGGACGATGATAAAAGTCTGAGGAATAGGGCAGCACAGACCCTAGGCATAATAGAAGAACCATGTAGGATATAATGTACTTTCTTGGCTCAGGAGAAACACGCCTCACAGCTGCCCCCGAGACTCACACGGTAGAGTAGCACACCGTGTCTTCAACACAGCTTAGTGAGCCAGGCATCCGCCTCAGCTGGGGTGTCAAAAAATTTGATAGCGCCCTCATGTTGAACTCGCAGGCGACTAGGATAGAGCATTTCATATTTAATGTTGCGGTCTTGTAGTCTGCGACGAACGTCAGTGAAGGTCTTCCTCTTTTTTTTTTTTTTTTTTTTTTTTTAAGTTTCGGAGAGAAATCAGGGAACAGCATGATATGTGCATTACCATATTGCAGATTTGGGTGCTTCCTGGCCTCAGAGTATACGATCGTGATCTCGGTAGTTTAGGAAACGTACCAGAAAGGGGCGCGGAGGTGCACCTGGGATAGATCGACCCATCGGAACATGATGAGCACGTTCCGCCACATGAAGGGGAGACATCCAGCCAGTCCCAGCAAGTCTTTAAAGAAGGCTTCTGCAAAGCCTGCCGGGTGATCTCCCACCGGAAGGCCCAGCACCCTAACATTGTTACGTCTCATTCGATTTTCTGCATCATCAGACTTTGCCACCAGAGCTTTTATCGTGTTTTGCAGATCAGTGAGCTGGTCAGCATGTTGTCCCGTTCTATCCTCCACCTCTGAAATGCGGTTTTCGGATTCTGAGAGGTGCCCCCGCATTTTATCCAAATCATTACAGATAAGATTGCACTCCTCCGCCAGATCGATCCGTACCAATAGATGATGTCCTACTACTTTCAATCGCTGCTAAGATCATGTTTGTGTCACCTGTGGGGTACTGGGGTGAGGGGGGAGCAGGGGTGTCAGCAGGGGAACTGTCCTCCATGTCCACCAATAAGGCCTGTCATTTCTGGAGTAAGGTGGAATCCACGCATGTGCATGGGTTTGCAGTCTGTGCCCTGGACTGTTTTTAGCTTTGGATCGCCCCTTTGGAGGCATCAGACGGCTCCTTGTCAGGCAGGAAAACTCTGGAGCTGGGGTAAAGCAAGAGTCAGGGACAGAGGAGATGGAGGTGGCAAGAGTGAGTGCTGTGGTGTAGCAAGATGGCCGCTTTGCACAATGTTGGTGCTGTGAACCGTCCTTCAGGTGGCTATGAAAACAGAGGAGAGCTGCTATGGAGGCTGTAGGTGGCAGTTTGACTGGCTGGGCAGCTCCGGTGGCAGTGAGCCAGGTGCAAAGGAGTCAGGGAGACCAAGATTGAGTGTGGACACTGCAGCAGGGTGGAGCAAGATGGCCGCCACACGTGTCACTGGAACCAGGGGCTAGGGCCGCGGCTCGTTTTACAGATAAAGATGGTCACCCAGCACTCTGGATTCTCGATCTGACAGGCCAGAGAGTTGCTATCAGTGGCTTGGAGCGGTTACAGAGGAGGTAGGAGGGCAGAGTGATAGCCTGGGCGCTACTCACAAGGCCGGATCCGCGATTTGTCGTTCATGACATGGCGGTCAGTGGTCGGCCATGAGGGTAAAGTCTGGTTACTGTATCAGGTGGAAACTGGGCTCAGGGAGGCCAGGAGTAAGTGCTGGGGCCGTAGCTGGGTGAAGCAAGATGGCCGCCGCTCCGGAGCTTCATTTAAATCGGGACATTATTTTGCCTTCTTTTTTCTCTCAGCCTCATTCGGCGGAAGAGAAACGATTGCATTCATTGGACGTTGTCCGGGCAGTCAAAGTTTATTTGTCTAGATCTGCAGAGATCCGAGGATCAGACTCCTTTTTTTGGTTTTACCAAAAGGACCCAAGAAGGGGCAGGCAGCTTCCAGGGCTTCCATTTCCAATTGATCATTCAGGCCTACGGTCTGAAATGTAAAGCTCCTCCCTTTAGGGTGAGAGCTCATTCTACCAGGGGTGTAGGAACCTCCTGGGCTTTTCACCATCAGGTATCTGTGGCTCAGATTTGTAAGGCTACCTGAGGCTATTGCTCTGGGACGTCCCAGCAGGTAATGAATATAGGGGATCACTTACAGGCCAATATTCATTACCTGCTGGGTTATACTTCATCTCCAGGTGAATGGACACTGGTAGAGCAAAGGTCTTTAGACAGGAAGTGATCCCCTATATAACCCCTCCCATACAGGAAGCACTTCAGTTTTGTAGCAAGCAATGAATCCTCAAAAAAAGAGGGGAGGGGCCTCTGGGTCCCATGATGTACTCAAAGAAAAAGGATTTTACAGGTAAGTATGACGAAAAAATACTATTTTCTTTTTCATACATCATGGGACACAGAGTTAGGCTAATATTCATTACCTGGGGAAAGCAGAAAACAAGTGTAGCGCTATACAATGTCCAACATGAACGCCAATTGGCCAGTCAGTATACAGTGAAAGGAATCAACCGTATCTAAGAAAAATAACACAATAAAAAATAGGTAGTCCTCATGCAAACATTTTGAAACAGAAACTTCCGGCGTCCAAAATGCAGACAAGCCCACTCCCACCGAGAGATGAAAAGGCTTACCAGATGAGATGGACCCAAAGGGGCATACGCCGAGTTGGGCCGGATAAGGCTTGGGTCGTGAGTGGCTGTGCTTGGCCCGAAGAGGTGATGTTAATGAGTGGTCCCAAATGGCACCCGGATCTTGAAGGGTGTAGGCAATCTCGTGGATGTGGATGGTCTTTGCAGATCACGGAAGGGTGGGGTATCACATGGATGGATCCCTCGAGGCGATATTCCATAAGCCAAAAGATGGTGTTAATAAGTAGGGAGAGAAAGGAATGGCCACATAGTGTAAATCCGAAAACGAAGATTTTATTTAAAATATAGATTTAGATATACACTCACATGTAGATCCAACATAAAAACAGCGCTGTGAGAAAGTGGCGACAGTGGGGTCCTACCCGACGCGTTTCGTCTTCATAGATGTCATCTGGGGGGTTCCCCCCACTGTAGCCACCATAATATATATAGGGGTGCATCAATGGTCATGAGAATCAGCTCCACGTTTGGAAAAACTTCACTTCCGGTATCGGCCAAGATGGCCGCCCGGCGTGCGTTCCAGGCGTGCGTTCCACGCCTCCCATCCTTGTTCCTGTATACACCGGAAGTGTAAAAATGACCTGGCCAAAAAATGTAATGAATAATAGTGCGCAGGTGCAGACAAGGTCTGACATAGAGCCAAATAATATAATGTGCAAAGTGTAAATAAAAAATAAGTGCGGCCGTGTACGCATGGATCGAGAAATTACCACCGATGCCGCGCGTGCGCAGTGTGTAGAAACATGGAGGGAGATCTAGTGTCTCTGATATGCGGACGTGACGACACCAAAGTAACCAGGTGACGCTAATGAGAGGAGGAGCCTCGGTGAGTGGTAACACCGAGACACCAAGGCTACACATGCGCATTCGAGACAAAGGGGTACTCTGATCTCTAGTGAGAGAACCTCCGCTAGTGCGAACATGATGTCGGCAGGCATAACGTAACTAGGAGACGCTGATAAGGAGGAGGACCGCATTGAGAAAAACGTCTCTCAAGGACGGCGAAGTATAGTGCATGCGTGCTAGAAAGAAATGCACGATCTTCAAGAGTGGGAACAAAAACAAATAAATAAAAAACGGCCTCCTCTTATGAAGCACCAGAAGTTGATAATGGTAACTCGGAGGGGCAAATAATGGCCCCCAATAACAAAAGTGAAAAAAACTGATGTGTGAATATATGTGTACATCTAAAAGGAACAAGTGTACATCTAGATGAAAGATTACTAACATGAACTCATGTGTGGAGATTACTAAAATGTGCAATGGTGGAGCGGACACCCATGGAGATATACATAGGACAATACATATATATATATAGATATATATATATATATATCTATATATATATATATATCTATATATATATAGATATATATATATATATATATCTATATATATATAGATATATATATAGATATATATATATATATATACATACATACACAAATAAAAATACATTGATACACGTGATGAATGTGGATTCACATTGATGGAATAAACTCACATGGAAATGCACAAAGAACAATCCCTGTATCTAATGGATAAATCCATGGATACAACAATTATGTGTATATGAAATAAACCCACAAACACGTGGACGTAAGTGGAGGCCAGTTAGAATATTGACGAAATAAAAAGAAAAAATATATATAAACATAACCAAAACAAAAACAGAAAGGGGAGAGATCAACACGTAGAGGTAGGTGTCAAGCTCTGTTGATAAAGGCATTGACATCCAGCTCCACGTTAATACCTGATGGAAAAAGTGTACGGAGCTCGTGGATCCAGAAGGTTTCCAAACGTTATACACCCCTGGTCATAGTCCCACCCCTCCATGGGGGGACATATCTGTCAATCACTATAAATTGTGTCCCAACAATAACCCGATTATGGTGTAACTTGTAGTGTCGGGGAACTGTGTGTTTAGTGTCTCTGCTCTTGATGAGAGCAATATGTTCCGCCACTCTTATAGCAAAAGAGTGAATAGTGCGGCCTACATATTGTTTTCCACAGTGACATGTGATTAGGTAAACAATGTGACTGGTGGTACAAGTGCAGAACTGTTTGATAGAATACTGTTTCTGCGTGACCGATGAAGTAAACGATACAGTTTTCCTTCCTATGCCAGAATTGTGTTGACATACAATACATTTTCTACATGAGTAGAATCCTTCCATTTCGTGGAAGAGAGGTTGGCGTATAGGGGGGTTGATGATATTGGGGGCAATTTTACTTTGTAAGGTAGGGGCTCCCCTAAAAATGACTTTTGCCCTATCGGGAAAAACTGTGCCCAAAACACGATCATTCTTAAGGATATCCCAATACTTGGAAAGAATGGCTTTAACGTGTTTATACTGGTTGGAAAAAGCAGTCAAGAGGGACCACTTAAAGATCTCACTCTGTTCTTTTCTACAAGAAGTGATTCCCTATTGGTCTCAAGTGCACGTTGAAACTCCCGATCTATAAGTTGGGAGTCATAATTCTTATCTGTAAACTTAGCCTTCAAAAGTGCAGATTGTGTTTTAAAGGCCTCAGTGCTGGAGCAATTTCTCCGTAGTCTGAGAAATTGGCTTCTTGGTACTGAATCCAGCCAGGACCGGTGATGACAACTATCTGGAGGTATAAAACTATTCCGGTCCGTAGTTTTAAAATGAGTCTGGAAATGGAAACTGCCGTTATAGATCTCAATGTCTAGATCTAGAAAATTGATTTTTTGTTTACTGGCCGTGTATGTCAGGGAAATGCCACGATTATTGTGGTTAAGATGTTCAAAGAATGAATCCAATGATTCGGCACTCCCCTTCCATAGGAGGAGGATGTCGTCAATATACCGTGTCCACATGGTTAGGGAAGGGTCCCTTTTGGTATAGACGACATCCTTCTCCCACTTGGCCATAAATAGATTGGCGAGGCTAGGGGCAAATTTGGCGCCCATAGCCACGCCGCGCAGTTGAAGATAGTATTGCTGGTCAAACCAGAAATAACTCCGCTTAGTTGCAAACTCCAATAGTTCCATGATGAAAGAACGCTGAAAGGAAGCAATGCTAGGTTCCTTCTCAAGAAAATATCGGACAGCTTCCAGGCCCTTATCTTGGGGTATGCACGTATACAAGGAAGCCACATCGGCAGTGGCAATGATATGGTCACCTTGTAATTCTAAGTTTTCCAGCATACGTATGGTAGCCCCCGTATCTTTCAGATAGGAGGGCATACGCCTTACAAGTGGCTGCAAATAAAAGTCAACATACCGGCCTATACGTGAGGTGACAGAGTCTATCCCACTCACGATAGGCCGACCAGGGGGTTGTACTGGATTCTTGTGTACCTTAGGTAAATAATAAATGGTTGGAACCCTGGGTGCCAGGGGTACCAAAAAATCTCTCTCCTTTCTGTTTAAGATTTCGTGGTCATAACCCTTCTTTATGATGACAGATAACTCTCTTTTAAATACATTGGTGGGATTGTTAGGCATTATTTTATATGTATCAGGTTAGTTGAGAATTCTATACATCTCAGATACATAGTCCTTCTTATCTAGAACTACAATGCCACCCCCCTTGTCCGCTGGACGAATCACAAGATCTTTTTGTAAACACAAGGACTTCAAACCAGTGGTGGACAGGGAGTGGCGATATGTAAGTTTATCCGGAAGTTCAGATAGATCCTTAAGGACTAAGTCCCTAAACACACTGATGGCTGGCGCCATAGGGACTGGTGGAGTAAACAGTGAAGGGTTGGACAGGCCAGAGTGGACTGTACCGGATGTGGAGCTTCTCTCATTTCTTACAGGATTGGAGATGAGGTAGCGCTGAATATGTAACTTACGTATGTATTTATGGATATCTATAAAAGTGCCAAACCTGTCCAGCTTCTTTGGGGGGGCAAAAAAAATAATTTAATATTCATTACCTGCTGGGACATCCCAGAGCAATAGCCTTGAGGGGAGGGAGACACCCTGCCAAACAATAGCCATCAAAAACTTTATACGGCAGTCCGCAGTACACTGCGGCCGAAAGCTGAATCCTCGGCTGCTCGAACATCCACTTGATAAAATTTTGTGAACGTATGCACTGAAGACCAGGTAGCCTTACAAATCTGAGCCACAGATTCTGCACCATCACTGTCAAGTCAAACATCAAGAAGAACTAAAGAAGCTTTACGAGATGCTGGATTGTAGATAGTTTTAGCTAAAATATGTCAGAGTACTATGATCTTTAACCACCTGCTGACAGCTTCTGGTAAATATACTGTGAGCGTTTGGCAGGTACAGACACAGTCATGCACATGTACGTGACCGGCCACCTTCGGTTTGGTGCGCGCTCCCTGCCGCTCCATGCTGTGATTGGACACAGCACGAGTTTGGCAGCAGATTTCAGCAAATTATTTTGGCTAAAACTTGCTCATGAGCTGTGTCCAATCATACACCGAGTTCTGTGGTTAAAAAAAAAAAAAACAGAACTCTATGTATATAGGAACAGTGATCTAGCTTTTTTTCTCTCTAAAATGCAGGAAGAAAAAACAGCCAGATCAGCAAGTAAAAACAGCACACATTGTTAGGCATACAGGTAACCCCATTTATTGCCCCTAGATGTTAACCCCTTCCCAGCCAATGTCATTAGTACAGTGTCAGTGTACAGGATTCACTGATCGCTGTATGAGTGCCACTAGGTGTGGAGGCAGCACAGTGACTGGTTAGCACTTCTACCTTGCAGCACTTGGGTCGTTGGTTCAAATCCCAACCACTGCACTAGCTGCGTGGAGTTTGCATGTTCTCTCTGTGCCTGTGTGGGTTTTCTCCGGGTACTCCGGTTTCCTCCCACAGTCGAAAGACCTGTTGGTAGGTTAATTGGTGCCTGTCTAAATTGGCCCTAGTACAGTCAGGTCCATAAATATTGGGACATTGACACAATTCTAATCTTTTTGGCTCTATACACCACCACAATGATGTGCTTTAACTGCAGACTTTTCGGCTATAATTTGGGGGTATTTACATCCAAATCAGGTGAACGGTGTAGGAATTACAACAGTTTATATATGTGCCTCCCACCAAAAGTAATGGGACAGATTAACAATCATCCATCAAACTTTCACTTTTTAATACTTGGTTGCAAATCCTTTGCAGTCAATTACAGCCTGAAGTCTGGAACGCATAGACATCACCAGATGCTGGGTTTCATCCCTGATGATGCTCTGCCAGGCTTCTACTGCAACTGTCTTCAGTTCCTACTTGTTCTTGGGGCATTTTCCCTTCAGTTTTGTCTTCAGCAAATGAAATGCATGCTCAATCGGATTCAGGTCAGGTGATTGACTTGGCCATTGCATAACATTCCACTTCTTTCTCTTAAAAAAAACTCTTTGGTTGCTTTTGCAGTATGCTTTGGGTCTTTGTCCATCTGCACTGAGAAGCGCTGTCGAATGAGTTCTGAAGCATTTTGCTGAACATGAGCAGATAATATTGCCCAAAACACTTCAGAATTCATCCTGCTGCTTTTGTCAGCAGTCACATCATCAATAAATACAAGAGAACCAGTTCCATTGGCAGCCATACATGCCCACGCCATGAAACTACCACCACCATGCTTCACTGATGAGGTGGTATGCTTTGGATCATGAGCAGTTCCTTTCCTTCTCCATGCTCTTCTCTTCCCATCACTCTGGTACAAGTTGATCTTGGTCTCATCTGTCCTTAGGATGTTGTTCCAGAATTGTAAAGGCTTTTTTAGATGTTTGGCAAACTCTAATCTGGCCTTCCTGTTTTTGAGGCTCACCAATGGTTTACATCTTGTGGTGAACCCTCTGTATTCACTCTGGTAAAGTCCTCTCTTGATTGTTGACTTTGACACACATACACCTACCTCCTGGAGAGTGTTCTTGATCTGGCCAACTGTTGTGAAGGGTGTTTTCTTTACCAGGGAAAGAATTCTTCGGTCATCCACCACAGTTGTTTTCCGTGGTCTTCCGGGTCTTTTGGTGTTGCTGAGCTCACGGGTGCGTTCTTTCTTTTTAAGGATGTTCCAGACAGTTGATTTGGCCACACCTAATGTTTTTGCTATCTCTCTGATGTTTGTTTTTTTCAGCCTAATCATGGCTTACTTCACTGATAGTGACAGCTCTTTGGATCTCATATTGAGAGTTGACAGCAACAGATTCCAAATGCAAATAGCACACTTGAAATGAACTCTGGACCTTTTATCTGCTCCTTGTAAATGGGATAATGAGGGAATAACACACCTGGCCATGGAACGGCTGAGCAGCCAATTGTCCCATTACTTTTGGTCCCTTAACCACTTGCCGACTGCCTCATGTACATATACGTCCAATTTTTGGGGGCGGATATCGTTGTTATGGCAGCAGCTAGCTGCCATAACCTCGGTATCCCCATTTTTGGCCGGCGGTCGGCTACAAGATAAAAGTGAATTCTGCAGCGGACTTTTATCAATGGCGGGAGAGGGCCCCCCCCTTCCGCTGCGATCCGGTGCCCTCCGCTGCTTACCGGAGATCATGTCCGTTCCCTAGCTGTGCATGGAGACAAGTGAGGGGAAGATGGCCCCCACCCATCTCCATGACACTGCAGGGCAGGAGCGACATCAAAGCGTCACTTCTGCCCATACGTCTTAAAGCCACATTTTTTCAATGTAATTTTTTCAAATAAAATTTTTATTTTTTTTATTGCATTTAAGTCCAAATATGAGATCTGAGGACTTTTTGACCCCAGATCTCATATTTAAGAGGACTTGTCATGCTTTTTCTATTACAAGGGATGTTTACAATCCTTGTAAAAGGAATAAAAGTAACCCAATTTTTTTTTTAACCGTGTAAAAATAAATAAAATCAAGTAAAATAAATAAGAAAAAAAAAATTTAAAACGCCCTGTCCCGTGTGAGGTATGGCTGCGATCATTAGAGCGAGAGCAATAACTCTAGCCCTAGACCTCCTCTCTAACACAAAACATACAACCTGTAGAGTTTTTTTAAACGTCGCATATGGAGATGTTTGAGGGTAAAAGTTTGACGCCATTCCACGAGCAGGCGCAATTTTGAAGCATGACATGTTGGGTATCAATTTACTCGGCGTAACATTATCTTTCACAATAAAAAAAGAAAATTTGGGCTAACTTTTTACTGTTGTCTTATTTTTTTTTATTCAAAAAAGTGAATTTTTTCCAAAAAAAGTGCGCTTGTAAGACCGCTGAGCAAATACGGTGTGAAAAAAAGTATTGCAATAACTGCCATTTTATTCTCTAGGTTGTTAGAAAAAAAACAAAATATAAAAAACAATATATAATGTTTGGGAGTTCTAAGTAATTTTCTAGGAAAGAAAAACTGTTTTAAACATGTAAACACCTAAATTCCAAAAAGAGAGTGGTCTTTAAGTGGTTAAAAAGTGGGAGGCACATATACAAACTGTTGTAATTCTTACACAGTTCACCTGATTTGGATGTAAATACCCTCAAATTAGAGCTGAAAGTCTGCAGTTAAAGCACATACTGTTTGTTTCATTTCAAATCCATTGTGGTGGTGTATAGAGCCAAAAAGATTAGAATTATGTCGGTGTCCCGATATTTATGGACCTGACTATATGTATGAATGTGAATTGGGGACCTTTCGATTGTAAGCTCCTTGAGGACAGAGACCAATATGAAGGTAATAATAAATAAGTAAAGTGCTGCGTAAGTTGATGGCGCTTTATAAGTACCTATAATACTGTAAAACTAGTGGTGTCAGTTATTGACCCTCCCAGCCAGTGTTCGTTAGTGCTAGATTTCCCACTACCCTTTCACAATCCCACTATAAGTAGCTGATCGCTGCCATTACAGTATAACGTCTATAGCTGCGTAAATGACAGTGTATAGATGCCATAATTCATAGATGCTATAACTTTTGCACAAACCAAAAAATATACATTTATTGGGTTTTTTTTTTACTAAAGACGTGTAGCAGAATACATTTTGGCCTAAATTTTATGAAGAAATAAAATTTTATTGGATATGGTGTATAATGGGGTTGCAATGATACTAGTATCGGTGCCGATACCGAGTATTTGCACAAGTATCGGTTCTCGTGTAAATGCACCAATACCTGAAACCGATACTTTTAGGCTCGGTTCTTTGAGCTGTCAGTAGGGATGAACAAATGTTCCTCTGTTTAACCCCTTATTAAACCTTAATTTACTCTAATCGGCCTTAATTAACTCCCTATTCTCCTCCATGTAATTATTTTCATACTTCTTTTTTTTTTTTTTTTTTGGTCACGTCGATTTTTATGGTTGAATATATTTTTATTAATCTTTTTTTTTTTTTTTTTTTTTTTTTAGAAAAGTAGTTGGGGGTACAGAATAAAGAAAAACAGGTGGTATATAAATTGGTGGTTGAAAGCCTCCGCCACATTTACAGTACATAGAATCAATTTATAAAATGCAGGTATCATAATGTAGAGGTTGCAATCAATATCTCAGATGTGTAACTTATCTAAGTAGTCGGATATATAGAGTTACCATAAACCTGAGGTGTGGTGGTGGTGGTGGTGGTGGGGGGGGGCAAAGTGGGAAACCGAAGAAAGGGAAGATGGGGTGGGTGGGAGGGTATAGATATACATTCAGTGTGACTGTGGTAATTTTCCACAACATGGATGAGCTTAGATGGTTAGATGGCCGTTCACCAGTGTGAGGTCATCAAGACATCTTGACCATCTACACCGGTGTTGTTTTCCGGCTGTCAATTCTAGGTTGTTCAGCTCATCCTTTACCAATTCCATTCAATAGTCTATCCGATGCAGAGTAGTGTACCCAGACATACCACAGTACCTTGTGTTTATCCCAGTCGTCTCCCTCTCTGGCACACATCTCCTCTGTTAACATAATCTCATTGAGAATGGTGATCCACCTATGGATGGGGGGGTTGCCTCAGATTTCCAGTATTTCTTGATCAATTGTCTGGCTGCTGATAGAAAAAACCTAAGAACATTGGTTTTCTTTGAATTAATTGTTTCCGGTAGTATCGACAATAGGGCTATTTTAGGGGAGAGGGCTATGGAGATGTCATACATTTCATTATAAATCGCGAATATACCTTTCCAGAAGGGGTGAATCGAAGCACATTCCCACCAGATATGAAGGTATGTTCCTTATCCTTCGTGACAGTGTCAGCAGACATCAGAAGCACTGAGAATCATCCTGTGAACAGAGACCGGGTCCCTACACCACCTGGAGAGTAGCTTATCAGAGGGCGTAAAAGAGTATATATAGTACAAAAATGTTGTTTATTAAATAGAAAGACAATAAAAATATGACAATAATATAGCAACAATTATTGGGACAGTGTTTAAAGCGATACTTTTGCACCAACGCGTTTCGGAGTTAATTAGCCTCCTTCCTCAGGGGTGGGTGTGAGTTACAGATAGTTGTGGACACTGTATTTAGCTGACTTAGCATTCCATGACACTTTAAGTTAAAAAACAGCGGCATTGACACGGTTTATCTACCCAGCATGTTCTTGATTCCAAGAAAAAGTATTTGCAAAAAAAGAAGGATTTCTATATGAGTAACAGTAAGGTTACTATCTAGGTACAAAATGTATGTGTATATATAGTATTCTCTTCAAAAAAGAAAGAAGAGAAGGCCCATAAAGAGCATACAAAAGAGTAGATCCCTTGCAGTCTGCGGGATGATACCGGCCTGAACAGACATCTATCCACTTGCTCGGCATCTACCTACTATACATCCTTTAACGTCATTCACTGAGCCACTTCCAGGACTTGCCTTTCGGCCTCAATGGAGCATCAAGTGTCTACTCTTTTGTATGCCCTTTATGGGCCTTCTCTTCTTTCTTTTTTGAAGAGAATACTATATACATACATTTTGTACCAAGATAGTAACCTTACTGTTACTCATATAGAAATCCTTCTTTGTTGCAAACAAATACTTTTTTCTTGGACTCAAGAACACACTGGGTAGATAAACCGTGTCAGTGCCGCTGTTTTTTAACTTAAAGTGTCATGGAATGCCAAGTCAGCTAAATACAGTGTCAACAATTATCTGTAACTCACACCCACCCCTGAGGAAGGAGGCTAACTCTGAAACGCGTCAGTACAAGAGTATCGCTTTAAACACTGTACCAATGTAAAATTGCTTGATTCGCATTCCCAATAATTGTTGCTATATTATTGTCATATTTTTATTGTCGTTCTATTTAATAAACTACATTTTTGTACTATATATACTCTTTTACGCCATTTTATATGTGCCTGTAAAGTCCACCACTAGGGGAACCCTCCTTTTTTGTATAGTTATAAATTATAGAAAGGGTGCGTCTGGGAACTTGAGAGGGACCACACATCTCCTCAAAGGTTGTTAGGGTCCGGTGCATGTGACCTGATAAGTGTAGGTTCAAGCAGAACGTTTTGAGGGATATTGTGGATAGCCAATTGGTTGAGGAGGATTGACTACTGTCCTGTGGTGTGAATCCGCCTGTGGATGTATGGACAAATGAGCGTGCCGTTGGCCAGTCTGTTCTCTCATAGCCTCCTATTCGGTCAGTGGTTTCGTAGTCCGGGAGTGCCGGGTTGTCGAAGAGCGACGTGAGAGGACTGCACGTCAATTTTATAAACTATGAACAATTAAAACTTTTTTTTTTTTTGTTTGCTTTGTTAGTGAATATTTTCACACATATATATTAACAAATATATTTACACATTTCACATTAAAAAAACGCAAAATTAAGAAAAAAAAATAATTTATTTCTTTGTAAATGACTTTTCAGTGCTTTGTACCATTGCTGACAGCTGAAGTGTAAACAAAACAGTTGCGGTAGGTATCGGTAACTGGTATCTGAGTACTAAAAAAAAAAGTATTGGTGCATCTCTAGTTTATAACAGTAGAAAATGTGTTTTTGCAAAATATACAGCTTTTTTTTCGTTTATATAATAAAAGAAATAAAAAATCTGTGGTGATCAAATACCACCAAAAGAAAGCTCTATTTGTGTAAAAAAAAAAAAAAAAAAAGTTAGAAAAATTGAATTTGCGTACAGTGTTTCATGGCCGCGCAATTGCCAGTGAAAGAAGCACAGCGCTGAATAGCAAAAAATGCCCTGGTCATGAAGGGGTTAAAATCTTCCGGAGGTCAAGAGGTTAAGTGTATTTGCTGCAAGCTTCATGACATGCTACAAATGCAAAAGGTGACTACCGTATTGGCGTATAACACGTACTGCCGGCTGGGCTGCCTCGGAGAGGAAGGAGGGGGCGAGCGCTGCCGGAATACACAGAGCGGGGATCTCCTGTTTACACAGCGGCCGCTATAATACAAAGTCTCCCCTCCTGGACCAGCTCCTATGATAAACGTCACATGTCCTGGCATTGGACCAGGTCCAGGAGGCGGGACTTCGTATTACAGTGATGGCCGAGTAAACAGGAGATTCCACGCTTTGTGTAATCCGGCATCTCTAATCTCCGTGCACTGATTTTATTTTTATTTTATTTATTTATTTAAGGTACTTTTATATAGTGCCATTAATTTTACGCAGTGCTTTACATATACATTGTACATTCACATTGGTCCTGATCAGGCTGCATTGATGGGCAATGGTGAGGCTGTATTGATGGGCACTGATCAGGCTATATTGATGGGCAATGGTGATGCTGCATTGGTGAGGCTGCAGATGGGCACTGACCCTTCTTTTGCTAAAAATTTAAAATTTAATTTTTTTTTTTTCTGAAACTTGCCTCTTAAAATTAAGGTGTGTGTTATACGCTTGTGTGTGTTTATACGCCGATAAATACGTTAATCTTTTAGTTGACAGGCTCGGTACACTCCCCCTTTTTAGAGGTGCACTGAATGGAAATTTTGGTACCGGAAATGCAGGAAGCACTTGGCTGAAAATGGAAAATTACAGTTTTTAAAAAATATTTATATTTTTATATATAATTGTATCTGACTTTTTAATTAATATCAGTTTAACCACTTAGGCCCGGAAGGATTTACCCCCTTAACCACTTAAGCCTCGGACCATTTGGCTGCCTAAAGACCAGAGGACTTTTTACAATTTGGCACTGCGCTGCTTTAACTAAAAAATATTTTCTACTTTTTGTTAAGAAAAATACAATAAACTCAATTTATTTCTTTGGTAAAAAAAATGTCAATGAGCGTATATTTATTGGTTTGCGCAAAAGTTATAGCGTCTACAAACTAGGGTACATTTTCTGGAATATTTATTTATTTTTGTCCCAAGTGAATAAAAAAAATAAATTTTACAAAAAGTTGTCATTATATGATATATTGCTCACACATGCCATGGTTATATGTGGTGATATGTGGAGCCTAGCCGCGTACAGGCCCCTGAAAACCAAGCACCGCCTTCAGGATTTCTAAGGGAGTAAATTTTTGATTTCACTCCTCACTACCCATCACAGTTTTGAAGGCCATAAAATGCTAAGATGGCACCCCCCCCCCCCCCCCCATGACACCATTTTGGAAAGTAGACACCACAAGCTATTTGCTGAGAGACACGGTGAGTATTTTGCAGCTCTCATTTTTGAAAATGAAGAAAGAAAAGAAAAATGTATTTTTTTTTCTTTTTTCAGTTTTCAAAACTTTGTGACAAAAAGCGAGATCTGCAAAATACTCACCATACCTCTGGGGTCATTTGGGGGGGGGGGGGGGGTTGTGCCATCTGGGCATTCCATGGCCTCCGAAACTGTTCTAGGCAGTGAGGAGTGAAATCAAAAATTTACACCCTTAGAAAGCCTGAAGGGCGGTGCTTGGTTTTCGGGGTCCCGTACGTGGCTAGGTTCCCAAAAAGTCTCACATGTGGTATCCCCGTATTCAGGAGAAGCAACGGAATGTATTTTGGGGTGTAATTTCACATATGCCAATGGCATGTTTGAGCAATATATCATTTAGTGACAACTTTGTGCAAAAAAAAAAAAAATTGTCTTTTTTCCCGCAACTTGTGTCAAAATATAAAATATTACATGGACTCAACATGCCTCTCAGCAAATAGCTTGGGGTGTCTACTTTCCAAAATGGGGTCATTTGGGGGGGGGGGGTTTGAACTGTCCTGGCATTTAGAAGCTTATGTCACACATCACCCACTCTTCTAACTACTTGAAGACAAAGCCCTTTCTGACACTTTTTGTTTAAATATATTTTGTTTTTTGCAAGAAAATTACTTTGAACCCCCAAACATTATATATTTTTTTTAAAAACAAAGGCCCTACTGATTAAAATGGTGGGTGTCTAATTTTTTTTTTTCACACAGTACTCGTGCAGTGATTTTTCAAACGCATTTTTTTTTTTTTTTGAAGAAACATACTTTTTTAAATTTTAATGCACTAGAACACACTATATTACCCAAATGTTTGATGAAATAAAAAAGATGATCTTAGGCCGAGTACATGGATACCAAACACGACATGCTTTAAAATTGCTCACAAACGTGCAGCGGCAACAAACTACATACATTTTTAAAAGCCTTTACAGGTTACCACAGATTTAGGCCCCTTTCACACTGGGGCGGTGCGGGCGTCGGCGGTAAAGTGGCACTATTTTTAGTGCCGCTTTACCGTCGTTTTAGCAGCGGTATTCGGCCGCTAGCGGGGTGGTTTTAACCCCCGCTAGCGGCAGTAAAAAGGGTTAAAACTGCCCGCAAAGTGCCGCTACAGCGCGCGGTGCCAGCGGTATAGCCGTGCTGCCCCCTTGATTTCAATGAGCAGGAGCGGTGAATACACCGCTCCAAAGATGCTGTTTGCAGGAGTTTTTTTTTCTCTCCTGCCAGCGCACCCTCTGGCTTTCACACTGGAGAAACAGCAGCGGCAGTTTCAGGTCGGTTTGCAGGCGCTATTTTTAGCGCAATAGCGCCTGCAAACTGCCCCAGTGTGAAAGGGGCCTTACAGAGGAGGTCTACTGCTAAAATTACTGCCCTTGATCTGACCTTTGCGGTGATGGCTCACATGCATGGTGCAATTGCTGTTTACATATGACACCAGACCAACGCTTGCGTTCGCCTTTGCGCGAGAGCAGGGGGGACAGGGGTGCTTTTTTTCTTTTTTTTTTTTTTTTTTATTAATTCTTTATTTTGGTTTTTTATTTTTAAACTGTTCCTTTCATATCCCCTATGATAGCAATAGGTAGTGACAGGTACTCTTTTTTTGAAAAAATTGGGGCCTATTAGGCGCTAGATCTCTCCTCTGCCCTCAAAGCATCTGACCACACCAAGATCGGTGTGATAAAATGCTTTCCCAATGGTCCTGTTTATATCCGGCGAAATCTGTCATGAAATGCTCATAGCTTCTGGTTTCTTAGGCCATAGAGATGATTGGAGCCGTTCTGGTCTCTGATCAGCTCTATCGTCAACTGACGGTGCCCTTTTGGGACAGGAGAGCCAGAGAAAACCATGGAAGATGGTGGGGGGGGGGTGACAGCATTCCCTCCCATTGCTTGTAAAAGCAGTCTAGAGGCTAATTAGCTGCTAGGATTGCTTTTACGTGAAAACCGACCGCTGGCTGAAAAGAATGATACCTAAACCCGCAGGCATCATTCTGGTATAACCACTTAAAGTCCAGCAACATACCAGTACGTTGCTGGTCCTTGTTGGGCATATATTGTAATCTTTTTTTTTTTTTTTTTTTTTTCATGCAGCCTGTGGGCTAAACGAAAAAAGATTGATCGGTGGGTATGCCCACCATTAGAATACCTCCCTTCATTCACCCACTTCTAATAATGGGCATACATGCACCATTTTTGTTTTTAACTGTGATGGTGAACTCACCTCACCTACAGCGCTGGAGTCACGGCTTTATGTATCGTGGAAGCAAACGCTGTTGCTGTCAAGATAAATAAATCCGCGCTGCAGCTGAATGGCGTACCTGCTAAGCAAATGATGGTTAACAATAAAACAAAGTAACATTACAGTATTAACAGTAAGACATACCATACCTGCAAAGCAAATAAAAAAAAAAACATAGTAAAAAATAAACAATTTTTTAACGCAACCAGGGCCTAAAATATATATATATATATATATATATATATATATGTATATATATATATATGCCGAAGCATAGAGGCATCCGCCCAAAAAGTTAGGAGCAAATCGCTCCTCCACCCCTGCTGCCCCCATGCTTCGGCATATATGCTCTTTTTTTTTTTTTTTTTTTAACTGTGGTGGTGAAATCGCCTCCTACAGCGCTGGAGTCACGGCTTTATGTATAAAACACAATAAAACATTGCAGAATAGAATACATTTAAAAGAGCAGAACAATAAGTTTTTTGTTTATTTTATTTTTTATATAAAATAAATAATAAAATATATATATTTTTTTTTTTTTTACACTTTTATTTGTAACTGTAACGGTTTGGTTCCAGGTTCGGGTCTCTCAAAATGCGATGGCATCTTGGGAGACCCTATGAAAGTGTGTCCTTGTCTGTACAGTGCTGTTGGGTAGGGGGGCTCGTTGGGTAGGGGTACTAGGGAGGACATACGAAAAATGCCTCTCATGCAGCCGGCTTACTGCATTTGGATTGGGATGGTGAGGTGAAGCACCGTCTGGAAACAGAAGGGCTCTGACGATCTGTTCCTGGAATTTAAAGAAGGATCCAGTCCGTCCTGAAGCTCTGTATATCACATGAGCGTTCAACAAAGCCATTTGAAATAAGTATACAGACACTTTTTTGTACCAGCGTCTGGCCTTACAGGCAATTGGGTACGGCGCCAACTACTGGTTGTTGAGGTCCACTCCTCCCCATATTTTGGTTATATTCGTTGCCATAGGAATTTGGACCGTCGTGTCTGCGTGAAGGGAGGACAGAAGAAAACATTGTACATTCTTATTATCCCTCCACTTCACAGCGAGCAAATTATTACACTTGAAGCAGACTCTCTCCCCCAGCTACAAGCCGCTGGGGTAAGCCCCGGCGATTAGGTCGCACGGTGCCACATGCGCCAATCTGACAATCAAACAAGTGACTGAAAAGTGTCACGCTCGAGTAATAATTGTCCACATACAAATGGTACCCCTTTCTGCATAAGGGTGACACCAAGTCCTACACAATCTTGCCAGCGCTCCCTATGTAATCTGGGCAGTTCTCCGGCTCTACGGGACTATCTCTCCCCTCATAAAACTATATATAGCCAGTGGCCCTGTCACAGAGCTTGTACATCTTGACCCGTATCTGGCACGCTTGCTGGGAAGATACTGTTTGAAAAGACAAGCGGCCAGAAAATTTAATCAGGGACTACTCAACGCAGACAACTTGATCGGCAGTAAACAAGGTTGCAAAACGTTTGTTGAAGTGGTTTGCGAGGGGCTGAATTTTGTAGAGCCGATCGTATCCAGGGTCTCCACGAGGACGACAGAGTTCATTGTCGTTGAAGTGCATGAACCACAACATCTGCTCGTATCGTGTCCTGGTCATAGAGGCAGAGAACAGGGGCATGTGGTAACTTGGGTCAGTGAACCAATATGACCGCAACGTACTCGTTTTAACTATGCCCATGTTGAGGGATAGGCCCAGAAAGGTCTTAAATTCGGAAACCGTAATTGGTTTCCAATCTCTGGCAAGGGACAACTCGGGATTAACGGCGATAATTTAACCAGCATACAAATTACTTCGGTCCACAATAGATCTATAGAGATCTTCCGTCAAAAAGAGCAAATAAAAATCAAGTGACGTAAAATCAACTGTTTCCAGCTGAATTCTTGGTTGGCCATTGAATGGGGGAAGTACGGGTGCTGCAGAAGTGGTGGGCTCCCAATCAGGATTGGCGAATTCTGCAGGAAGGACACTATGGGCACGACAGGCCTGTCTTTGTCTTCTTGGTGGCAGCGGGACACTTTGTGCTTACCACCTCGCCAGCTTGAACTGCACTTATGGGACTCACCACATCACCACGTGATACTGCAATGCTGGATGCACGACGAGGGTGTACTAGGCCGCTGGTGCTTGCCAGTTCACCGGAAGGATGAGCGGCACTAGTACTTCTCTGCTCCATACGAGAGCCCTGCGGTTCTTGCACTTCAACAACAGCAGAAGAAGATCGGAATCTGGTACACCTGACCTTGGCGGGGATCACAACTCTGTCGTCAGAGCTATCTGTCATGGAGCCGCTGTCGTCTACAGGATTGTATTCTGAGCCTGAATCTGACAGATGAGAGACTTCCTCTTCACTATCTGTCATGCTCAGAAACGTGTAGGCCTCTTCACTACTGTACTGTTGATTTGCCGTATTGGGCTCTAAATTTACTGGTATAGTAGTAAGATTGACAGGAAAAAAAAGCTCCTAGGCTGGCAGCAACTGTATCAAAATCTACCAAAAATACTGTTAGCGATCGCAGGGATCAGGCCTGACTCTGCGAACGCTGCAGTTATGTGTTTAGTGTTTTGTAAGTGACAGTGATCGATCGATAGTGCACTTGGGTGGGCTGGGCTGTGCTGGGCGGAGGGGCAAAATGCAGGTGCTAGCAGGTATCTGGGCTGATCCCGCTAACACTGCGTTTTTGGGAACCCTAAACTGCTGGGGATGCTAGTATAGATCTGATCAGATCAGATATTGATCTGTTCAGATACTATAGCACTAAGGGAGGTGTATGCTGCGTGCGTGGGTGTTAGCGGTACTGGCACTAATCTGATGCTGCTTGGGGCGATGCAGACCCTGACCAGGGGGTTAAACCTTTATTGGGTAATAAACGGCAGGTGCCCTGACGCTATAAAAAACAAACTAACCAGCATCACCCGTAACACTTATACGGTGATCACTGGTGACAGGGGGTGAAGGGGTTAACAAGGGGGCAATCAAGGGGTTAAAATTAGGTAGTATATGGGGGTACCTGACGCTATAAAAAGCTGACGGTGAACCTAAATAACTAACTGGCTACCTAGCGTCACCCGTGACACTAATGTGGCGATCAGAAAAAGATTGCTTAGTGACACTGGTGACAGGGGTGAAAGGGTTAACTGGGGGGGCTATCAAGGGGTTAAACCTTTATTGGGGGGGTTAGGGGGGTACCCTAGACCTAAAGGGGCCAAATGACAAATGACACCAAATGCAATGATCAGTAAAAAATATGAACTCTGCAATCGGTGACACTGTGACTGGGGGTGATTTGTGTGCCTATGTGTACTGGTGTTAGTGGTCTGTTGGTGCAACTCACTTTTCACGTCCTCTCTCCACGGCTCCTGAACAAAAAAGGAAGCACGAGGAGAGATGACATCACTTCCTCTGACCTGTGTTTACAGTTCACAGGCAGAGGAAGCTTCCCATTCATCAGGAACGATCATGAGGGGGTGTCCATGAATCGGTGACCTCCCCCTCAGCACGGATCGCTCCTGGAACGAAGCCGATTGCTGCAGGCGCCGGGGGGGGCGATCGGTCCCCCTGCCCGCTGGGAGGCAAGGACGTACAGGTACGCCCATGTGCCTGCCCATGCCATTCTGTCGACGTATAACGTCTCATGGCAGTCGGCAACTGTTTAATGACTAGGCCATTTTTTTGCGATGCGGCACTGTGTTACTTTAACCGAAAATTGCACGGATGTGCGACGCTGTATCCAAATAAAACTGATATCCTTTTTTTCTCACAAATGGAGCTTTCTTTTGGTGCCACCTCTGCGGTTTTTATTTTTTTCGCTATAAACAAAAAAAAGCGATTTCATTTTGAAAAAAAAAAAAAAATACATTTTTACTTTTTGCTATAAAACATATCCAATAAAAAAAATAATTTTTTTCATCAGTTTAGGCCAATATGTATTCTGAAATATTTTTGCTAAAAAAAAATCCCAATAAGGTTCATTGGTTTGCGCAAAAGTTATAGCATCTACACAAATAGGGGAAAGAGTAAGGGACTTTAATTTTTTTTTTTTTTTTTATTGTTTTTACTAGTAATGGCGGGAGCAGCACTTTTTAGCTGGACTGTGAGCGGCTGACAAATCTCATCCTAAGTGACACTTTTTTGTGACCAGTGACACCAATACAGTGATCAGTGCTATAAAAATGCACTGATCACTGTATAAATGTCACTGGCAGGGAAGGGGTTAACACTAGTTGTGATCAAAGGGTTAAGTGTTCCCTAGGGAGGTCCTGTCTAACTGTCTGGGGGACGGACTGACTGGAAGTAGAGAGAAATTGCTGTTCCTGATCACTAGGAACCGCTGATCTCTCTCTCCTGTCAGAACACGGATCTGCCTTGTTTACATTGGCAGATCTCCATTCTGCCTCTGTGAGGAGCGATCGCGGGTGGCCGGCAGCCACCGAGCACATGCGCCCCCTGTATCTATTACACGAATTGACGCCCTGCCGCAGTATTTATGTGGTGGGTGGTCTTGAAGTGGTTAAATGAATATGAATTTATTGTCAGCCATTATTGGCACCTTTAGTGCAAGAAAAGCTCAATAAAAATGTATCTCTTTAAATTCTATGTACAGTGTCTCACAAAAGTGAGTACACCCCCTGACCCCTCACATTTTTGTAAATATTTTATTATCTTTTCATGTGACAACACTGAAGAAATGACACTTTGCTGCAATATAAAGTAGTGAGTATTCAGCTTGTATAACAGTGTAATTCTTCTTGATGCTGGCCAAGTGTTCATTGACCCTCACCGAGACTGTCCTAATAGTACGTCCCACGTACTGTTTTTTTTTACATGGATAAGTCCGCAAATAGACAATAAATCTAGTGGCACAGGTTTTGAAGTGTTTCAATGAGCAAATGTGTTGGGTAATGATGTAAATGTGTCTGTTTTGCATCTCCCACAAATACTGATCAAGCCCTTCTGTATATGACACCTGCATGTTCCGGAATAGCCAGACCTAGGTACCTATCATTCTGAAGAATCCTCCAATGTTTATTGATTATCTCTTTAATCTGTTTAAATTGGATAGAGTAAGTAGTAAAAAAGACCACTTTAAACCTATTATCTAAAACAGGTCTGGGATGATCAATCAACAGAGATCTCCTGTCCATCATGGAGGCCCTGCTGATATCCACATCTAGATCTGTGGATCTGTAGCTCTTCTCAATAAATCTCCTTTTAAAGATTTGTGACTGAAAATGGAAATTTGCTGTCTTAGTACAGTTCCGCTGCAGTCGCAGAAATTGACTGCCTGGAACTGACTTGAGCCATTGTGTATGGTGACAACTGTCGACCGGAATGTATCCATTTTGGTCGGTAAGTTTGAAATACATTTTGAATTCTAAGTGGTGGCCTATTACTGATATTTCAAGATCAAGAAAATGTATGGTGGTAAGACTGGCCTCGTAACTCAATATGATGCCCCTATCATTATTATTAAGCGAAGTCATAAAGGCATCTAGGGAATCCTGGTCACCCTTCCGTAGGAAGAGGATGTCGTCAGTGTACCTAGCCCAGAGAACTAGCTCTGGTCTCTTGAGGGCATAGATGACATCCTCCTCCCACTGGGCCATGAACAAGTTCGCTAGGCTGGGTGAGAACTTGGACCCCATTGCTACACCCCTCTTCTGCAAGTAAAGTTGGTCTTGGAACAAAAAATAATTATGTTGTGTTACGAACTTTAGAAGTTCCATAATAAAATTCTGCTGGATTAAAGGAAGGGCTGTTTTTCTTTTTGATAAATGGTAGTCAACTGCGGAAAAACCCAAATCATGGGGGATACAGTTATACAGAGCGGCACCATCAGCTGTTGCCAAAATCATGCCATCCTGATATTCAATAGATTCCAAAAGCCTGATACTATCTTGAGTGTCCTTGAGATAAGAGGGAATTTCTCTGACTAGTGATTGGCGATGGAAGTCCGCGTAACGTCCTATTCTGGATGTGACCGAGTCAATCCCACTGACTATGGGACTTCCAGGGGGATTGACTGGGTCTTTATGTTCCTACATACACCTTTTAGCAGATTTATTATACCACAGCTTTAACTCGGAAGATTTTACCTCCTTCCTGACCAGAGCACTTTTTACAATTTGGCACTGCGTCGCTTTAACTGACAATTGTGTGGTCATGCAATGCTGTACCCAAACAAAATTTGCGTACTTTTGCATGGCAATTGATCACCTCTGCGGTTTTTATTTTTTGCGCTTTAAACAAAAAAAGAGCCACAATTTTGAACAAATTATATTCTCTACTTTTTGTTATAAAAAAAAAAATACAATAAACTCCCTTTTAGTCATACAATTAGGCCAAAAAGCATTCAGTCACATGTCTCGAGTAAAAAAAAATGAATAAGCGTATATTTATTGCATTACGCAAAAGTTATAGCGTCTACAAGCTAGGGTACATTTTCTGGAATTTACACAGCTTTTAGTTTGAGTGCCTATCTCATTTCTTGAGGTGCTAAAAGGCAGGGCAGTACAACCCCCCCCCCCCCCCCCCCAAATGATCCCATTTTGGAAAGTAGACACCCCAAGGAATTTTCTGTTGAGCACATTGAGTATTTTATTTTTTTGTCATAAGTGATTGAAAAATGAAAAAAAAAAATTATACAAAGTTGTCACAGAAATGATATATTTCTCAAACATGCCATGGGCATATGTGAAATTACACCCCAAAATACATTCTGCTGTTTCTCCTGAGTACGGTGATACCACATGTTTGGGACTTTTTGGCAGTCTAGCCGCGTACAGGACCCTGAAAACCAATCACCGGCTCAGACTTTCTAAGGGCGTAAATTTTTTATTTCACTCCTCACTACCTATCACAGTTTCGGAGGCCATGAAATGCCCAGATAGCACAACCCCCCCCCCCCCCCCAAAGGCCCCCATTTTGGAAAGTAAACACCCTAAGCTATTTGCTGAGAGGCATGTTGAGTATTTTGCAGAACTCACTTTTTGTCACAAAGTTTTGAAAATTGAAAAAAGAAAAAAAAATGTTTCCTTTTTTTCTTTCTTCATTTTCAAAAACAAATGAGGGCTCAAAACTACTTACCATGCCTCTTAGCAAATACCTTGGGGTGTCTACTTTCCAAAATGGGGTCATTTGGGGGGGGGGGGGGGGTTGCTATCTTAACATTTCAGGGCCTCCGAAACTGTGATGGGTAGTAAGGAGTGAAATCACCATTTTACGCCGTTAGAAAGCCTGAAGGCGGTGCTTGGTTTTCGGGGTCCTGTACGCAGCTAGGCTCCCATAAAGTCCCACACATTGTGGTATCCCTGTACTCAGGAGAAGCAGCTGAATGTATTTTGGGGTTTAATTTCACATATGCCCATGGCATGTTTGCGCAATATATCATTAGTGACAACTTTGTGAAAAAAAGAAAAAATGTATTGTCATTTTCCCGAAATTGTGGCAAAATATAAAATATTCCATGGACTCCACATGACTCTCAGCAAATAGCTTGAGGTGTCTACTTTCCAAAATGGGATCATTTGGGGAAGGGGGGTTGAACTGCCCTGGTATTTTATGCACAACATTATTTTTTATTTTATTTTTTGCTAGAAAATTACTTTGAACCCCCAAACATTATATGTATATTTTAAAGCAAAGGCCCTACAGATTAAATTGGTGGGTGTGACAATTTTTTTTTTCCACATTTGCGGAGCGATTTTTCAAACGCAACTTTTTTGAAAAAACAAACAAACAAACAGTTTTTTGAATTTTAATGCACTAAAACACACTGTATTGCCCAAATGTTTGGTAAAATATAAAAGATGATCTTATGCCGAGTACATATGTACCAAACACGACATGCGTTAAAATTGCGCACAACCGTGCAGCGGTGACAAACTACATACATATTTAGAAGCCTTTATAGGTTACCACTTTAGATTTACAGAGGAGGTCTACTGCTAAAATGACTGCCCTCGATCTGACATTTGTGGTGATACCTCACATGCATGGTGTAATTGCTGTGTACATATGACACGAGACTGACGCTTGCGTTAACCTTTGCGCGCGAGCATGAGGGGACAGGGGTGCTTTTTTTTTTATTATCACAGGGAATGTAAATATCCCCTATGATGGCAATAGGTAGTGACAGGTGCTCATTTCTTAAAAAAAAAAAAATGACGTCTATTAGACTCTAGATCTCTCCTCTACCCTCAAAGCATCTGAGCACACCAAATCAGTGTGATGAGATGCTTTCCCAATTTCCCAATGGCGCTGTTTATAAACAGCGAAACCAAAGTCATGAAATGCTCGTAGCTTCCGGTTTCTTAGACCATAAAGGTGATTGGAGCCATTCTGGTCTTTGATCAGCTCTATGGTCTGCTGGCGGAACCACTGGCTGCATTCTCAGGTTCCCCGGTGGGAAGGAGAGGCTGAGAAAACTATGGAAGACGGCGGGGGGGGGGGCGACTTTTCCCTCCCACTGCTTGTAAAAGCAGTCCGCTAGGATTGCTTTTACATAAAAGCTGACCGCTGGCTGAAAAGATTGATACCTAAACCTGCAGGCATTATTCTGGTATAACCACTCAAAGTCCAGCAACATACCAGTACGTTGCTGGTCCTTGTTGGGCATATATATATATTTTTTTCATGCAACTTGTGGGCTGAATGAAAAAAGAGATTGATCGTGGGTATGCCCACCATTAACCACTTAAGGACTATCCTCGTTTTGGATTTTAGGTGTTTACATGTTTAAAACAGGTTTTTTTGCTAGAAAATTACTTAGAACCCCCAAACATTATATATGTTTTTTTTTTCTAACACCCTAGAGAATAAAATGGCGGTCGTAGCAATACTTTTTTTTGCACCGTATTTGGAATATAATGTTACGCCAAGTAAATTGATACCCAACATGTCACGCTTCAAAATTGCGCCCGCTCGTGGAATGGTGTCAAACTTTTACCCTCAAAAATCTCCATAGGCGATGTTTAAAAAATTCTACAGGTTGCATGTTTTGCGTTACAGAGGAGGTCTAGGGCTAGAATTATTGCTCTCACTCTACCGGTCACGGCGATACCTCACATGTGTGGTTTGACCACCGTTTTCATATGCGGGCGCTATTCGCGTATGCGTTCGCTTCTGCGCGCGAGCTCGTCGGGACAGGGGGTTTTTAAAAAAAATTTTTTTATTATTTATTTTACATTATTTTATTTATTTATTTTTTTTACACTGTTTAAAAGAAAAAAAAAGTCACTTTTATTACTATTACAAGGAGTGTAAACATCACTTGTAATAGAAAAAAGTATGACAGAACCTCTTAAATATGAGATCTGGGGTCAAAAAGACCTCAGACCTCATATTTACACTAAAATGCAATAAAAAAAAAAAGTCATATAAAAAAACTGACATTGAAAAAAATATGCCTTTTAAGAGGCGTGGACGGATGTGACGTTTTGACGTCGCTTCCGCCCAGCAGTGTCATGGAGACGAGTGGGCGCCATCTTAGCCTCACTCATCTCCAGACACAGCACTGACAGGACCCGATCGACTCCGTTGCTACCGACGGCTCCAGTAAGCGGCGGAGGGCATCGGATTGCGGCGGGAGGGGGGGGGCCCTCTCCCACCACCCATAAAAGTGATCTCGCGGCGAATCCGCTGCAGGGACCACTTTTATCAGAAAGCCGACCGCTGCACGAAAACGGGGATACTGGGGTTATGGCAGCTAGCTACTGCCATAACAACGGTATCCGCCGCCAAAGTTTGGACGTACATCGTCGTGCGGCGGTCAGCAAGTGGTTAAAATACCACCCTGTATCCACCCACTTCTAATGATGGGCATACATGCACCGTTTTTTTTTTTTTTAAACTGTGGTGGTGAAATTGCCTCCTACAGCGCTGGAGTCGCTGATTTTTGTATCATGAGAGCAAACGCTGTTGCTGTCAAGATAAATGAATCAGTGCTGCAGCTGAGTGGCGTACCTGAAAAGAAAATAATGGTTAACAATAAAACACCATAAACGGTAAAGTATAAAAGAATTACAGAATTACGTACCTAAAAAGCAAACATCATAAAACACAGTAACAATAAAAAATTGAAGTTAAATACAGTAAAAAGAGTAGAATAGAGAGAGAACAATTATTTTTGGCTTTTTTGAGAGATATATATATATATATATATATATATATATATATATATATATATATATATATATATATATATATATATATATATATATATATATATATATATATATATACATGTGTGTGTGTGTGTGTGTGTGTATATATATATATATATATATTATAATTATACTTTTTTATTTCAAGGTTCGGATCTCTCAAAATGCGACGGCATCTTTGGAGGCCCTGTGAAAGTCAACCCTAGACTCTGCTGTGCTGTACCCTACGCTAATACTCCACTAGTGTGTGTGGTAGAGTTCAAAACATTCACAGATGCAAAGACCAGGTTGGCCAGGACAGGAAGAACAAAAGCCTATAGACACAACATCTTATTTGGGTTGATCGTTGGGTAGGGGTACCAGGGAGGACATACGGAAAATGCCTCTCGTGCAGCCGGCTGACTGCATTTGGATTTGGAAGTTGGGCCACAGCACCGTCTGGAAACAGAAAGGCTGTGATGATCTCTTCCTGGAATTTAAGGAAGGATCCAGTTCGCCTTGATGCTTTGTATAACACATAAGCGTTTAGCAGTGCCAATTGGAATAGGTATACAGATGCTTTTTTGTACCAGCATCTGGCCTTACAGGCAATTAGGTATGGTGCCATGAACTGGTCGTTGAGGTCCACCCCTCCCATATTAAGGTTGTATTCGTGGACACAGAGGGTTTTCTCCACAACACTAGTCGCCATAGGAATTTGGACTGTTGTATCTGCGTGAAGGGAGGACAGAAACGAAAACATTCCAATTATCCCTCCACTTCACTGTGAGCCCATTTATTACTTCTCAAGCAGGCTCTCTCCCCCAGTCTAGGTCGGGACTCTAAAAGCTGCTGGGGTAAGCCCTGGCAATTAGATTGAACGGTGCCACATGCGCCAATTCCATGATCAAACAAGTGACTAAAAAGTGACACGCTCATTTAATAATTGTCCATGTACAAGTGGTACCCCTTTCCGAATAAGGGTGACACCAAGTCCCAAACAATCTTGCCAGTGATCCCTATGTAATCTGGGCAGTTCTCGGGCTCCACGTGACTCCAAGTCATCTTTTCTCCTTTCGTCTTCCAGGATAGCCTCTGAGACATAGGGACCCTCCCTCCGGGACAGAAAATGCGTATACCAATTATCTTAAAAGGTGGTCCTCATCCTCCAGGCCTCCCTCTTCAGTTTACCAAAGAACTACCGGAAGGCTCTGAAAGACATAACACAACATCAGTACATAACTCCAACACCAGTTAAAATTGTGTTTCCTGCCGGACGGGAAGAAGCACGCTAGGAACTTGGGGAGCTCCATGTCTCAGGACTGTCCTGGGAGAGCCCCTGGTGTTTACTTTCCTCTGCCTGGGCACCCCTCTGTCCTGCTGGGGAAGAGTGTGATGCTGGTTTCACCGCTGGCGTTGGCTCGGAGAGAGCAGGACCCGGTGTCTACAGCCACGTCCCCCCTAAGCGCCCGTACCTGCATAGTATCCTGGGCTGGCGGGCGAGAGACGCTCGGCCGGCCATGCCGGTAACTTCTGTGGCTCTTCCGGATTCAGCGTGGGGGGCGGGGCTTCTGTGTTCCAATAGGTGGAAGTGATGCACGACGTACTTCCGGCGAAACCGTGTCATCAGGGGGTGCCACGAGACATGGTTCCGGTCTCTGGGGCACAGTGGTGGATACACAGGCATCTGGAGTGGTGGATAAGGCTCGGCAAGGCTGCGCATACACCAAGGAACATGGAGACAGCTGCACAAGCAATAGACTCCAGTTCAGCAGGCTCCAGGACCTCCCAGGTAAGGTGGTAAGGGTGGTAAGGGCTATTCCTTTCTTCCCTATTACTACTCTGGGGTTGCTGTGAGTGGCGGGAATCAGGACGGAGAGCCGGATCCACGGACACCCTCCAGGGAAGGTGAATCACCCCAGGAAACCCATCCTCTCTACCAAAGTACCATCTATCTGCTTGATTCGGCCCCATTGGGGGCCGCCACGGGAGGTGAGAGGCTGGGGGAAACAATTGGTGTGTGCACCAGAAGAATTCAGCACAAGTCACTTATTTGCACTTTAGAATAGACTTTTTATGGATATTAGAAGTCACATTGCATGACAACAGCGTTTGTGTGGACTTTATTGCACTATTGTCACTTTTTATGTATTACACTGATTATTGTGGATGTTGGGTGTTTTATTACATCTCAAGTCGCAGAGATGCATGTATGAACATATTGCACCATTATCTCTTTTTGTATATTATCACTGCCTATATGTTGATGCGGGGCTCTTTCTCGCATCTATAGTCGCATATATGCATGTATGAGTAATTTGCCATTTTTTATATATTTTTTAATTTATTATAGTCTAGAGAGGAGCAGTGCACACTTTATATTTTTAGCACGAGGAACCTTACATACATTTTTCTGCACTATAGGATTCTTGGGCTGTACTCATAGTCACAGATTTTGCTATTTATAATTATTTTTGCACACTGTGTCACTTTTATTATTTGTTATTATTTGTATTATTTATCATATCATGAGTTGCACCCTGCACGAAGCACTTTAATAGCTTGCGTAAGTTTAAGCATTAAGATTCACAAGCCAATATTGTGATGTAGGGGTCTGTGTGTGTTATTTTTAATATGTATGCACTGTGCACTTGGAAGTAAGAAGTCACATGATATTATTGTGGTAGCAATTTGTGCTCTTTCCTTGGTTTTTGGAGTGGTCTTTAGGTTTATTGCTACATAGTGGCATTTGAAATAGGAAGTTGCACTCATATTGATTGGTGCAGCATTGGTGAGCCTTTCCCTATTTTGGTACTCAAGGATAGATGAGCGCCACATATTATACCTGATTCTAATTCTTTTCAGGTAGCCTCAAGCGGAGGTTCCCTTTTTGAAGCAGATGCTTCTCATACTTGGAATAAAATTCCCAAGCTGAATGCACCCTTAGCCAAAGCCTCAAAAAAGACAGACTTGGCCTTTGAGGACTTGGGATCGTTCAAAGATCCCATGGATAAAAGCGGGGATGTGCTGCTAAAGAGGGCTTGGGATGCCTCATCAATTGGTTTGAAGCCAGCCCTTGCAGCTACTTGCGTGGCCAGAAATCTGGAGTGCTGGCTAACGCAATTACAGTCCCACATTTCGGCTGGTACGTCTAGGCAACAGCTTTTGAAATCATTTCCTTTACTATTTAAGGCGGTTGTTTTTTTGGCAGATGCCTCCGCAGAGTCTGTAAAATTGTCGGTCAGCCACACTAGTAAATGCAGCTAGAAGGACTGTATGGCTAAAGGCCGGGACAGGCAACGCCACCTCTAAGCTTAAGCTTTGTGGGTTACCCTTTTCGGGTGATCACCTGTTTTGGGCCCGGCCTCCAGGAGGCGCTGGAACGTACTCGGGACAGGAAGAAAGCATTTTCTGAGAGAAGAACAGCGAGGGCAAACGCTTTTTTCGAGGCCCCAGTCAACAGGGCCAACAAGAGAGGGATGGCCGCCCCAAGAAACATTGGACGGGCCATAAAGGGTGTGGAAGAGGAGGAATCCTATTTAATCCTCCTCAGACCACCGCAAAACTCCAGTGACTCCTGTGTCCTAGTGGGAGGGAGACTGAGGGAGTTCCTCTCACAATGGACCAGCTCAGCTTCAAGTCCGTTCATTTTAGACATCATAAGGAACGGTTACAGATTGGAGTTCAATTTGGTTCCCCCCTCAAGTTATCAAGTTACCCAGAGACTGGGAAAAAGCAAAAGCTCTGGGTCTATTATTAGGGGACCTAGTGGATCAGAGAGTCCTTATACAGGTACCCCAGAAGGAGCAGGGTCAGGGTGTATACTCCCATGTGTTTGTTGTGAAAAAACCTTCAGGGAAGTTCAGACTAATCCTGAATCTCCGTCCCCTTAACCAGTTTGTAAGCTACAAGCGGTTCAGGATGGAATCAATATTTACTGTAACCAACCTCCTGTTTCCAGGCTGCTATATGGACACGGTAGATCTCAGGGATGCCTACCTGCATGTCCCTATACAATATAATTTCAAAAATTCCTCAGGCTGGCAGTCAGAATAAATTCGGAAGTTCTGCACTTCCAGTTCTGGGCACTACCTTTCGGTCTTTCCTCTTTGCTGAGAATCTTCACGAAGGTTCTAGCAGAGGCCTTAGCTTCACTAAGAGTCAGGGCCATTACAATGATCCCCTACCTGGACGATCTCCTGTTTGTGGCCCCCTCTTTTCATCAACTGGAGAGAGATTTGCAGGAGGCCCAGTTTTTCCTGCTATCTCTCGGGTGGCTAATCAACCAGGAAAAGTCCCAGCTGAACCAGGCATAGGAAGTCCTGTATTTGGGGTACAAAATCTCTTCAGTGGAGATGAAGGTGTTTCTCCCCAGGGAAAAGATCCCAAAGGTGGATCAGGCAGTAGCCCAGCTTCAAACCAATCAGGTAGCCCTGATCAGAGAGGTTATGAGAGTTCTGGGTCTGATGACGTCCTGCTTCCCAGCGGTTCCTTGGGCAAGGCATCATCAACGCCCTCTGCAGAATCTCATGCTATGTTACTGGGACGGCAGAAAACAAAGCCTAGATCAACTTATGCTCCTTCCTGCAAAAATCAAAAGGACTTTATGGTGGTGGCGATCTCATCAGTCTGGAAGTAGGTCTGTCCTGGGCCCGTCCTGCGGCCATAGTGGTGACAACCGACGCCAGTGCATTGGGATGGGGCACCCACCTGGAGGGGTCCTTAGCACAGGGAGCCTGGTCACCAGTAAAGGCCAGACGATCCTCAAATCAGAGGGAGCTTCTGAGGGCTATAGAGGCTTTCCAGTCCCAGATAGGTGGATAGCACCTACAGGTACGGACAGACAATGAGGCGGCTGTCGCATAATTGAACAAGCAGGGGGGCACAAGGAGCCCCGCCCTACAGACCATAGCAAACAAGATTCTGTGCTGGGCCGAGGTGAATCTGTCCTCATTGTCAGCCATTCACCTAAAAGGTAAAAGGTCAGAATTCGCTGGCGGATTTTCTCAGCCGCCAGCATGTGTGTCAGGACGAACGCAGTGTTGGGGACAGCCGGAAGTGGACCTCTTCGCCTCAGAGGGCAACAAGAAGGTGACACAATTCTTTTCCATCCACCCACGGGATCAGGCCACAGGGATAGACGCCTTTGCCAATCCTTGGCAGTTCAACCTGTGTTATGCCTTTCCTCCAGTGAGGCTGATAGCTGCAGTTCTCCAGAGATTTCTAGCAAAATCGACGGACCTCATACTAATAGCACCATTTTGGCCAAAGAGACCCTGGTTTGCCAACTTGAAGAGACTGGCCATCTGCCCTCCACTACCTCTCCCGGTCAGGGAGAACTTGATTTCCCAGGGCCCGATTCTACACCTGCAAATAGAGAACCTCAGACTAACAGCCTGGTATCTGAGGAACAGCTGTTGAGAGCGCAGGGATTTTCAAAGAGAGTGATTAGGACTCTGCTCGAGTGCCGTAAACCGGTAACCAGGGCAATTTTATGCCAAGGTATGGAAAAGGTTTAATTCCTGGTTGGTAGAGCAGGGGCTGAATCATCCTGGGATTTCGGCAGTCCTCGATTTCCTTCAGACAGGTGTAGAACTGGGTCTTTCTGTTAGTACTTTGAAAGTTCAGACTGCGGCCTTAAGTATGTTCCTGCAGACCTCACTTCAGCAAAATCAATTCATTAGGAACGTTTTCAAGGCCCTGACGAGGTCAAGACCGGTGAGGGTGAGAACCTGCCCCACCTAGGACCTTGCCTTGGTCCTCAGGACACTTACTGGTAGTCCCTTCGAACCACTCAAGAAATCATTGCTAAAATGGGTTGTACTCAAAACTGTTTTTTTTTTTTTTTTTTTTTTTATAGCTATCACGTCAGCCAGAAGGGTGAGTGATTTACAGGCTCTCTCTATTCGGGAGCCATTTTTGTTGATTCTGGTGGATAGGATCGTACTTAAGACAGATCCCAGTTTCCTCCCCAAGGTAGCATCTATGTTCCATAGAACTCAGGACATTGTCCTGCTGACATTCCGTTCCACCTCAGAGGAAGATGAGGAGGAATCTTTAAGATTATTAGATGTTAAAATAAGCCTTTGAGTTTGTTTAGAAGTCACTAGAAGCTTTAGGAACTCAGATTCTCTTTTAATTTTGCAGGGGCCCGCAAAGGTTATAGGGCATCTAAATCTTCCATTGCTAGATGGATAAGAATGGCAATCATAGAGGCTTATAGAGGCTTATGAGTTGGAAGCCTGTTTTCCCACCCGGTGTTTTCTAATTAACTGGTGTTGGAATTATGTACTGACGTTGTGTTAGTGTGTTATGTCTTTCAGAGCCTTCCGGTAGTAAACTGAGGAGGGAGGCCTGGAGGACCACCTTTTAAGATAATTGGTATACGTGTTTCCTGTCCTGGAGGGAGGAGCCCTACGTCTCAGAGGTTGTCCTGGAAGACTCCTAGAAAAAGAGTTACTGTTAAGTCTAACTCTGGTTTTCCTTCTTAAACCATAAAACTATGTATAGCCTGTTGTCCTGTCACAGAGCTTATCTTGACCCCATATCTGGCACGCTTGCTGGGAAGATACTGTTTGAAAGCAAGCAGCCAGAAAATTTAATCAGGGACTCATCAACACAGACAACTTGATTGGGAGTAAGCAAGGCTGCAAACTGTTGGTTGAAGTGGTTTATGAAGGGCCGAATTTTGTGGAGCCGATCGTATTCAGGGTCACCCCGAGGACGACAGAGTTCATTGTCATTAAAATGCGTGAACCTTAAGATCTGCTTGTATCTAGCCCTGGTCACGGATGTAGAGAACACGGGCATATGGTAATTTGGGTCAGTGGACCAATATGACGGCAACTCACCTTTTTTTTTACTAGGCCCATGAGAAGGGATAGGCCCAGGAAGGTCTTAAATTCTGAAACCGTAATAAGTTTCCAATCTCTGGCAAGGGTCAACTGTGGATTAGCGGCAATGAATTGACCAGCATACAAATTGCTTTGGTCCACAATAGATCTATAGAGATCTTCTGTGAAAAAGAGCGAATAAAAATCAAGTGACGTAAAATCAACTGTTTCCAGCTGAATTCCGGGTTGGCCAGTGAATGGGGGAAGTACGGGTGCTGCAGTGGGCTCCCAGTTAGGATTGGCATATTCTGCAGGAAGGGCACTATGGGCTCGACGGGCCTGTGTTTTTTTTCTTCTTGGCTGCGGGACACTACTTGTGCTAGCCACCGCACCAGCTTGAACTGCACTTATGGGACTCACCACGTGATACTACAGTTCTGGATGTACGACCAGGGTTTACTAGGCAGCTGGTGCTTGCCATTTGACCAGAAAGATGAGCGGCACTAGTACATGCTCTCTGCTTCACATGAGAGCCCTGTAGTTCTTGCACCTCAACAGAAGAACGGGGTCGGGTACGCCTAACCTTAGCAGGGACCACTACTCTGTCGTCAGGATGCCGCTGCTGTCTACTGGATATTCTGAGCCTGAATCTGACAGATGGGTGACTTCCTCTTAACTCATCTGTCATGCTCAGAAACTTGTAGGCCTCTTCGCTAGTGTACTTCTGATTGGACATTGTGGCCTCTAAATTTATAGGTACAACTAGTGCGACTCACAGGCAAAAAGAGCACCTGATTGTCAGAGCCTGCTTCAATCGCTACCACAAAAACTGTTAGTGTTCGCAGGGATCAGGCCTGACTCTGCGAACGCTGCAGTTATGTGCGTTGTGTTTTGTAAGTGACAGTGATAGATTGGTACTGCCCTTGGATGGGCTGGGCTGGGCAGAGGAGCTAAATGCAGGTGCTAGCAGGTATCTGGGCTGATCCCGCTAACACTGCGTTTTTGGGAATCCTAAACTACTGGGGACGCTAGTATAGATCAGATCAAAGATATTGATCCGTTCAGACACTATACTACTAAGGGGGGTGTATGGTGCGTGCTGGGTATTAGCGCTACTGGCACTAATCTGACGCTGCCTGGGGCTGGCGCAGACCCTAACTGATGCTAAAACCTAACTGATGTCACCCGCCAGGTGATCAGGGGGTTAAACCTTTATTCGGTAATATAAGGCGGGTACCCTGACGCTATAAAAACTAAGGTCACCCGTGACACTAATACGGCGATCAGAAAATAGATCTGCTAATGACACTGGGTGAAAGGGTTAACCAGGGGGGTAAACCTTTTATTTAGGGGGGTACCCTAGACCTACCTGGGGCTACTACTAGCTGTCCTAACACTGATTAGTGTCACAAGTGACACCAATGCAGTGATCAGGAAAAATCTGAAAACTGCAATTGGTGACACAGTGACAGGAAGTGAAGGGGTTACCTGGGGGGCGATCGGGGGGTGAAATGTGTGCCTATGTGTACTGTGTCAGTGAAGTGTTGGTGCAATTCACTTTTAGATGTCCTCTCTCTGGAACCGAAAATAATTTCAAGAGGGGAGATGACATCACTTCCCCCGCCTGTGTTTACATTTACAGGCAGGGGAAGCATTTCATTGGTCAGAACCGATCAGCAGGTCCAGACCAGAAATCATTGGCCTGGACCCGAAGACTGATCAGTTCTGCAATGAATCGATCGCCACAGGCACGCCCCCTGCCTGCAGGCCCAAGCAACATACGGATACATGGTTTTGCTCACCTGTGCCATTCTGCCGACTTATATCGGCGTGAGCCAGTCTGGAACTGGTTAAATATTTACCCGGCTGAGGCGGCAGGTTGGAAGACCTCTTTCAGCCTGTCGCCTGCTTTCCCTTGTTGAGCTTGACTCTGTCCTGTGACCCCTGCTGGGCCAGGTCTCCCTAGGGGGTCTCCCTAGCCGGCTCGGGGATCAGGACTGGATCCTCTTTTCAAGGACCCTTAGCCATATTGGGACTCTGCCTTTATACATATCACAGCTATTGCTAGTTGAGGCGGCCGGAGCGGATCTCCTGCTCCTCCAGTTGTCCCTGATTGGGAATTCTTTGTTGATCCCACTCAGGGACTGTAATGCCCCGTACACACGGTCGGACATTGATCGGACATTCCGACAACAAAATCCTAGGATTTTTTCTGACGGATGTTGGCTCAAACTTGTTTTGCATACACACGGTTGCACAAAGTTGTCGGAATTTCCGATCGCCAACAACGCGGTGAAGTCAACCACGTACGACGAGACTAGGAAAGGCCAGTTCAGGACCAAGTGCGGCACCCTTTGGGCTCCTTTTGCTAATCTCGTGTTAGTAAAAGTTTGGTGAGAGACGATTTGCGCTTTTTCAGACTCGTGGCTTTCAGATCGTTTTCTGCGGTTCAGTTTGTGCTTGTGGGTTTGTATCTGCTCTTCAGTGCGTGCAAGCAAGTTCCACGTGACTTAGTCGTGTTCTTGTTCGTTCGTTACTGTTTTTCAGGTCGCTCTTCACAGGCCTTGCTGTTCTTCAGTGCGTTCTGTTACTTCGTTCTGAGCAGCCGACCGTTTTCTAGCCATGTTGCGTATGCGTACTCCTCGTAGAGTTCGTGCTGTGCGGGGGCTTGGTGTTGGGGTCCTGACCTTGACACAAGTCCAGTCCATGAACAGGGTGGGGAGGAGTTCATTGACCAAGAATTGGTTGCTTTAGCGTGACCAGTTCTCTCATATGCCTTTGCTCCGTGAGATCCGTGAGAATAATCCTGATGATTTCAGGAACTTTCTCAGGATGACGGACCCCGTATTTCACCGTTTGTTGGCTTCGCTGACCCCCTATATCAGCAGGCAGGATACCTGCATGAGGCAAGCCATTACTCCAGAGCAGAGGCTGGTCGCTACCCTGAGGGAGAAGCCTGCAGGACTTGAAGTTCTCGACAGGCATCTCCCCCCAGGCTCTGGGTATCATTATCCTGGAGACCTGTTCTGCCATCATCCAGGTCCTGCAGAAGGAGTATATGAAGGTAAGATTTTTATCCTTTAATATCACATTTTATTGTATATAATGTTTGCTAATATATTGTATTTCTCTCCTCATTCCCAAATTGCCATGATTGTAATATGCTGTGAATGTCCCCTTTGTCCTCATGCATGCTGGATTTTTATGTCATTATTTTTTTAGTCCTTCATACATATTTGCCTTCACTTACCTCCCCAGCATGCTCTCCTGCCCTATATTCACCTCATGTAGTCACTTAATGTATTTTATCAGCTCCATAGTGCTTTACCCCAAACACCCCTAAAATGTTTTGAAATGTGATTTGTGCTTTAAATTCAGGCAGAGTGCCAGAGGCTTTTTTTTTATGGTGTCCCCAAATCATTTTTATTAACCCTCCCTCCCCCCCCAACTGCTAAGTCAGCTGATCCCAATTCTCTATCCTCAATCATCTATCTGCTGACTTTGCCAAACCCATACACACTATACCCACCTCTTTTGTGGTCAGATGTATGGATGAATTACCCAAAGCATGTAGTGCAAGGGCCTGCCTGTATACTTTCAAATGGCACTGTTTCAAGTTTTTGTATCCTATTATTATCTTGATAGGTAATAGCAGAATGTCCAAATGTGCTCAAATGTGTACAGTATGTATTTATATTTTTGTATTAGGACACTTCTTACCTGTCCAGTGGGCTGCCAATAGTGTAACTAAGGAGGGGCTGTTCCAAGTAATACCCTGTATTTAGGCATTCATCTCTCAATGAAGTGGAGAGGGTTACCTGTCCAAGATTCCCCCCCCCCCTATAATGTTAGAAATGGCCCATGAGGGGGGGGGGGGGGGGGATTTGATAGGTGTACCTTATACTGTTGGTGTTTTGTGTTATCTGGAGGTTGGCCAAGAATGTATGTGTCTAATCTGCTTGCCATGTTTATGTGCAAAAATACTATTTTTTTTTGTTTTCCTCAACAGTTTCCTTCCACGCCACAGGAATGGCAGACTGTGGCCTCCCACTTTGCCCAGCGGTGGGACTTTCCTAACTGCGGAGGGGCAATTGATGGGAAACACGTCCACATCGTCCCACCACCCAACTCGGGGTCGTACTATTATAATTACAAGGGTTTCAATAGTATTGTGATGTTGGCGGTGGTGTCGGCTAATTACGAGTTCCTGTATGTGGACGTGGGGAAGAATGGCCGGATGTCCGATGGTGGAGTCATCGCCCAGACATAGTTTTACAGGCGTCTCCAGAATGGCAGCTTGGACTTGCCACCTCCAGAAGACAATGTGGAAGGACTCCCATTCGTCTTCGTTGCGGATGAAGCATTTGCGCTGGGGGACCATCTTATGCTGCCATTCCCGATGAGGACCCTCATCCCGGAAGAGAGGGTTTTTAATTACCGGCTGGCCAGAGCCAGAAGAGTGGTGGAGAACACATTTGAAATCATGGCCAGCCGGTTCCGCCTATTTCTGACACCCATCCATATGGCGGAGTATAAACTTAATCATCTAATCCTGGCGTGCTGTGTTCTACATAACTTTTTACGCCAACATTCTGCCAACTATGCTGGCTCAGTTGGGCCTGAGGCCGGAATTCTACATGAGACAACCCTGACGTCGCTTGAAAGTGGCCGTCCTGGCTTGCCCTCCCTGAGTGCCCGTGATGTCCGGTTAAGATACCTTGAGTTCTTTGCGGGTAGGGGGGCGATCAATATGCCAGACAATTTGTGAAGCCTTTATCAAATAAAAAAAAAAATGCTAATCTTTGGTGACATTTACTGCTTGTGTTTGTTTTAGCTGACCCTGACAGCAATGTGGGGAGTACTGAAAATGGCGTGATTGTGTAACCTTATACAAAGCACTGTTGGGTGTTATTTACTAAAGGCGTAGACACTTTGCACTACAAGTGCACTTGAAACTGCACTGAAACTGCACTTGTAGTGCAAAGAGGATTTGCCCTTAGGAAATAACCCCCATTTTCACAGAAAACAGAAATTACATCACCACAAAAGTGTTGTAGCGTTGAGACAATAATCCACACATTCTTGATAACAATCTTTTTAATAGCTGCACAATCACATGTGCATTTAGAAAAGTTTTTTAAAACAAACCAACATGTTTGTTGTGTAACAATTTTTGGGGTGGCATTATCAAAAATAGAAATGTCCATTTAAGATAAAAACAGGCATGTGTAAAACCAACAAGAAAGACAAAAATCTTGAACTTGAAGTTCACATATGGTAAAACTTGAAGGCAATATCAGACATGAGTATTTAGGAACTGTGTTTGATATTGCGTTCAGATGGGGTGAAGTCACCCCTTGAAAAGCCAAATTTGGAAGATGCACACCAATTTACGAATGTCAACATGTGCTAGCTGCCATCACGGGGGATCAAGGGACGTGTTTTGGGGGAGCAACCCCTTCCTCTCAGCTACTTTATTATTGAGGAAGGGGTTGCACCCCCAAAACACGTCCATTGATCTCCCGTGATGGCAGATAGCACATGTTGGCACACTGTGTGCATCCTCCAAATTTGGCTTTTCTAAACATCGCTAAAACATTTTTAAGATTGTAGCACACACAAAAAAAAGTGATTTTGAGGGGTTTTAAATGCGCCCCAAAACATCAATGATGTTATTGTTTTTTTCAATAACATCATTGATTTTTTTCTTGAGGTTTTCCAATTCTAAATTGCACCCCATGATCTCCCCGATCAGGATCTGGGCACTTTCTGATGTGAAAGGATCTCGATCTACAACATCACGATCACCTAAAAAGAGAGAAACCAAACAAAAACAGGTATTGAAAATCTGCCGGCATCCATCTCTTACCTGAGCCTGTGGTCGCAGACACTCACCTGTTGTGTCAATTTCCACCACATCTTCTTCCTCCTCCTGCTCTTCTTGGGTTGGGGGTATTTCCCCTTCTTCCAGAGGTGGGAGGTCTATGGTCTCCTCGGATGAGGGGTGTCCTCCGAGTCTTGTCTCCCCTATGTAAAACAGAAATGGTATAATTAGCACACAGATATTTGATGGCCGAAATCTAAAGATGAAACATTGCTTGGAAGTGGGGTACAATTGTCTATTTGGGCAGAGTTCCAAGATGTAGCGTTTTTATTGTCCTTTGTCAAGCTTCAATACTTTACCTGTTTTGTACAAGCTTCACAGATGGAGACCCCCCTATAGTATACACTGGAGCACCTGTGTGGGCCCCCTAATAAAGAGGGTGTTCTTGTGTCCCACACTAGTGCTCCAGTGTCCAGATGTCTAAACAGCTGCTGAGTGTCCTTTCCTTACACAGAATCTAGTTTGCATTTCATTCTAGTAACAAACCCATCTACACAACCAAATATTTTTCATACAAGTAGGCCCTAAAAAATGTTGGCAAATGCATATGGCCTAAACAATGGTGTTTTTATAGGCCGAAAGAAAAATGTTTGATACGAACGAATAATGGGCCCATGAACATTAAAGTTGCCATTTTAAACTGTACAACACTTAAGAAAAGCATATGGAGCAGCACGAACGTAATAAAGACAAAAAGAATAGGAACACAGCACAACTACTTACTTTTTTGCAGCACTCTCCGGATCTTTCTGTACTGCTCAGGCTCTCTTAATTTCAGGTCCGACCACCGCTTCCTGAGCTGATCTTTCGATTGTCGTACCCCGAAATTCCGGTGCAGACTTTTGACCACTTTCGCCATGATCTTGGCCTTTCTGATATTGGGGTTGGGGTAAGGTCCATACTTTCCATCATAGTTGGCCTTCTTCAGGATGTCGACCATCTCCAAGATCTCCCCAAAGGACATATTTGTGGCCTTAAATCGTCTCCTTCTGGATCGGGACGTTTCCGGATACGGGCTTTCCTCCTCCTCGTTGCTATAATCAGCATGCACCTGCTGTGTCACTGCCATGTGCTCTTCACCCACTGCGCCGAACTAAAAGGGGCGGGGAATAGACTAGAAAGAACGTCAGGGGCGGGTGGAGTTACACGCATGCGCAGTGTGTATAAAGCGTAACACGCGTGTGTAGTACGTACGATCTGTGAGCGGAGGAAGGAGCATTGGAGGCGCCGATCGTAATAACGAAGGTAAGAGACAAACTTGGGCCTATACTGCTTCTAGATTGAGGCCTATATTGTAACAAGATTAGGAGAGTTTTGGCTGACATTCGGGTTTGTCTTGTGTTGTGGCTTGCAGTTAAAATGGATATCTTGAATGATACAGACTTCATGGCAATATTCATTGACATGTTCAGGGAGTTGCCTTGTCTGTGGGAGATCAACCACCCACATTATAGGAACCAAACAAAGAGGAAGGCAGCACTGGATCAATTGTTGGAAATTGTGAAGCAGGTGATTCCCATGGCAGACATCACATATTTGAAGATCCTAATTGGTGGCCTGAGTAGCACATATGTAAGGGAGCGCCAGAAAGTCCAGGATTCGCAGAGATCCGGAGCAGCAGATGACATCTATGTCCCCAGGATGTGGTACTATGACAGGCTGCATTTTCTGTCAGGTCAGACTGAACCCAGGTCATCCCTCTCCAGTCTTCCTTCCATGCTTCCTTCCCCTCCAGCTGAGGCTTCTGACGCCCAACATGGGCCTTCCAGGCAACAACATGTGGAGGAGCCCAGATTGAGCCAGGTATAGCATTCCTCTAAATATTTCAGGTTGTCCAATCAATGATGTTAACTCGATGTTAGTTTGGAGTACTAATTTATGATTGTGATTGATGATGCAAAACATTACAACCATGTCCCTTTTTCATACACAGGGAAGTCTCAGCCAGGAGGTGGCCGGGCCGAGCAGGCTGCCTGATATGCAGGTCCCTCCCCTACACCCGCAAAGAGAAAGTGGCAGGAGGAGGAGTACCCTAGAGGAGGCTGCCATAGGCCTCTTTTGGAAGGCTACAGAGGCCCTTGGAGCACCACACACTGTGGAGGAGGACTTTGTTGGCATTATTGCCTGTAAAATGCAGCGGATGGAGGAGGGCAAACAACTCATGTGTGAGTCATTAATTTTGGAGGCTCTCAATAAGGGGTTGAGGGCCCAAATAACATCTGATACCCACCTTTGTGACCTCACACATGGTCCTCCTCCTCCTCCAGGTCGTCCTCCTCCCTCTCCTCCAGGTCCTACTAGTCCTCCTCCTCCTCCAGGTCCTACTCCTCCTCCTGCCACATCTCCAACAGCAGAGCCACAGCCAGGAAGGAAGCGTGGAAGGAAGACCAGAAAGTGATGGCCCTGGGTTCATTCTGGTCGGCCAAAAGATGCATCCTCTTGTGGTACCACAGCCTGGGGACACAGATGTCATCTGCTGCTTTCCGGATCTCTGGGACTTCTGGACCAGACTGCACTCCCTTACATATAGTCTCCTCAGGCCACCAATTTTGATGTTCAAGAATTGATGTCTGCCCTGGGGGGTCCAAGGCTTTGCTAATTTCTCCTGTTTATCCAGTGTTGCCTCCCTCTTTGTTTGGTTCTGATCCCTTAATAAAGGATTTTTGGTTTCAATTAGACTTGCCTATGTGTGTTTTCCTTCTAAAAGGACAGTTTGTTTGTGAGGATTCAGGTACATTTCAAAAATACAATGTGAAATTAACAAGGGACACCAACACCAAACAATCTCCTTGAGATTAAATAATACAAGATAATAATGGTGTTGTGGTAACTTGACACACAAAACACACACAAAAATATTCTGGAGTAAAAGTAAAAATAAAATAAAACAAAGATCAGCCTTTGAAAAAATACAAACCTAAAATAAAAAATAAATCTACCTTTAAAAAAAAAAAAAAAAATATATATTTTTGTCAGATGTGACAAGTCAAAATATGTTAAGGGAATCCCGATAAATAATAAAGAAATAAGTTTGTGAGAAGTCCGTGTGAATATGAGCAGCAAAACTACTTCATTCTTCTCACATTATAAAGAAGAAGAGCGTGCGCTGTATTAAACCTTTTTTAACATTGCAGCCTAACGAAAGTGCTGTATCCATTCCAAACGCTAATTTTACCCGACCGAGCTGTTCCGTCTCGGAATTTCTTCTGAGCATGCGTGGCACTTTGTGCGTCGGAACAGGCCACACACAGTCGGAATTGACGCGATCGGATTTTGTTGTCGGAAAATTTTATAGCCTGCTCTCAAACTTTGTGTGTCGGAAAATCCGATGGAAAATGTCCGATGGAGCCCACACACTGTCGGAATTTCCGACAACACGCTCCGATCGGACCTTGTCCATCGGAAAATCCGACCGTGTATACGGGGCATTACTCTTTTCCCCTATTTCTGGGGATGTTTCTTGGGAAAAGCTATATGGTGAGAGGGGGCAGGCTCCTTCTCACTATATTGGGTTTGGGGTTTGCTATATTTTGGGATTTGTTGTTTACATGTTTTGTCTTTCTTCTTTTTTTCCAGAAGGTCTTCCTCTTCTCCCTTCACTTTCCTTTTCTTCTCTCCACCCTTGGAGGTCACCTAGATGTCGACTTCTTCCTCGGGCACCAGTACTTGCATCTCTCCCGGGTTCGGACTCCAGGTCGGCAGTATTCCTCTGGTCTGCTCAGGGTAAGATCCACAACGATGATGCAGCTACCCCACCCTCTGATCCATGCACGCAGATAATCTTAACCCTCCTGTAAAAAGGTGAAATCTGTTCAATCTATACCACTCTCGAAAGATAAAAGTCCTCATGCTCCAAGTGGCCCACTTTCTCACGTCATTCAACCCCTCCTTTTTACATCAGCACTACTCCCAGTTTTACCTCTCCAATGCGGTGAATAAAACAAAGGGTGTTTCTCCAAACATTTCAATTTCTCCAAGTTGGACCCCTCGGGCAGATATATTTTGGTAAAAGGCACGATAGATTGAACAATATATTCTTTTGTTTCATTCTATACCCCGAATAATGGCCAAGCTAAAATTTTCTCCTCCATGTTGACTTTTCTTATACAGCAGTTGGAAGGAGTAATAAGCCTCGGGGGCAACTCAAACGTAGCCTTTGACCAATCACTAGACAGAGAAAATTGAGTACTGTCCGTGATACTTTTTTTATTTGCACTAACATACAATTTTTCAGGACAAGCTTTCGGGGTATGTCCCCTTCTTCAAGGTCCAAGCAGTACTGATTCACAAATTTTTAAGCAACATGTTAAAAAGAAAAAAAAAGGGAAAGCCAAACACATACAAATCAATGGTAATAAAGATAGAAGCAGAGTTAGTGAGATAAGACAGAGGGAGAGAGAGCTATAGAATGCAGGGGGGGGATGATAGTCACAGAGGGGTTGTAAAACTTTAGCATAATGTGTAAGGAAACCAATATCTAAATTCAGGCTGTTATTTTTCGTGTCAAAAAGAAGTATCATTCTTAGTTCAAACGTTTTCCTTTCCTGGGTAGTTCTGAAATTCCCTTTAAGAACTAAAACATCGAGGTCTTCTATAGTGTGGTCCGGCTGTGAGAAATGATGTCCCACAGGTGTGCATAAACTGTCTTCTTTATGTTCTTTGATGGTATGTCTGTGCAAATTCATGCTCGCTTGCAACTTCTGTCCTGTTTCACCAACATAAGATCCTTTGCTGCACCTTTTGCATTGGATGAGGTACACAACATTACTGGAGGTACAGCAGTAAGATCCCATGATATTGAAGGTCCCATTTTTGTGTGTAACACTTTTGGATAGATTTTTTTTAACATGCTGCTTAAAAATTTGTGAATCAGTACTGCTTGGACCTTGAAGAAGGGGACATACCCCGAAAGCTTGTCCTGAAAAATTGTATGTTAGTGCAAATAAAAAAAGTATCACGGACAGTACTCAATTTTCTCTGTCACAATTGCACTAATATGGCTACAATCAAATCAAGTACCAATCACTAGAAAAATCAGGGTCAGACAACCCCCGCACCAAATGACCCCCTAAACAAAGCCTAAAAATAGCTAAAATCCTTTACGATTCCGGGTTGATAGACATTTGGAGAGAACTCAATCCCCACTCCATAGATTACACACATTACTCCGCTCCTCACCAGACCTATGCCAGGATAGATTATTTTCTTCAAGCCTCAAAAATACCCCTTGCTGTTAAATCGACCATTAGGAACACCCCTATCTCAGACCACTCCATGGTACTGCTTTCCCTGCAACATTCCAACAACTCAAACAGAAGATTTACTTGGCGCCTTAATAAAGGCTTTTAGTAATTCGGTGCATTGTACCCTCATAGAAAAGGCTCTGAAAGATTGTTTTCTTACAAATGACACTGATGCAATTTATCCCAGCTACTCTCTGGGCAGCCCACAAGACAGTAATAAGAGGCAAGATCATTCAGTTGTTCTCCCTCCTAAAACGGGAACATCGAGCTGCAATTGATAAACTTACCAAGGAGTTTCATGCAAAAATCAAACATAAATGTGATCCCATTCAAGTTTCGCGAAATAAACTGGAGACAGCCCGACTGTCCCTAAACTTGGCCCTAACCACTGAGGCTGAAAAGTGCCTCAGATGGTCTGATGCACGATTCTACTCTAGATTGGCTCGAAGTTGGCAACCAAACTGTCCCCCCAAACCCCGCTCTCTGGCCTTTCCTAAAATCTCCACGCCCTCTGGAACTTTAACACAGAATCACTAACATATTATCGAATGCTTCCATGAGTTTTATGCAAACCTGTACAAGGAAAATAACTTGTGTTCACATGACCAACTGGAAGCCTTCCTTAATACCGTATTTCTTCCTAAGCTTTCAGCAAATCACACAGCCCTCCTAGAAAAACCTATCACCATTGCCGAGGTCATGGAGGCTATTAAATCTCTTAAACAAGGTTCCGCCCGGCCCAGATGGGTTTTCAGTATGCTATTACAAGAAGTTTTCGAGTTCCCTATTACCTTATTTGGTCCTGTTCCTTAACTCTCTTCAATTGGGTACTCCATTAGAAAAATCCTTAAATCTGGCATATATTTCACTCCTTCCTAAAGTGGGTAAGGATGCATAAATGCGCTCTATTCGCGGATGCTGTTTTTTTTTTTTTTTTTACACCCCCCCTTATCTCTACCCCAATATCTTTATATCTTTAGCCTCCTTCACCAGTTTGGTGCTGCCTCAGGTCTCCAGGTCAATGTTTCTAAATCCTTGGTTTTAAATGTCTCGGTCCCCCTTGACTTGTTGGCTGGGACAGGTTAATTCCATCAAAATTAAGCTTCTGCAATGCCTCCTGTATCTCTTCAGATCCCTTCCGATCCCGATTAGGAAAACACAATTACTGCAATTCCAGTCTTGAGTTATGAAGTTTATCTAGGGCTCCAAAGGTAGGCACTGTTCCAAAGGCATACTTTTCAGAGTCAAATCTCAGGGCGGCCTAGCCCTTCCTAACATATGGTGGTACTACGAGGCAGCACAATTGCCTCAGGTTTCCATTGCCTACTCGTGAGGTTCTCAACCAGATTGGCTCCTGAAAACAGGCAGTGCCTCAATATACAATAGACTACCTTATCTGGTCCCCTCCCAGCCTGAGACCAGCGATAATAGTTCCCACTTGCTGGCACTCTGGGGCTGTCTACAGAAACATTCCACATTGACCTCCGATTTCCGACCACTTGCTCACATGTTTCACAATCCAGACTTCCCTCCAGGCCAAAACATCCTAGCTTTCAAATGGTGGCTCTATAAAGGCTTATTCCAAATAAGACGCTTTTTTTAATTCAATGGGGCCCCTCTCCGTCGGATACTGTGTTAGTAAAATAGAAATGCCAAACTTGGAGAGGTATAGACTAACCCAAATTTCACACTTTCTAAAGTCCATATGGCCCAACAAAACTGAACCCCCTAAATTGACCGAATAGGAAACATGGTGCTCCAATATCAAAGATCAGAGGGGGAGTATATCCATCATCTATTCTTCTCTAGCAAAGGCCACGAATAAACCTCTGTACGCCCAACTCTGGGAACAGGATCTGGCGGAAGAGTGCGAACTTGATAAATGGTATCACTGCTTTCACCGTTCATTTAAGGGCATACTGAACATTTCCTTGATGGAAGCCAACGTTAAATTCCTCACACGCTGGTACCGAGTCCCCACTATTCTTGCTAAAATATATCTGGACGCTTCCACTATGTGCTTCAGGGGCTGTGATACCTTGGGCTCATTGTTCCACATTTGATGGTCTTGCCCACGTTTACGGGGCTTTTGGAACAGATTCTTCCACCTGTTACTCAAGGTCACGGAGGTCTCTGTTCCACAGATCCCTGAAATAGTGCTCCTCAACCACAAGGTACAGAAGATATCCAAACAAACCAGAGGAAATTTATTTTCTACATGTTCCTAGGTGCCATAATCACCATGATCCATGATCTGGGAGCCCTGGGCTACGTTCACTCATACGCCTTTATACCCTGGTGCCATTGCTTCTCAATTGTCATAACTCTAGGTGCCCTCCCTTTCCTTTTTCTTTCCTTTCTTTTCTCACTCCTCTCTGTTAGGGTTATTCGTCTCCTGTGATCAGTCAAACTCCAGATGTATTGAAAAGCAGACAATTTATTTTCAGAAGTGCCGACACAAAAGGATGATGCTTAAAGGCAAAAGATGCAGTAAGAATCATACAAAGTACAGCCCCCCTCCTAATGCCTACAATAATATAGCTATAACGCTTCTATTGGCTGAGGAAACACTGATAGCGTTCCTGGTACAAAATGGTACGTACTTTATTGGCTAATTAGCGTTTCCTGTACACTCTGTTCTACCATATATGGTTAAGCCTAATCATCCTACAACTTACTATCGAGTTAGTTAAAACAAACGATACAGCAGGTTAATACAACATAGCTATCAAAGAAATAATATTTTCTTCCACGATCATCTAGTTTATACTCACCTGCCTTTTCTTAATGGACTTTCACTGAGTGGATCACCAATTGATACTTTGTTTAAGTGGACTCTTAAGCAATTTCATTGATATTTTTAAATTATTTGCTATTTTTGCACTAGCGCTGCTAATGTTTTAGAAATGTTTCTTTGACATATATTTGATGCATCTCATTTTAGTATAGCAGCTGCTGACTATTGTTTTACCAATATTTTCTCTGTGTGCACTGAGGGAGGGATACTGAACATAGTTTTTTATCTCTCATTCTTTGATAATTGTGTTTTTATTACCGACAGCAGCCATGGATGCGGTTCAATTTATTAGTAACCGGTCAAACAATTTAGATTCTGTATTTACTACTGATATAACGCCGGTAGATTATGTGGATCATAGTCTGTTATTATCAACACTGGGGTACACTTTAGAAAAGCAAATGCGTACCTGGTGGAATATATGTACCTTTGAGCAATATTTAAAAGATAATATCATTATGAGAAGCCTCAGGTAGGAAGTAACCCCACAGGATGGCTTAATTGACGAAGGATCTATGAGTGAATGGCTCGATTTCTTCAACGGTGTAGGCTTTAAACTGCAACAGCTTGTATTAAAAAGGGAAAAAAACAAAAAATGAAGCTATTGGAATCAAAAATAGCCGATTTACAAACAAAATTAGATCCTATTAACCACTTGCCGGCCGCCTCACGCAGATATACTGCGGCAGAATGGCACGGGCAGGCAAAGTAACGTATGGGTACGTTACTTGCCTCCCATGGGAAGGGGGTCCGATCGGACCCCCCCCGCTGCCCGAGGCGGTCGGCTTCTGTCCCCGAGCAATCAGAGGTGAGGGGGAGGCCATTAATTCGTGGCCACCCCCTCGCGATTGCTCCCAGCCAATGAGATTCTTCCTCTGCTGCTGTATAGTAAATAGCGGCAGAGGAAGTGATGTCATTGCTCCTCGGCTCGGTATTTTCCGTTCCGGCGCTGAGGAGAGAAGACATCGATGTGAGTGCACAAACACACACATACACACACAGTAAAACACACCAGGCACAATTTACACCCCCCCAAACACCCCCTAATTAACCCCCCCCCCCCCCCCGTCTCAGTGACACCAAGCAGTTTTTTTTTTTTTTTTCTTTTCTGATTACTGCATTGGTGTCAGTTTGTGACAGTTAGTGTGGTAGGGCAGTTAGGGTTGGCCTCCTTTAGGTCTAGGATACCCCCCTAACCCCCCCCCTAATAAAGTTTTAACCCCTTGATCACCCCCCGTCGCCAGTGTCACTAAGCGATCGTTTTTCTGATCGCTGTATTAGTGTCACTGGTGACGCTAGTTAGGGAGGTAAATATATAGGTCAGCATTTTATAGCGTCAGGGACCCCCATATACTACCTAATAAAGGTTTTAACCCCTTGATTGTCCCCTAGTTAACCCTTTCACCAGTGATCACCATATAACTGTTACGGGTGACGCTGGTTAGTTAGTTTATTTTTTATAGTGTCAGGGCACCCGCCGTTTATTACCTAATAATGGTTTAGCCCCCTGTTCACCCGGTGGTGATATAACTTAGGTTTTAGGGTCAGATAGGGTCTGCGTCGCCTCAGGCAGCGTCAGGTTAGCGAAAGTAGCGCTAACACCCTTGCACTCGCCGTACACCTCCCTTAGTGGTATAGTATCTGAACGGATCAATATCTGATCCGATCAGATCTATACTAGCGTCCCCAGCAGTTTAGGGTTCCCAAAAACGCAGTGTTAGCGGGATCAGCCCAGATACCTGGTAGCACCTGCGTTTTGCCCCTCCGCCCGGCCCAGTCCAGCCCACCCTAGTGCAGTATCGATCGATCACTGTCACTTACAAAACACTAAACACATAACTGCAGCGTTCGCAGAGTCAGGCCTGCGATCGCTAACAGTTTTTTTGGTAGCGTTTTGGTGAACTGGCAAGCACCAGCAGCATAGTACACCCCGGTCGTAGTCAAACCAGCACTGCAGTAACACTTGGTGACGTGGCGAGTCCCATAAGTGCAGTTCAAGCTGGTGAGGTGGCAAGCACAAGTAGTGTCCCGCTACCACCAAGAAGAAGACAAACACAGGCCCGTCGTGCCCACAATGCCCTTCCTGCTGCATTCGCCAATCCTAATTGGGAACCCATCACGTCTGCAGCACCCGTACTTCCCCCATTCACATCCCCAACCAAATGCAGTCGGCTGCATGAGAGGCATTTTTTTATGTCCACCCGAGTACCCCTACCCAACGAACCCCCCCAAAAAACATGTGTCTGCAGCAAGCGCGGATATAGGCGTGACACCAGCTATTATTGTCCCTCCTGTTCTGACAATCCTGGTCTTTGCATTGGTGAATGTTTTGAACGCTACCATACACTAGTTGAGTATTAACGTAGGGTACAGCATTGCACAGACTAGGCACACTTTCACAGGGTCTCCCAAGATGCCATCGCATCTTTAGAGACCAGAACCTGGAACCGGTTACAGTTATAAAAGTTATAAAAAAAAGTGTAAAAAAAAAAAAACACAAAAAAATATAGTTGTCGTTTGTGCTCCTAACTTTTGGGGCAGATGCCCCCATGCTTCGGCGTATATAAATGGTGCATGTATGCCCATCATTAGAAGTGGGTGCATGAAGGGAGGTATTCTAGATGGGCATACCCACCGATCAATCACTATTTTTTCGTTCAGCCCACAGGCTGCATGAAAAAAAAAGATTACAATATATGCCCAACAAGGACTAGCAACGTACTGGTATGTTGCTGGACTTTGAGTGGTTATACCAGAATGATGCCTGCAGGTTTAGGTATCATCTTGGTATCATTCTTTTCAGCCAGCGGTCGGTTTTCATGTAAAAGCAATCCTAGCAGCTAATTAGCCTCTAGACTGCTTTTACAAGCAGTGGGAGGGAATGCCCCCCCCCCACCGTCTTCCATGTTTTTCTCTGGCTCTCCTGTCCCAACAGGGAACCTGAGAATGCAGCCGGTGATTCAGCTAGCTGACCATAGAGCTGATCAGAGACCAGAGTGGCTCCAAACAGCTCTATGGCCTAAGAAACCGGAAGCTACGAGCATTTCATGACTTAGATTTCGCCGGATGTAAACAACGCCATTGGGAAATTGGGAAAGCATTTTATCACAACGATCTTGGTGTGGTCAGATGCTTTGAGGGCAGAGGAGAGTACCTGTCACTACCTATCACTGTCATAGGGGATATTTACATTCCCTGAGATAACAATAAAAATGATTAAAAAAAAAAAATGAAAGGAACAGTTTAAAAATAGGATAAAAAAAGCAAAAAAATAACAAAGAAAAAAAAAAAAAAAGCACCCCTGTCTCCCCCTGCTCTCACGCAAAGGCGAACGCAAGCGTCGGTCTGGCGTCAAATGTAAACAGCAATTGCACCATGCATGTGAGGTATCACCGCGAAGGTCAGATCGAGGGCAGTAATTTTAGCAGTAGACCTCCTCTGTAAATCTAAAGTGGTAACCATTTTAATCTGTAGGGCATTTGCTTTAAAAAAATATATAATGTTTGGGGGTTCAAAGTAATTTTCTTGCAAAAAAAAAATGATTTTCATGTAAACAAAAAATGTCAGAAAGGGCTTTGCCTTCAAGTGGTTAGAAGAGTGGGTGATGTGTGACATAAGCTTCAAAATGTTGTGCATAAAATGCCAGGACAGTTCAACCCCCCCCCCAAATGACCCCATTTTGGAAAGTAGACACCCCAAGCTATTTGCTGAGAGGCATGTCGAGTCCATGGAATATTTTATATTGTGACACAAGTTGCGGGAAAAAGACAAATTTTTTTTTTTTTTGCACAAAGTTGTCACTAAATGATATATTGCTCAAACATGCCATGGGAATATGTGAAATTACACCCCAAAATACATTGTGTTGCTTCTGCTGAGTACGGGGATACCACATGTGTGAGACTTTTTGGGAGCCTAGCCGCGTACGGGACTCCGAAAACCAAGCACCGCCTTCAGGCTTTCTAAGGGTGTAAATTTTTGATTTCACTCTTCACTGCCTATCACAGTTTCGAAAGCCATGGAATGCCCAGGTGGCACAAACCCCCCCCCCCCCAAATGACCCTATTTTGGAAAGTAGACACCCCAAGCTATTTGCTGAGAGGTATAGTGAGTGTTTTGCAGACCTCACTTTTTGTCTTTTGTTTTTGTCTTTTGTCTTTCTTCATTTTCAAAAACAAATGAGAGCTGCAGAATACTCACCATGCCTCTCAGCAAATAGCTTGGGGTGTCTACTTTCCAAAATGGGGTCATTTGGGGGGGTTTGTGCCATCTTGGCATTTTATGGCCTTCGAAACTGTGATAGGTAGTGAGGAGTGAATTAAAAATTTACGCCCTTAGAAATCCTGAAGGCGGCGATTGGTTTTCGGGGCCCCGTACGCAGCTAGGCTCCCAAAAAGTCCCAAACATGTGGTACCCCCATACTCAGGAGAAGCAACTAAATGTTTTTTTGGGTGCAATTCCACATATGCTCATGGCCTGTGTGAGCAATATATCATTTAGTGACAACTTTGTGCAGAAAAAAAAATAAAAAATTGTCCCTTTCCCGCAACTTGTGTCAAAATATAAAATATTCCATGGACTCAACATGCCTTTCAGCAAATAGCTTGGGGTGTCTACTTTCCAAAATGGGTCATTTGGGGGGTTGTGCCATCTGGGCATTTTATGGCCTTCAAAACTGTGATAGGTAGTTAGGAGTGAAATCAAAAATGTACGCCCTTAAAAATCCTGAAGGCAGTGATTGGTTTTCGGGGCCCCGCAGGCGGCTAGGCTCCCAAAAAGTCCCACACATGTGGTATCCCCATACTCAGGAGAAGCAGCTAAATGTATTTTGGGGTGCAATTCCACATATGCCCAATGCCTGTGTGAGCAATATATCATTTAGTGACAACTTTTTGTAAATTTTTTTTTTTTTTTGTCATTATTCAATCACTTGGGACAAAAAAAATTTATATTCAATGGGCTCAAAATGCCTCTCAGCAATTTCCTTGGGGTGTCTACTTTCCAAAATGGGGCCGTTTGGGGGGGGGTTTGTACTGCCCTGCCATTTTAGCACCTCAAGAAATTACATGGGCAGTCATAAACTAAAAGCTGTGCTAAATTCCAGAAAATGTACCCTAGTTTGTAGACGCTATAACTTTAGCGCAAACCAATAAATATATGCTTATTGACATTTTTTTTACCAAAGACATGTGGCCGAATACATTTTGGCCTAAATGTATGACTAAAATTGAGTTTATTGGATTTTTTTTATAACAAAAATTAGAAAATATCATTTTTTTTTCAAAATTTTCAGTCTTTTTCCGTTTATAGCGCAAAAAATAAAGCCCGCAGAGGTGATCAAATACCATCAAAAGAAAGTTCTATTTGTGGGAAGAAAAGGACGCAAATTTCGTTTGGGTACAGCATTGAATGACCGTGCAATTAGCAGTTAAATCGACGCAGTGCCAAATTGTAAAAAGTGCTCTGGTCAGGAAGGGGGTAAATCCTTCAAGGGCTGAAGTGGTTAAGGATACACCGCATGCATTGAATTTTAATGCAGATATTAAGAGAAAATTTGAGAAAATAGATAGGGACACACAGAAGAAGAAAATTTAAAAAATATCACAGAGATATGTGCGATTTTAGGACAAATAGCATTTATCTATAGCAATTAAATACAAGTGATATGAAGGAAGTAGATGAAAAGTTTAATTTTGCCCCCCCCCCCAGTAAGATCAGCTCTTTCTACAGGAGGTAACACCGAACCCCAAACCTCAAAATGGTCACACATTTCTCATCCTCACGTACAAAGGGGTAGAGGTGGCACAAGGGGCAATAGGGGGAGAAAGAGTGAAAATAATCGCATTAATAACAATAACAAAAAAATAATAAAAATTAAAAATATGAAACAAATATGAATTCACACTACCAGCACACACGGAACAGTGTGAATTTTCAAGAAGGATTATCAGCACAAAGGTACTCTGGTAATAAGGATTATTATAGCCCTTACCCTATTAGGGAACAACATCAGATTAACCCTAAGCCGAATTACCAATACCAGCAGGTGAATGATTATCATTATGCCAGTCCCAGACCAAATCAATTCCAACAATATGAGGATAGAGATCATTGGAGTCCATATCCGATACCAACCTTCAACAGATATGAAGTGTTAAATCACCATAATGTTGATACCCCCAAACAAAGCAAACCTTTTTTAGGCCAAGGGGGGAGGGGCGTACAGAGAGGACGGAAAGGGAATCGAGGAAGCAACAAACCTCCAGGGAACAGACTATATCCCAGAGAACAAGGATGGTGGAACCCTCCGCAAGGGGAACAACCACCCAATCCACCGCTAACAAAAAGAACACCAGACACAGAGGTTGTAGAGGGGGACTTATAGGGCGTACACTCGGTCGGACTTTGTTCGGACATTCCGACAACAAAATCCTAGGATTTTTTCCGACGGATGTTGGCTCAAACTTTTTTTGTCTACACACGGTCGCACAAAGTTGTCGGAATTTCCGATCGCCAACCACGCGGTCACGTACACTACGTACGACGAGACTAGAAAAGGCCGGTTCAGAACCAAGCGCGGCACCCTTTGGGCTCCTTTTGCTAATCTCGTGTTAGTAAAAGTTTGGTGAGAGACGATTCGCGCTTTTTCAGACTCGTGGCTTTCAGATCGTTTTCTGCCGTTCAGTTTGTGCCTGTGGGTTTGTATCTGCTCTTCAGTGCGTGCAGCAAATTCCGCGTGACTTTAGGTAGTCATTGTGTTCTTGTTCGTTCACAGGCCTTGCTTCACAGGCCTTGCTGTTCTTCAGTGCGTTCTGTTACTTCGTTCTGAGCAGCCGACCATTTTCTAGCCATGTTTCGTATGCGTACTCCTCGTAGAGTTCGTGCTGTGCGGGGGCTTGGTGTTGGGGTCCTGACCTTGACACAAGTCCAGTCCATGAACAGGGTGGGGAGGAGTTCATGGACCAAGAATTGGTTGCTTCAGCGTGACCAGTTCTCTCATATGCCTTTGCTCCATGAGATCCGTGAGAATAATCCTGATGATTTCAGGAACTTTCTCAGGATGACGGACCCCGTGTTTCACCGTCTGTTGGCTTCGCTGACCCCTTATATTAGCAGGCAGGATACCTGCATGAGGCAAGCCATCACTCCGGAGCAGAGGTTGGTCGCTACCCTGCGGTATTTGGCCACAGGGAGAAGTCTGCAGGACTTGAAGTTCTCGACAGGCATCTCCCCCCAGGCTCTGGGGATCATAATCCCAGAGACCTGTTCTGCCATCATACAGGTCCTGCAGAAGGACAGAAGGAGTATATGAAGGTAAGATTTTTATCCTTTTATATCACATTTTATTGTTGTGAATGTTTGCTAATATCTTGTATTTCTTTCCTCATTCCCTAATTACCATGATTGTAATATGCTGTGAATGTCCCCTTTGTCCTCATGCATGCTGGATTTTTATGTAATTATTATTTTAGGTCCTTCATACATATTTGCCCTTCACTAACCTCCCCAGCATGGTGTCTCCTGCCCTATATTCACCTCATGTAGTCACTTAACAATGTATTTTTTCTGCTCCATAGTAGTGCTTTACCCCAAACACCCCCTAAAATGTTTGGAAATCTTATTTTTGATTTAAATTCAGGCAGAGTGGCAGAGGCTTTTTTTGTGGTGTCCCCAAATAATTTTTAGTAACCCTCCCTCCCCCAACTGCTAAGTCAGCTGATCCCAATTCTCTATCTATCCTCAATCATCTATCTGCTGACTTTGCCAAACCCATACACACTATACCCATCTCTTTAGTGCTCAGATGTATGGATGAATTCCCCAAAGCATGTAGTGCAAGGGCCTGCCTGTATACTTTCCAATGGTACTGTTTAAAGTTTTTGTATCCTATTATTATCTTGATAGGTAATAGCAGAATGTCCAAATGTCCTCAAATGTGTACAGTGTGTATTTATATGTTTGTATTCAGACACTTCTTACCTGTCCAGTGGTCTGCCAATAGTGTAACTAAGGAGGGGCTGTTCAAAGTAATACCCATTATTTAGGCATTCAGCTCTCAATGAAGTGAAGAGGGTTACCTGTCCAAGATTTACACACACCCCCTATAATGTTAGAAATGGCCCATGAGAGGGGGGGGGGGGAATATGATAGGTGTACCTTATACTTTGGCGTTGTTAAATTCCCCTTAGTAAATGCTATCTGGAGGTTGCCCCATAATGTATGTGTATAATCTGCTTGCCATGTTTCAGAGTAAAAATAGTAATGTTTATTGTTTTTTCATCAACAGTTTCCTTCCACGCCACAGGAATGGCAGACTGTGGCCTCCCACTTTGCCGAGCGGTGGGACTTTCCTAACTGTGGAGGGGCAATTGATGGGAAACACGTCCACATCGTCCCACCACCCAACTCGGGGTCGTACTATTATAATTACAAGGGGTTTAATAGTATAGTGATGTTGGCGGTGGTGTCGGCTAATTACGACTTCTTGTATGTGGACGTGGGGAAGAATGGCCGGATGTCCGATGGTGGAGTCATCGCCCAGACGGAGTTCTACAGGCGTCTCCAGAATGGCAGCTTGGACTTGCCAGCTCCAGAGGACAATGTGGAAGGACTCCCATTTGTGTTCGTTGCTGATGAAGCGTTTGCGCTGGGGGAGCACCTGATGCGGCCATTCCCAATGAAGACCCTCACCCCGGAACAGAGGGTTTTTAATTACCGGCTGGCCAGAGCCCGAAGAGTGGTGGAGAACACATTTGAAATCCTGGCCAGCCGGTTCCGACTATTTCTGACACCCATCCATATGGCGGAGTATAAACTGAACCATATTATACTGGCGTGCTGTGTTCTCCATAACTTTTTAAGGAAACATTTGGCCAACTATGCTGGCTCAGTTGGGCCTGAGGCCGGAATCCTACATCAAACCACACTGACGGCGCTTGAAAGTGGCCGTCCTGGCTTGCCCTCCCTGAGTGCCCGTGATGTCCGGTTACGCTACCTGGAGTTCTTTGCGGGTAGGGGGGCTATCAATATGCCAGCAAAACTGTGAAGCCTTTTTTTTTATAATAAAAAGAAAAAAGAAATTCTTGGTGGACATTTACTGCTTGTGTTTGTTTTAGCTGACCCTGACAGAAATGTGTTGAGTCCAGAAAATGTCGTGATTGTGTAACCTTATACAAAGCACTGTTGGCTGTTATTTCCTAAATGCAAAAACACATTTCACTACAAGTGCACTTGCAACTGCACTGAAACTGCACATGTAGTGCCAAGAGGATTTGCCCTTAGGAAATAACACCCATTTTTGCAGAAAACAGCAATTACATCACCCCAAAAGTGTTGTATTGTAGTGTTGAGACAATAATCCACACATTCTTGAGTAAGCAACTTTTTTATACCTGCACAATCACATGTGCATTTACCAAAGGTTTTTAAAACAAACCAACATGTTTGTTGTATAACAATTTTTGCAGTAGCATTATCAAAAATTGAAATGTCCATTTCAGATAAAACAGGCCTGTGTAAAACCAACAAGAAAGCCAAAAAACTTGAACTTACAAAGTTCACATTAGGTAAAACCAAAAGGCTATATCAGACATCAGTATTTAGGAACTGGGTTTGATATAGCGTTCAGATGGGGGGAAATCACCCCTGGAAAAGCCAAATTTGGAAGATGCACACCAATTTACGAATGTTAACATGTGCTAGCTGCCATCAGGGGGGATCAAGGGACTTGTTTTGGGGGAGCAAGCCCTTCCTCAACGCTACTTTATAATTGAGGAAGGGGTTGCACCCCCAAAACGCGTCCATTGATCTCCCGTGATGGCAGATAGCACATGTTGACACACTGTGTGCATCCTCCAAATTTGGCTTTTCTAAACATTGCAAAAAAAGTTAAAAGATTGGACCACAATCCAAAAAGGTGATTTTGTGGGGTTTAAAATTCGCCCCAAAACATCAATGATGTTATTATTTTTTTTAATAACATCATTGACTTTTTGCTGTATGTTTTGCAGTTCGACATTACACCCCATGATCTCCCCGATCAGGATCTGGGCACTTTCTGATGTGAAACGTTCTGGATCCACAACATCACGATCACCTAAAAAGAGAGAAACAAAACAAAAACAGGTCTCAAAAATCTGCCACCATCCATCTCGTTTACCTGAGCCTGTGGTCGCAGACACTCACCTGTTGTGGTGCCAATCTCCACTACATCTTCTTCTTCCTCCTGCTCAGCTTGGGTTGTTGGTATTTCACCTTCTTCCAGAGGTGGGGGGTCTCTGGTCTCCTCGGATAAGGGGTGTCCTCCGAGTCTTTTCTCCCCTATGTAAAACAAAAATGGTATAATTAGCACACAGATATTTGATGGCAGAACTAGAAATAGGAAACATTGCTTGGAAGTGGGGTACAATTGTCTATTTTAGCCGAGTTCCAAGATGTATTTTTTTATTGGCCTTTGTCAAGCTGCAATACTTGTTTAGTACAAGCTTCACAGATGGAGACCCCCCTATAGTATACACTGGAGCACCTGTGTGGCCCCCTAATAAAAATGGCGTTCTGGTGTCCCACACTAGTGCTCCAGTGTCCAGATGTGAAAACAGCTGCTCAGTTTCCTCTCCTTACACACAATCTAGTTGGCATTTCATTCTAGTAACAAACCCATCTACACAAACAAATATTTGGCATCCAAGTAGGCCCAAAAAAAATGTGGGAAAATGCATATGGCCTAAACAATGGTGTTTTAGAGGCCGAAAGAAAAATGTTTGATACGAACGAATAATGGCCCCATGAACATTAAAGTTGCCCTTTTAAACGTTACAATTAAGAAAAGCATATGGAGCAGCACGAACGGAATAAAGACAGAAAGAATAGGAACACAGCACAACTACTTACTTTTTTGCAGCACTCTCCGGATCTTTCGGTACTGCTCTGGCTCTCTTAACTTCAGGTCCGACCACCGCTTCCTGAGCTGATCTTTCGATCTTCGTACCCCAAAATTCTTGTGAAGGCTTTTGACCACTTTCGCCATGATCTTTGCCTTTCTGATGTTGGGGTTGGGGTAAGGCCCATACTTTCCGTCATAGTCGGACTTCTTCATGATGTCGACCATCTCCAACATCTCCCCAAAGGACATATTTGTGGCCTTAAAACGTCTCCTTCTGGATCGGGACGTGTCCGGATCCGGGCTTTCCTCCTCCTCCTCCTCGTTGCTATAATTAGCACACACCTGCTCTAACTCCGCCATGTGCTCTTCACCCACTGCGCCGAACGAAAAGGGGCGGGGAATAGACTAGAAAGAACGTCAGGGGCGGGCGGAGTTACACGCATGCACAGTGTGTATAAAGCGTAACACGCGTGCGTATTACCTACGATCTGTGAGCGGAGGAAGGAACATTGAACGCGCCGATCGTAAGAACGAAGGTAAGAGACAAACTTGTGCCTATACTGCTTCTTCTTGTGTTGTGTCTTGCAGTGAACATGGATATCTTACTGAAAGATAATGACTTCATGTCAGTATTCATAGATATCTTAAGGGATCTGCCCTGTCTGTGGGAGATTAAACACCCCCATTACAAGAACCAAACAAAGAGGAAGGCAGCACTGGTGCAATTGTGTGAAATTGTGAAGCAGGTGATCCCCACGGCAGACATCACCTATTTAAAGATATTAATCGGTGGCCTGAGGAGCACATATCTGAGGGAGCGCAAGAAAGTCCTGGATTCGCAGAGATCCGGAGCAGCAGATGACATCTATGTCCCCAGGATGTTGTACTACGACAGGCTGCATTTTCTGGCAGGCCAGACTGAACCCAGGCCATCCCTCTCCAGTCTTCCTTCCACGCTTCCTTCCCCCCCCGGCTGAGGCTTCTGACGCCCAACCTGGGCCTTCCAGGCCACATGTGGAGGAGCCCAGATTGAGCCAGGTATAGCATTCCTCTAAATATTTCTGCTTGTCCAATCAATGATGTTAACTAGATGTTAGTTGGGAGTACTAATTTAGGATTGTGATTGATGAAGCAAAACATTACAACCATGTCCCTTTTTCATACACAGGGAAGTCTCAGCCAGGAGGTGGCCGGGCCGAGCCGGCTGGCTGATCTGCAGGTCCCTCCACTCCCCCTGGAAAGAGAAAGTGGCAGGAGGAGGAGTGCTCTAGAGGAGGCTACCGGAGGACTCTTTTGGAGGGCTACAGAGGTCCTGGGAGCACCACACACCATGGAGGAGGACATTGCTGCCACCATTGCCTATAAAATGCAGAGGATGGAGGAGGGCCAACAAGTCTTGTGTGAGGCGCTCATATTGGAGGCTCTTAACAAAGGTATGAGGGGCCAAATGACAGCTCAGACACAGCTTTGCGATGGTCCTCCTCCTCCTCCTGCAGGTCCTCCTCCTCGTCCTCCCTCTCCTCCAGGTCCTCCCAGTCCTCCTCCAGGTCCTACTCCTCCTCCTGCCACATCTCCAACTGCACAGCTACAGCCGGGAATGAAGCGTGAAAGGAAGACCAGAAAGTGAGGACCCTGGATCCAGTCTGGTCGGCCAAAAAATGCAGCCTCTTGTGGTACCACAGCCTGGGGACACACGTCATCTGCTGCTATCCGGATCTCTGCAAATTCTGGACCAGACTGCCCTCCCTTACATATGGACTCCTCAGGCCACCAATTTTGATGTTCAAGAATTGATGTCTGCCGTGGGGGTCCCAGGCTTCGCTAATTTCTCTTGTTGATCCAGTGTTGCCTTCCTCTTTGGTTCTGAGCCCTTAATAAAGGATTTTTGTTTTGAATTATACTCTCCTATGTGTTTTACTTCAAAAAGGACAGTTGGTTTGTGAGGATTCAGGTACATTTCAAATATACAATGTGAAATGAACAAGGGACACCAACAACAAACAATCTCCTGGAGATTAAATAATAAAAGATATCAATGGTGTTGGGGTAACTTGACACACAAAACACACACAAAAATATTCTGGAGTAAAAATAAAAATAACATTGAACAAAGATCAGCCTTTGAAAAAATACAAACATTAAATCCAAAAAAAAGGCTTAAAATCCCCCAAAAAATTAAATAAAAAAAAAAATACTGTCAGATGTGACAACTAATAACAATATATTCAGGGAATCCCAATAAAAAAACAAAAATAAAACTTTGTGAGAAGTGTGTGTGAATATGAGCAGCAAAAATACTTAATTCTTGTCACATTATAAAGAAGAAGAGAGTGCGCTGTATTAAACCATTTTTAACATTGCAGCGTGACGAAAGTGCTGTATCCATTGCGAACGCTAAGTTTACCAGACCGAGCTGTTCTGTCTTGGAATTTCTTCTGAGCATGCGTGGCACTTTGTGCGTCGGAACAGGCCACACATGGTCGGAATTGACGCGATCGGATTTTGTTGTCGGAAAATTTTATCTCCTGCTCTCCAACTTTGTGTGTTGGAAAATCCGATGGAAAATGTCCGATGGAGCCCACACACGGTCGGAATTTCCGACAACACGCTCCGATCGGACATTTTTCATCGGAAAATCCGACCGTGTGTACGGGGCATTAGAGTCCAAAAAAAGAAGACGGGATACCGATTAGAGGGAATATATAATTTAACACAAATACAATTGAATAACAAAGAAGTAAATATATTAAAGGCCAGACTGAAATGTGCGGCTCATAAACCAATCAACAAATTTAGTGTTTACATTGATCTTCAGAAGTACATAAGAAAAATTAACATGAAAAGGTACTTTTTGGGCACCAATGTGGGCACTGGTAAGAAAATAGACCATACTACTTTGGGGGTGGATAGCGGTTTAAAAAACAAGTCATTATTTAACTAACCACAACCCTCAAACAAACATGTTGATGTTTTTAAACAAATGGTCTTAAAAGATGTTAAAAAATTGGTTCCAAAAAAGCAAATAAACCCAAAGTACATTGAAGATGGGCTCAAATCCCTTGAAACAAGGAAACATGTTATTATAAGACCCGCAGATTAGGGTGGAGGTGTGGTGATCTTGGTTTCTATTATCACTCTATTACCACTCTCAACTGATGGATATGTTATCCGATAAAAGCACTTATATGCAATTAACCAAAGATCCCACTAATGACTATCGGAAAGACCTGATAAATTTGGTGGAATATGGATATAATACGAGAATATTGAATAAAAAAGAAAAAGTATTTGGTTCCAAGCTTCAGTCGTGTACCTACTTTGTACACATTACCTAAGATCCTTAAAATCCACCGGCCAGACCGATAGTTAATAGCATTAATTCGGTATCGGCCCGAGTGAGCCAGTATCTGGACACTTTTTTACAAAAAAATGTGGAAGAAACAAGAGCATATTTGAAGGATACAAGACAATTCCTACATCTCCTGAAAGGTCTGAACATCCCAGATGCCAAAGATGTGTTTTTAGTTATGGCCGATGTAGCATCATTATACACAGTGATAAATCACAATGATGCCTTATTAGCCTTGAATTGGGCTTTAAGCAAGAGAGATGATCTACCATCTACCAAAAGAAGTTTTTAGGGATCGCTTCGGACTATTGCTTAAGCCATAACTATTTCTGGTATGCTGGTAAATATTATACGCAGATTAAAGGTGTAGCAATGGGCGCCAAGTTTGCACCATCGCTAGCTAACCTATTTATGAGTGTCTTGGAGGACAAATCTATATACAGACAACAGAAGAAACTTACTTTTTTATAAAAGATTTATTGATCTGTTTTTTATATGGGTGGGGGCGGAATCTTCTTTAGAATCTTTTATTATTGATCTTAATAATAATACAAACAATATTAAACTGGAATGCAAATGGAGTCGTGAATCAATAAACTATCTGGATGTCAAGGTGATGTTAAATAACCAACAGGTGACTACAAAATGTTTTTTCAAACCTAGCGATCGCAATAGTTATTTATCAATACATAGTGGGCACCATCCCACATGGCTTAAAATAACCCTAAGGGGCAGTTTACAAGAGTATGGCGGAACTGCACACAAGATAATGACTATTTGGATCAAGTGCAAATTCTAAAAAAACGCTTTGTAGAGAAAGGGTATAGAGTGGATGTTTTGGATAAAACGATAGACAAAATACACAATATACCTCAAGATAATTGTCTGATCGATAGGCCAAAACAAACCAATACCAAACATGAATGGGGTGTTATCAGTGGGTTCCATACCCAGTACAGAGAAGTGGAAACAGTTTTCAAAAAATACTGGCCATTATTGACCACCGATAAAATTTTAACCAAAGTAATTCCGGAAGATCCTATTTTTATTTACAGAAAGGGACAATCATTTGGTGAAAAGATTGTGAAAAAAATCCCAGACCAAGCCATCTATGTTTTGGGATAACCCGGGTTTCTTTGCATGCCGTAGGTGTATATCGTGCAGACAAGTCCATGTCAGACTGAGAGGCGTAACAGAATTTCAATCTACAGCTAACTCAAAAGTGTTCAAAATTAAGGATTTTATTTCATGCATGACCACACATGTGGTATATGCACTTCAATGTCCGTGCAATCTGATGTATATCGGATGCACCAAACGAACTTTAGGTAAACGGGTGTCCGAACACATCAACAACATAAAAATAGGGTATAAGGACCACAGTGTCTCAATGCATTTTGAGATTTAACACAAAGGAGACTCCTCAGGACTAAAGTTCTGGGGCGTAGAGAAATTGCACCCAGATTGGCGGGGTTGTAATAAAGTCAGAGAATTGTCCAAATGTGAGACGAAATGGATATATTTAACTGACACATTAAGTCCGAGGGGTATGAACGTGGAGTTAGATCTAAATTGTTTTATTAGCGATTTTTTAAATTGTTTTTTAATAGAGTTTTCAATTTTAGTATTGATTTTAATATATCTTAGAATATAAATTTTTCTATTGTAATGCCTGACTATTGTTAGAGTGTTTTTAAATTGTAATTAATCATATGTTTGGGTGTTTTTATCAGTCGCATGACCGATCAATATCAGGTAACGACTGTATCTTCTTATAAAGTCGCACAATAATTATTATAAGCACTATACATTGAAGGTTAAGCTATATATGTGATTTATTTTATCACCGTTGGAATAAATTTCCGATTTTTAGGTCAAGCCCTCACGATAATCTTTTAAAAGTTTTTTGACAGATAAAAGATGGGGATAGTATTATTACCTTTACTACAACTAATGTTAGGCTCATTAGGTGATGTAAAGGTAGATTTATCCTGATACCACTATGCAGACATCCTGAGTTTGTGAGATGACTTGATTTGCTTGTGTAATATGTTAATATACTACTGATGTTATAAACAAATATAAGTTTAAGTGGTGTATAGCAAAAAAAGTTTATTTTATTTTTTATTTTGAATTTGTAATGTTATTATGCAAGAGAGTATATACAATTGCTAAGTTTAATGCAGATTAGGATTGACAGGTGAAGTGTGTTGTTAATTAGTCTGCAGCACATGTAGGAGTAACCCTCTGATAGAGTGTGTATTTATAGTTCAGAGTTGCGCTGCGTAGCTACGCCTTCTGACGAAAGTGATGACAGAAAAGAGTCCGCGTCAGGGCGTTGCTACGCAGCTATCTACAGAGTCGGCTTATCCTCGTCTGTCCTTCCTGGGAACACCACAAGAGCGGTTACAGGGGAATGCATGACTGACATAGTATTGATGTTACATGCCCTTATATTATGCAAACATTGTGAGTGTTTTTTGTGGGATAATTTTAAATTAATAAATAATTGTTGTACTGGATTACAATGTGGAATTTTTTTATCTATTGCTTGCAATGAGCAAAATACAGATGAAAAGTGTCCAGTGAACAGCGATTATCCCTTTGATTGATAAGCGTGTTAACCAGCAGGGTCTGGTAAGTGGATTACCTACAGGGCTGTGGCACAAGTGGTGTGGTGATGGAGACTTGGGATCGCTGCTAATATTTTCTTCCACGATCGTCTAGTTTATACTCGCCTGCCTTTTCTTAATGTACTTTCACTGAGTGGATCACCATTTGATACTTTAAGTGGACTCTTAAGCAATTTCATTGATATTTTTAAATTATTTGCTATTTTTGCACTAGCGCTGCTACTGTTTTAGAAATTTTTTTTTGACATACATTTGATGCAGGTTTATACAACAATGTGCTCAGAAGTCATCTTAAAAATCAGTCTCAGGGTTTTTGTTTTTCTAATAGTCACACAATAAACATTTAAAACTTTTCTAACATTCCCTCCTCTTGTGTGACTATTTTATCTCAACACATTTCGATGCTAGTCCCTGTGTTATACACTTTGCACTGTATGTCATTAAGTTAAGCTTCAATGTCCACAGAGGTAGGAAGGGCTTGATGCATTGTTCTTGAGACTGCGGTTTCAATCAGTTTTTGTGAAAGTCCTCAAACAGGGAATGCAGCAGCATCTGCAAGTGACCAAAATGGCCAAAGCCACAGCAATTGAGATCAAACATGATGTGATAAGGCCAGTCCATTTACCGAACCATCCTTCAAGCCGGTTTGTGAATGGATCATTAATACCTGAGTTTTCCGCTAATTCATTCGATAGAGCAGTCAGTCCTTCCAGGGCTCTGGTCACGGTCCCTCCAGTAGCTGTATTGTTAGGGATAAAGGTGCAACACATGCTACCAAACATTTTGCATACTCCTCTTTCAGCTAGGACCATATCTAAAGCCATTCGGTTCTGCCATGCCATTAGAGATGTAGGGGCCAATTGTTCTGCTAGGCCCTTCACAGCGTTCCTAGTATAGTTTACAAATTTTTGGTTATAGTATATATAGTTAATCCAGTCAACATTTTTATTTATAGTCACCCACCAGGGAAGAGACTCAAATCCATCTGTCACCTGATTCCTGGCCTTAAACTCATCCGACACCCCGCAAGGAACCCCAATCTCATCTATGTAGATCTGAGAGTCAAATGACCCCTTGAGAGAGGTGTCCCTCCGATACCATTGGTGACTCCACAGGTGTTCTGACAGGATCCTCAGGGGCATAACCAGTTGGACCATAGCGCAATTCCCTCAGGCATTGGCCGGTATCCTAGCTCGCAGTTTCTTATCCCCACACATCCACCAGACATCAGCTCCCTGAATGTCATGTTCAACCCAGTCACCATTGCCTGTGTTAATCCTCTCCGCACAGTAGTCATCGGGTAGTGATCCAAGATCCACCCCGCTACGATTCCCTGGGAGTGCAAAATTAGAAAAGTTGCAAGGATAAGCAGTAACCGCCAGAGGTATCTGAGGTCTCTGTACTGGGGGAAACAACTAACTCAACATGTGACAGGTAGAATTTGTTTCAGGTTTATAGCTCTTATTATACAACCGCAACATACATTTTAAACCTTCTGGATCTATATTGTGATCTAGAGGAAAAGGGACCGTTGCTAAATGAGGTATGGCTCTGGCACAAACTAAACGGTTTTCCTTTCATAGAGTTTTAACCGTGTACCTCAACCATTCTAACCACTCATTTTTTTTCTTGGTAACCCATCTCCAAAGCTATGGTATCTTCCACTGTTAGGTTAGTAATTCTTATAGTTTTACTCAGAACTTCTATTTTAGTATGGCCTTCTTCTTTCCCTTCTGTGTCTACCTTTTCCTGTTGTCTGGTTTTATTGGGTGGTAATACCTCGAGGAAAAATTTGCCTGAGGGGTCAGTTCCTGACACCCATGCTCCCATAGAGTACAACCACTGATCTTCCTTTCTCGGCTCCTTTAATGTTATCAATAATTGGTTACAGTTCTCACTATGTGTGCAGGGGGAGTTGGCCGCTTTTGTAATTATGAGTCTTTCCTTTATTCCACCCTTTTTAGGCCCTGGTAGATTATACCCCCAATCTTAATACGCTGTGGTCCACATCCTGCCCTATTCCAGAGCCACCAAATGTATTTATCTGCCCATAGAAATCCTCCAGCCCCAGCTGTATCCCCACAATCTGCGATCTGACAGAAGTCTACCAGTATAGTGCTAGTTATTCCCTCTATAAAGGTTAGATTCAATGCTTTTCCTGTTCTTTCCCAATCCAAAGGTTCCTTTTGCTCTTCCATAACGTATACTATATATTCTTATGGATGCCTCTCCTCGAGTCACCAGTAACCCAAGGAAATTACTGTCCCTTTCATCCTAACCAGCTACAAAGTTCCAGCGGCTAGGGTAGGGCAGTTGAAAGGGGAGGGAGACTTCACTGGTTTAAGACAAGCCCAAACCTTGTCCGAGACCTCCCTTTGTAGCCGGATTTTCTGGCTCTCTTGCAGCCAACTGGCCCTACTCTGCCTGTAAAACCTTTTTGCAATTGGACTGATGAATCCAGGTAGACCTCTCTGCTATCCTTATAGCCGTGGGAGTGGTGAGAAGAACCTGATATGGTCCCTCCCACTTGGGTGAGTGCCAAAGTTTTCTTTTTATTAATTTTACCGGGACCCAGTCTCCAATATGGATTTTCTCTTCTCCTTGGATTGGACCTTCTGGAATAGAACAGACTTCATTAATTTGCTTCTGTTTCAACAGGTTAGACATATATTCTGCTAGAGTACGTTCAGATTCTTCAGCTGGTGTTTCATTTGGTAGTAAGGGTATTCTATATGGGCTCAAACCTTCTTTTGTGGGTGTAATATTCATACTAGTTACAGCTAATGGTAAGCAGTACATCCATTTTTTACCTGTTTTTGCCATAGCTTTTCTCAGCGTATTTTTTTAGGATTCCATTGTGTCTCTCCACCAATCTAGCTGATTGGGGGTGGTAGGCACAATGGTTTTTTACTTGGATACCCATCACTTCTGTCAAATGTTGTATAGTTTTATTTACAAAATGGGGTCCATTATCACTGTAAATCTTTTCAGGGATTCCAAATCTAGGAATTATATCTCTTAGTAATGCTTTGGCCACAGTCTGTGCGTCTGCACTTCCTGTCGGGAATACCTCCACCCATTTGGTCAGGGCGTCTATGATTACCAAACAATATTTCTTCCTTTCACATTTGTCTAATTCAATAAAATACATGTAAATGTGTTGGAATAGAGATTGCGGTGTGGGGAACTTCGCTTTCCGTGGTCTTATGCCTTCCTGAGCATTGTGTCTTGCACATATACAGTACCTGACCGCTAGATTGTGTTTCCAGTGCGATCCCATCACGCTGGTTCTCGGCGACAGGGTACTGTGCATCTCGCGCTGGCTCGCTCATCGCGAAAGGAAAACCTTTTTTTCCTTTCGCGATGAGCGACAGGCAGTGCTGACAGTTGTCTGGTATGAATCATGAGGGGGAACGTCGCGCCAAATTTTAAATAAAAAAAGGCGTGGGGTCCCCCCAAAATCCATACCAGACCCTTATCCGAACACGCAGCCCGGCCGGTCAGGAAAGGGGGTGGGGACGAGCGAGCCCCCCCCCCCCCCCTCCCGAACCGTACCATGCCCTCAACATGGGGGGGGGTTGGGTGCCTTATCTGAGCACGCAGCCCCGCCGGTCAGGAAAGGGGGTGGGGACGAGGGAGCACCCCCCCTCCTGAACCGTAACAGGCCGCATGCCCTCAACATGGGGGGGCGCTTTGGGGCAGGGGGGTGCCCTGCGGGCCCCCCTACCCCAAAGTTTCTTGTCCCCAAGTTGATGAGGACAAGGGCCCCTTCCCAACAAGCCTGGCCATTGGTTTTGGGGTCTGCGGGCGGGGGGCTTATCGGAATCCGGGCACCCCCTTTAATAAGGGGGTCCCCAGATCCCAGTCCCCCACCCTATGTGAATGAGTATGGGGTACATGGTACCCCTACCCATTCACCTGGGGAAAAAAGTGTCAATAAAAAAACACACCACACAGGTTTTAAAAGTAATTTATTAGGCAGCTCTTGGGGTCTTCTTCCGACTTTGGGGTCTTCTTCCGACTTCTCCGCTCTCTCCGGCCTCTTCTCCCGGAGTCTGGTTCTTCTCCCGCTCTCTGGCCTCTTCTCCCGGTGTCCAGTTCTTCTGCCGGGCTCCTCCGCTATCTTCTGCTCTTTTGCCTCTCTTTTGCTAGCGGTGGCCCGGTCTTCGCCGTCTTGTTCCTTCTTCTCTTCTTCCGATGTTGACATGACGCTGTCTCCCGCTGTTATGCTGTGTGAGCGGTGCGCAATCACTTATATAGGCATGGGGCGTGGTCACCGGGTGCTATCACCCGGTGACCCGCCCCTTATGATGTCACAGTCCCATCATGCCCCGGGACTGTGACATAAGGGGCGGGGTCACTGGATGACAGCACCCGGTGACCACGCCCCATGCCTATATAAGTGATCGCGCACCGCTCACACAGCATAACAGCGGGAGACAGCTTCGTGTCAACATCAGAAAAGAAGGAACAAGACGGCAAAGACCGGCCACCGCTAGCAAAAGAGCGGCAAAAGAGCAGAAGATAGCGGAGGAGCCCGGCAGAAGACCCGGACACCGGGAGAAGAGGCCGGAGAGAGCAGAGAAGTCGGAAGAAGACCCCCGGAGCTGCCTTATAAATTACTTTTAAAACCTGTGTAGTGTGTTTTTTTTTTTTAATTGACACTTTTTTTCCCCAGGTGAATGGGTAGGGGTACCATGTACCCCATACTCATTCACATAGGGTGGGGGACCGGGATCTGGGGGCCCCCTTATTAAAGGGGGCTCCCGGATTCCGATCATCCCCCAGCCCGCAGACCCCGACAACCAACGGCCAGGGTTGTCGGGAAGAGGCCCTTGTCCTCATCAACATGGGGACAAGGTGCTTTGGGGTGGGGGGCCCGCCCCTGCCCCAAAGCGCCCACCCCCCCATGTTGAGGGCATGCGGCCTGGTACAGTTCAGGAGGGGGGGCGCTCGCTCGTCCCCACCCCCTTTCCTGACCGACCGGGCTGCGTGCTCGGATAAGGGTCTGTTATGGATTTTGGGGGGCCCCCATCCTGATTTTTCGGCGTAGGGGGTTCCCCTTAAAATCCATACCAGACCTAAGGGCCTGTATGCCCCTGGGGGGAACCCACGCTGTTTTTTTATTTAAAATTTGGCGCGGCTTTCCCCCTCATGATTCATACCAGACAGCTGTCAGCACTGCCTGTTGCTCATCGCGATAGGAAAAGCTTTCCTTTCCTGATGAGCGAGCCAGCTCGGCGCTGGCTCCCGCGACAGGGCTCGCAGGTGTAAAATTTCGCCGATAACAGTGGTGAGATTGACACAATATTGCGGTCAACTACTGTAATACAATGAGAGCAAAAAATTTGAGTAGTTTGTGAAGCCATAGGCTGTACATACCTTATTTAACATCTCACTCATAGCCCTGTTTGACACATGAGTTACTCCATGTGTCAATACTGCTGCATACCTAAATAAGGATTTTGGCAATACCGGTTTTCCTTCAGGTGATGTGTAAATGTTATCTATTATTGTGCAACCCTTTGTTTTCCAATATTGATTCTCCCCAGGGGGTGCATTCTGCTGCATATCAGTAAGGACTGTATGATCTATCTCTATGATTTCCCGTTCTGTCATTATTCGATGTGTTCCTCGTGCCGCTACTTTGGCCGGTTCATCTGCCCTTTTATTTCCCTTTGAGATGGGGTCTGTATATTTTGTGTGTGCTTGAAATTTGCAGATTGCAAGCTCTTTTGGTAACTGTATTGCATCTAGGAGTTCTAGAATGAAGTTTGTGTGTGAAATTGGTTTACCACTGGAGGTGACCATCCCCCTGTTTTTCCATTGTTGTGCAAAAACATGTACTGTTGAAAAGGCATATTGACTGTCAGTGTATATGGTTACTGATTTTCCTTTTGATAGTATGCATGCTCTTGTCAGTGCTACCTGCTACTTGTGCTAAATAATGTTTTGGTAATGGCCTAGCTTCCAAAATTTCATCCTGTGTCGCTACTGCATATCCAGTTGCATTTGTGCCATCTGGATTTTTCTTACTGGAACCATCAATAAAAAGTGTCATGTCAGGGTTAGATAACGGTACATCTTTCAAATCACTTTATGGCAGTACTTTTTCAGCGATGGCAGCAGTACAGTCATGTTTATGACCATCAGTAGGAAGTGGTATTAGTGTGGATGGGTTTAACCACTTGCTGCCCGCCCGCCGTCATATGACGGCGGGACGGTGCAGCCTTCCAGGCAGCCCAGGGGGCGCGCGCCCGCCGCATCGCTCGGGTCCCGGTGCGCGTGCCCGGCGGCCGCGATGTCCGCCGGGCACCCGCGATTGCCCGGTAACCGAGCAGGACCGTGGATCTGTGTGTGTAAACACACAGATCCACGTCCTGTCAGATGGGAGGAGACAGATGGTGTGTTCCTTGTACAGAGGAACACCGATCGGTCTCCTCCCCTTGTGAATCCCCTCCCCCCACGGTTAGAATCACTCCCTAGCAACACATTAACCCCTACAGCGCCCCCTCCTGGTTAACCCCTTCATTGCCAGTCACGTTTATACAGTAATCAATGCATTTTTATAGCACGGATCGCTGTATAAATGTGAATGGTCCCAAAAATGTGTCAGAATTGTCCGATGTGTCCGCCGCAATATCGCAGTCATGATAAAAATCGCAGATCGCCGCCATTACTAGTAAAAAAAAAAAAAATAATAATAAAAATGCTATAAATCTATCCCCTTATTTTGTAGACGCTATAACTTTTGTGCAAACCAATAAATATACGCTTATTGCGATATTTTTTACCAAAAATATGTAGAAGAATACGTATCGGTCTAAAATGAGGAAAAAATTTGTTTAAAAAAAAAAAAAAATTTGGATACTTATTATAGCAAAAAGTAAAAAATATTGTTTTTTCAAACTTGTCACTTTTGTTTTGTTTATTGCACAAGAAATAAAAAACGCAGGGGTGATCAAATACCACCAAAAGAAAGCTCTATTAGTGGGGAAAAAATGATAAAAATTTCATTTGGGTACAGTGTAGTATGACCGCGCAATTGTTATTCAAAGTGTGACAGCGTTGAAAGCTGAAAATTGGCTTGGGCAGGAAGGGGGTGAAAATGCCCAGTATGGAAGTAGTTAATGTAGTACACCTCTGCATTGTTAAGTGAGATTGTGTCAAGAGGATTGTCATACAGGAAAGGTGTCGTGCTGGGTTCAAATGTGATATTTTTGTTGTAAAAGGATAACCGATACTGCATGTGATACTTTGCGTGTCAGCGGGTGATAAAGCACTATAGATGCTGAGGCCTTAACTGCTTCAGCTGCAGCTACCACTGCCTGTACACAGGGTGGAAGTGCTCTAGTTACACTGTCTAATTTTGTAGAATAGTAAGCAATCGGCCTCTGGTGCCCGCCATGTGACTGTGTATGTACTGATGTTAGGTACCTGGTAGTAGAGCCTGACTTGTAGGAGAAGACCTCTCATACAACGCTGGTTCAGGAGCCACTGGAGTGGGGACAGTGGTCTTGTGAGCACAGTGGGGTAGGAGTGCCTGGTGAGGTAGAAGTCTCTGATGCTGGAGCAGAGTAGGGATCCCTCCAGAGATGGCTGGACTGCAGGTAAGGTGGACAGCAGAGAGCAGCAGGCTGCAGCACTGGAGATGCAGGGATCGCTGGAGCTGAAGGTGCAACAGCATAGAAGCAAACGGCAGGCACAAGCAGGGTCAGACAGTCTGGGTCGGCAGGCACACAAGGCAGGTAGTAACGGCAGGCAGAAGCAGAGTTGGTAGGCAGGCAGAGGTCGGCAACGGTATTGGCAGAGACAGTAGCAGGGTCAGGCAGGCCGGGTTGGATTGGAGAGAGAGGAGTGGTCAGACAAGCCGGGTCAGTATGCTAAACGGATCAATCAGGTGCAGGGTAACAAGTTCACAGAAGCTGAAGACGAAACAGCAGCGCGCCCATGCAGCCCTTGGCGCCAAACAACGTTAACGCGCGTGCACACACGCGTCGCGCACCTGCGTGCGCACACCCAAGGGACGCGCTGACGCGCAGCAACAGCTGGGGATTGCTGCATAGTCTGGACAGAGGCGCGCCGACACATGCGCAAATGCAAACGTTCCGGTCTGGTGCTGACAGATCCCTGACATTGCCCCCCCCCAAAGGGCAGCCTCCGGATGCCCACACGCCTTCTTTTCTCAGGATGGGCAGAGAAATAAGCGCGAACTAATCGCCTGGCGTGAACATTGCTGTCTGGTTCCCATGAGTTACTCTCTGCGCCGTAACCTTTCCATTTAATCAGAAATTGATTTTGTCCTCGTCTTCTGCAGTCAAGAATAGCCTCAACCTCAAATTCCTCACTTCCATCTACTAAGATAGGTTCAGGAGGTCTGGTTCCTCTATCAGGGAAAGGGTCAGGTATAGCAGGCTTAAGCAGTGACACATGGAATACCGGGTGAATCTTGAGAGAATCGGACAAAATCAATTCATAAGATACTTCGTTAATTCTCCTCTTAACCGGGAAAGGTCCCATAAACCTAGGTGCCAACTTCTTAGACAGACATGCTAACTTGATATTACTGGTGGAAAGCCATACCTGATCACCAAGTTGTAAATTCAGTTCCCCTCTTCTCCTTCGATCGAAAGCTCTTTTGCTGTCTGCCTGGGCCTTGGACACCGCCTCCTGCAACATCCGATTGTTGTGGCTGAGTAAGTCCACTGTATTCTGTACTGCCGTAACAGAAGATTCTGGAAGAAAGTCAGGTAGAAAGGTTAAATGAAAGCCATAATTGGCGAAAAAAGGGGATGACCGGTGGCTGAATGGTTGGCATTATTGTATGCAAATTCTGCTAAGGGCAGCAGGGACACCCAATCATCCTGTGTGAAGGATGTAAAGCATCTGATGTATTGTTCAAGGGTCTGATTGGTCCTTTCTGTCTGTCCATTAGTTTGAGGATGATAGGCCGAGGACAAGGCCAGTTCAATTTTCAGGATTTCACACAGAGCTCTCCAAAAATGTGAGGTGAACTGTACCCCTCTATCAGAAACTATATTTGCAGGGACTCCATGTAGTCTGATGATTTCCTTGATGAATATGCGGGCGGTTTCAATGGCAGATGGAGTTCCCCTTAAGGGAAGGAAATGGGCCATTTTAGTTAGACGGTCTACCACCACAAAAATGGCTGAACACCCCTCAGAACGTGGAAGCTCTACTATAAAATCCATGGAAATCATCTTCCAGGGTCTATCAGGTACAGGCAAAGGTTTTAACAGACCCCAAGCTCGATTTCTAGACGTCTTGTTCTGGGTACAGATAGGGCAGGAGCTGACGTACTTTTCACAAAAGTCTTTCAGATTGGGCCACCAGAATGTGCGTTGCACAAGTTCCAGGGTCTTGCGGACCCCAAAATGACCTGCCAGCGGATGATCATGAAGTAACGTCAAAACTTTAACTCGAACCTCCTCAGGGACAAAAATTTGGCTCCCCTTCCAGAACAAACCATCTCTGATCGTCAGAGTAATGCCTGGAGGTCTAGATGAATCAGAGGATGCTTCTTTAACCTGGGAGAGCAGGTCTGTCTGCAGGAGTAGAAAATTGTTTGCAGGCAAGATGGTGTCAGGAATGGATAAGTCCTTCGGGTTGTCGTGCATACGTGACAGTGCATCCGGTTTGATATTTTTTGAGCCTGGCCGGTAAGTTATATGAAAGCAAAAATGTGAGAAGAACAGAGCCCAGCGGGCTTGCCAGGACTTTAGTCGTTTAGCAGATCTTAAATACTCTTCTTGTGGTCCATGTATATTAATACTGGATGCATAGCCCCCTCTAACAAGTACCTCCATTCCTCCAGAGCAGCCTTGATAGCGAGAATCTCCCGGTCACCAACATCATAGTTCCTCTCTGCGGAAGAAAGTTTACAGGAAAAGAACCCCACAGGATGCATTAGATCTTTGCTGCCTTGACGTTGAGAGTATTGCTCCCACCGCTATCTCAGAAGCGTCAACTTCCAAAATGAACGTCAATGACGGTTCAGGATGGCTGAGGATTGGGGCCGAGGTAAATAGTCTCTTGAGATTCTCAAAAGCATCTTGGGCTGACTGATTCCAGGAGAAACAGGCATTCTGTTTAGTCAACTGAGTGATGGGTGCAATTATGGCCGAGAATCCCCTGATGAATTTTCTATAAAAGTTTGCAAAGCCGATAAACCCCTGAATCCCCTTCTTGTCTAGGGGTACCGGCCAGTCCAGAACAGCGGATACTTTCTGGGGATCCATTTTAATGCCAGTTGGAGAGATTATCAACCCCAGGAATTGGATGCTTTGTTGCTCGAACTCGCATTTCTCTGCCTTTGCATATAGCCTGTGCAAGCGAAGATGACCCAAAACCCTGCAGACATGTTCTCAATGCTGATCAAGAGATTCAGAGAAGATTAGGATATCGTCCAGGTATGCAATCACAAACACATCTAAAAAGTCTCTGAGTACATCGTTAATAAGATGTTGGAAGGTCGCAGCGCGTTGCAGAGTCCGAAAGGCATGACCAGGTATTCATAATGCCCGAATCGGGTCCGAAAAGCTGTCTTCCATTCATGCCCGGCCCGAATGCGGGTCAGGTTGTAGGCCCCTCTTAGATCAAGTTTAGTAAAGATGACAGCAGATCTTAACTTTTGGAATAGTTCGGGTATCAAGGGTAAGGGATACCGATTTTTTTTTTACCGTAATTTTGTTCAATTCCCGATAATCTATACATGGGCGGAGAGTCTTGTCCTTCTTGGTGACAAAAAATATTCCGGCACCTGCTGGGGAGGTGGAGTGGCGGATGAACCCCTTGGCCAAGTTTTCTTCAACATATGTCTTTTAGTGCCTCTTGCTCTTTCTCTGATAAGAAGAAGATACGCCCAGATGGAATCTCGGACCCCAGAAGCAATTCAATTGGGCAGTCGTAGGGGCGATGAGGCGGAAGGGAGTCAGCCCCCTTCTTGCTGAAAACATTGATGAACTCGTGGTATTGTTTGGGTATGGACTGGAGTAATTTCTGATCGGTGTCAAGACATAGCAGAGTAGCTGAGGAGTTGGGGTCTTCCACCAAACAGTGTTCTTGGCAGTAGGACGACAAAAACTTTACTTCTCCAGAGACCCAGCTGATGTGCGGATTGTGAGCTTGGAGCCAGGGAATGCCCAAGATAATTGGAAACAGTGGAGAAGTAATGGCATCAAGGGTCAGTAGCTCTTTATGCTGGGAAGAAACGGTAGCAGGCAAAGGAAGAGTCTCTTGAGTTACTTGTCCGCATCTAATGTGGGAGCCATCAGCCAGGAAAACAGAGTCCATGAGTCTTAGTCTGTAGAGGAATATTATGCTGGCTGGCAAAGGTCGAATCGATAAAACAGCTGCATGCTCCGGAGTCGATGATAGCGTTGACTGGAATTTTCTTTTCCCGGAGCTGTAATGAGAGAGGAATGGCAAGGTGGGTAGAGTTGGCAGACAAAGCAGAGAGACTGGTAGACACAGAAGATGAGCACTTACTTATCTTGACTGCACAATTATGGACATAGTGTCCAGTTCCACTACAATAGAGGCACAGGTTAAGTTGACGACGACGTGCCCGTTCTTCAGGAGATAAGGCAGGACGCATCAGTCCTAGCTGCATGAGTTCGGGATTGTCAGGCGTGGAGTTGACTGGATTCACACTGGGTGGAGGTAGGTAGCGAGTTGCAGGAACCGGAGCCCTTGCCGTCATCCAAGCCGGGCGGGTTTGCTGAGCGGAATGTTCAGATCGACGTTCCCGGAGGCGACGGTCAATCTGGATTGCCAAGGAGATCAAGGCCTCGAGAGTATCTGGTATGCCAGCTCGAGCAAGTTCGTCTTTCAGCCCTTCAGACAGGCCCATGAGGAACTGGTGACGTAGGGCTGCATCGTTCCACTGAGTGTCCGCGCTCCAGCGTCTGAAGTCAGTGACATAGTCCTCGGCCGGTCTACGGCCTTGCTGGAGCGCGGACAGGGCTGACTCGGCTGTGGAAGTCCGCTGAGGGTCCTCATAGAGCTGAGCCATGGCTTCAAAGAAGGAGGATAAAGATTGGGTTAAGACCGAGTCCCCCTCAAGTAATCGGTGAGCCCAGGTTTGGGGTTCTCTTTGTAGGAGGGAAATCACAAACCCCACTTTAGTAACTTCCAGCGAGAAGGTTCGGGGTTGCAAGGCAAAAAAGAGCTGGCAGGCATTGCGAAAGGCCCGAAACTTGGTCCGGTCTCCGGAGAATCTCTCTGGGATGGGAACCCTTGGTTCAGGTGGGAGCATCACAACGTAAGGAGCAGAGGCAGGCTGTGCTGGAGCTGCGGCTGAAGAGGAAGCCATGGGACTAGGGCCAGCGAGATTCTGAACTTGTCTTTCAAGTCTGGTATAATTGTCCTGAAGGGATTGCACAGCTTGAGTGAGGGCTGCAAGGTGCGTGCAGATCTCCTTCATCGGGGAGGTCTCTCCTGCAGGCTCAGTCATGGCTGTTTCGTACTGTTAGGTACCTGGTAGTAGAGCCTGACTTGTAGGAGAAGACCTCTCATACAACGCTGGTTCAGGAGCCACTGGAGTGGGGACAGTGGTCTCGTGAGCACAGTGGGGTAGGAGTGCCTGGTGAGGTAGAAGTCTCTGATGCTGGAGCAGAGTAGGGATCCCTCCAGGGATGGCTGGACTGCAGGTAAGGTGGACAGCAGGGAGCAGCAGGCTGCAGCACTGGAGATGCAGATGCAGGGATCGCTGGAGCTGAAGGTGCAACCGGCAGGCAGAAGCAGGGTCAGACAGTCCGAGTCGGCAGGCACACAAGGCAGGTAGTAACGGCAGGCAGAAGCAGAGTCGGTAGGCAGGCAGAGGTCGGCAACGGTATTGGCAGAGACAGTAGCAGGGTCAGGCAGGCCGGGTTGGATTGGAGAGAGAGGAGTGGTCAGACAAGCCGGGTCAGTATGCTAAACGGATCAATCAGGTGCAGGGTAACAAGTTCACAGAAGCTGAAGAAACAGCAGCGCGCCCATGCAGCAGGAGGACTGTTATGCGTTCCTTGGCGCGAAACAACGTTAACGTGCACCCGCCGCGTGCGCACGCCCAAGGGATGCCCTGACGCGCAGCAACAGCTGGGGATTGCTGCATAGTCTGGACAGAGGTGCGCCGACACATGCGCGAATGCAAACGTCCCGGTCTGGTGCTGACAGATCCCTGACAGATGTCATGTGACCTTCACTTGAGTCTATTGTTTTTTCAAAAGGTTTGTCATAGTTTCGTAAGGCTAGCACTAATTAACTAGAAATTACTTGTTTTATGTCAGTAAAGACTGTCTGTTTCCTCACTACATTTTATAGCATCCTGGGGGCCACAGGGCTCCCATGTATTGCCTGAACCAATGGGGCCGTCAGCATGGAATACCTGGGAATCCAGGCTTTACAAAAATTTGTCATACCCATCATTTGTTTCTTTGGTTTCGGCACCTGGAGGAGGGCTCAAATTCTCTCCTCATCCAGTGCCGACCTTCTTTTGAGATATTATACCCCAAGTATTTGACCTGCTGTTGCCACAACTGGAGTTTAGTTCTATTTACCTTATGCCCTTGGAGCAAATACAGCAGAGCCATTGTGTCAGCCCTACAAACCTCCTCTGAGGGAGACCCCACTAAGATGTTGTCTACATAGAGGAGGAGCTGGCTTCCCCCTGGGGGTACAAATTGAGCCAAATTTGAGGACATGTGAGCTAGTGAAAAGATGGTAGGGGACTTGCAACAGCCCTGGGGCAACCTGGTGAAGGTATACCTTTTTCCCAGGTAGGTGATGGCAAACCAAAATTGATGGTCAGGGTGCACCGGGATGCTAAAGAAGGCGTTACTGATATCAATCACAGAAAAGAATTAATTCCCTGAATCTAAATCATTCAGTAGTGTGTGTGGATCTGGTACCACAGGAGCTCTTGGTATAACTGCCTGGTTAACAGCTTGTAGATATTGTACCATTCTCCAGCCTGTGGAAGGCAGAGCCTTCTTAACAGGAAAAAGGGGGGTATTGTAAGGGCTGTCAGAACATGGAATAATCACGCATTTTTAAAAGTTTGTCTACTACAGGGACAATGCCCTCCTCTGCTTCCTTCTTAAAGTGGAGTTGCACCCAAAAAAAAAGTCATTAATGTGCATGAAATAAATACAAAAAAAAAAAAACATTTAGAGAATTTTTTTTTTTTACTTACCTTTTTATGCCTGTTGCTATGTGGTCCCTTGAAATCTGCCTCCTTCATCACCTCGGTTCCTGACGTCACTTCCCTCGGCGCCTCCGCTCGCTACTGCTCCTGGGAGATATGTGTCATCATTTCCCAGGAGTCAGTGGGCTGCGCTGAGGGCTAGGTTGCCATAACGGGGCGGGCACTTCCGCCGCCTGTTGTTATGGCAACCTGTATACATACCTGTATACAAGGCGCACTACTGCACATTCGCGAGAGAACGGGGCAGTGCATGCTGGTCCAGCAACAGCACCGTATCCCAGAACAGGATGCTTGTGGGCTTCACATGCCCACGAGCAAAATGAGAATGTACAGAACAACAAGATCAAAGTTATTAAAACAGATGAAACCGGACATCGGGGGAGAAATAAAGCAGAGGACATGAGTGTTAAAACACCTTTTTAAATGCTTGTAAAAGGTTTAAAAAAAATATATGGTTTGTAGTTGGAACTCCTCTTTAAAGGGGTATTGTCTTAGGTAGGGTCTGCAGTGTGATTTTGGAGTGATGGTTACTGGTTGGACTCCTTTCATGAGTCCCACATCTGCTGGACCTCTAGTCCACAGTGTCTCTGGGAGCCCATCTAACAGGTGACCCTCTTGTGTCAAGTATTATTCAGTTCCTGCAGCCCAAATGTGTGCTGAAGGTGTTGTAATGATTTTGTGTCCCAAGGGTTTGTTACAGAAATAACCTGTCGACTTACTTTTCTATAGATCAGGTAGGCCCACAGGAGCCCAATCTCTTAGGTCTTGGCATTCCTTCAGAAACCCTCCCACATCCTTCCAATCTCAGCTTTTGGGTTTAGCCAAGGATAGATGTGGGGTGATTTCCCTAAACAGAACTTGTTCCTCCGAGGGGGGTAGTATACAACATGCCTACCTATCAGGCCCTGGTGTTCTCTTAAAATACATTGTGCAGTGAGCCCTATTTGGTGTCTGTAAATCCACTGTCCTACCTTCCGTCACGGTTGCAGCATAATTAATAATTTTGTCAACAGTATCAACTGTGTTCTTGTCTTTCATATACACATCTAAGGAGTAATAATAATGTGTTTCTTCTATTAGGTTCATGGGTCCCTGTCCTACCTGGACTGCAAACCCATTATTTTGTGCATTGACTGACATGCGCATGGCTGACATTAGGTCTCTACCCAAGAGATTCACAGGGCAGACAAGATCACTCTGGTTGTGGTCTTGACCCCTGTCTCTGGCTCCTCGTAGTTTATTTAGGTGGTCATTGACACCCTCCTTGTCTTCCTGTACTGTCATATTTTATTTTTTGCCAATCAGTCTGTTGTACCCATCTAAGCTGGTATCTGTTCAGTAAGGCAGTCAACCTGTTTCCTAAGTCTGGGCTATCTGGAGGCAATATATCCCCTCGCCCCTGTCTATTTGCTAGGGCGCAGGGGTCCCAGTCTCCCTTTACCAAGGCCCAATCTGATCCTAGTACTCTCCTCTGGGCTCTCTCTACCTCCACCCTGTTCAACTTATAACTGTTCTGTAATCCCTCTGTTTTCAATGAATTCAGCTGGATTTAATTTTGGATGTTTTATGTGTTCTGTAGCCTTTTGTATGTCACTGTCAGTCCATGGTCAAAAAACAGTTATAGTCAAGGGATATGGCTGGCCAAGTGCATTATTCTCTCCTTCTCTTGAGTTCGGGATTTCTATCAAGGGGTATTCCTCACCATCATCTACACCATACCTAATAGGTGGTTTACTTAGTCTCTTGGCTCCTGCTGGGGCACCTAGTGCATGGGTTATGGCATCAGTTAAGGTTTCAAGGATCAATCTCTTCATCTCCGGGACTGTACTACTGTCTGGAGAGATTGGGGAAGTGGAGTTGGGGTTTTGTTCAGAGGCAGTTCCTTTGACGGGGTGGATGTCACAGGGAGGGTGGTATTCAGGGCAGTGGCTTGCACCTGAGGGGGAGGACCATTATAAGGAGGTGGTCTCTGGGTATAACAAATGAGATCATCCTCTTTGTCCACTAGGGGCAGTTGGGCTTGGCATTTCTCTTTTTTGTTCTCCTTCTTTCTTCTAGCGTGCTGAAGCCAGTACTCAGCCATTTACAACCTATACCTTTTTTGATCTTTGGGTCCTAACAATTTAAGCTTATCCACCAACTCCTGACACTCTTTCACAGTTAGTTTCTCCTACTTGGCACAATAGTGAACGGACTTCGAGTGTTTGCTATGCATAAATTTCTCATCTCCTAACGGCACATTAGGGACACAGCTGCAACATAAGCAAGCACAAGACATTCTTTTACAGAGACTATTCCCTATTGTCCGCATTAGTCGGGTCTCTCATTAACCTTTAAAACACTGGGATAGTGACCCTCGGCTCAAGGTAACAATAGGAATACAAGAAGAGTATAAACATCAGCACTCCCCACACTATAGGGAGAATCACAAAATAATTAAAACTTGTCTCTGCAGTACTGTTGTTCAATAAGGTTACAGCAACAACAGAAAGGTTAAGCACGAGAAAGGAGAAACAGACAAAAGAAAGTTAGCCTTGTGATCTTTCTAGGTCACTTAGCTAAATCGCATTTAAATCATCAAGCAATCAACCTCTGACGTTTGGTATACCTTTCAGCAAATCTTTTTTTTTTCTGTGCGGGACAGCGGGTGACGTGAATTTTTTACCTTAGGCAATGTCCCCAAATTCCTCGGTCTATGAACACCAGAACTATTAAGATTTTATACAATCAGTCCTAATGTCGGCAATTACAATTCATTAAACCAGAATCAAACAGAAAGAAAAGAAGAGACTCTTAGAAAGAATTAAGAATAATTTAAATTACCTTACCTCTCAAACACCAGGAGGACTAGATCACGTAGGTTTGAAACCAGATGGTGGAACCGGGTCTCAGGCCCCCGCCACTATTTCACCACTAACGTTGAGTGGGGGGACTTTTAATTCTCAGTGAGCTTTAAAGTCCGATACTCACTGAAGTCTTTGTCGGGACCATCCGACCCGGAATGCACTCGTTGGTTCCGGCTCGAAGGACCAAAGTGTTAGGATTATTCTTCTCCTGTGATCAGTCAAACTCAAGATGTATTGAAAAGCAGACAATTTATTTTCAGATGTGCCGACACAAAAGGATGATGCTTACATGTCAAAAGATGCAGTAAGAATCATACAAAGGGATATACAGCCCCCCTCCTAATACCTACAATAATATAGCTATAACTCTTCTATTGGCTGAGGCACACTGATAGCGTTCCTGGTACAAAATGGTATGTACTTTATTGGCTAATTAGCGTTTCCTGTACACTCTCTTCTACCATATACTGTATGGTTAAGACTAATCATCCTACAACTTACTATGAAGTTTGTTAAAACAAACAATACAGCAAGTTAATACAACAACGTGCTCAGAAGTCATCTTAAAAATCAGTCTCAGGGTTTTTGTTTTTCTAATAGTCACACAATAAACATTTAAAACTTTTCTAACACTCTCCTTTTTGCTTAATCCCCAAAGATAAGGCGTCTCTTGCTTGATTCCTTCCCGGTTGACCTTAATTGGTGGTCATCGAATGGTTCCTGTTACTATTTATTTTCCATGTCATGGTGCAGAGCATTAGAAATCAGACCATAGATGTTTAGGAATCCTGGGTATTCAATCACCTTGGTCATCTAGAGATATCAGCCTCAATTACCCCAACTGACTCATAACTGGAGATGATGTGAGTGTCGGTAAACAACGCTGACCCTCACTATCATCTTTCTAATATTTTGATTGTTCAGATAACAGGCTATCGCCTTCACTATGTAAGACTTACCTCTAGTTATTCGATAAGCAAGAGAATTCATTTGTTTGTATTACGAAGTCGCAAGGAAAGTTTTTATATTGCTGACCCTCTGGTCTGCTTTACCCATTCCTCCCAATAACTAGGAATGGTCTCGCAGGTCTGATCAGCCTGTTCTCCTATTATAGCCGGTGCGGACGACCGGGGCCGCCCCGTTTAGTGTGTTCCCATTGGGGTGGAGGGATTGGCTCCCGGAAAACCTCCATAGCCTGGAGCATTTTCTCCAACCTTTTTAGGCTGATATACCGGTGTTCTCTTTCCTCAGCTCAGGAATGGAAAGTTTGAGGGTGCCAAGTCAGCCATTCTCTTGTTATTCTAGACTGTACGCTACATCCTTGCTCAGGCTTCCGTTTTAACTATGCTACTATTCCTGTTATGAGAGATATTTGTTACATATATGCTATTGTCCTCATCTCCTATTTGATTACCTTATTTGATGATGTGCTTAACATGTATTCTTGTTCTTTGAAATTAAAAAAAAATATTGAAAAGAAATCTAGCAGCTAGCAGTGTGTGGGTTAAAAAATCTGCGACAGGTGGTTGGAAATCGATCTATGCCCAGATTCAAGAGCGCTAGAACTCGAGAGTGTAACAGCTCCCAGTGATTAACACATTTAGAAGCTTGAAAAATTGTTTTAATAGCAAATTGCCACTGTCTGGGGGTGAAGGATTCTCCAAGGTCAGTTTCCCATTTTAAAAACTGACTGGATTTGGAGAAGGATAGCTTGTTCTGAAGTATTTTATAAAATAAATAGATTCCTTGGCTGAGGTATTGCCAACATTGTGTAGGTAAACAGATTTCAGGGGAAGATGGCGATTTTAAGGAAGTGAGACAGTTGGAGGTAGATGAAATGGTCATTAGGAGAGGTTTGGAACTCTTGTAGTTGAGAAAAGGGTTTGAGGACCTGATTTACAAGTAGGTTATCTATTGAGCTAATTCCTTTGACCATCCAATGTTTTAAACGTATATTGGGAACGATAGACTCTATAACCGCAAGCGAAATGGGAAGTGAGATCTTGAGTGTATATCGGGTGGCAGAGGCATAGAATGCTCACCAAGCCCACAGAGAAGCCTGCATAGTGAGAGGGAGTTTCTTTAAAGGGTATGGTCGCCAAATGTCGCTCAACAACGGGTTGTGGAGAGATGTGGCAGGGTAAAGGGATAATTTTTTTATCACTCCATAACTTTTATTAGATGGGGAAACCCAATTGGGCTATATGAGTCGCTATAAAGTAGTCGTAAAGGTCTATCATTCCCATACCTCCAGCAGTCCTATGCTTTATAAGTTGGGCATAGGAGCGTCTGGGTTTGGTTGTTTTCCAGATATACTGCTTGAGTAGTAAATTTAAGGTGGCTAGATGTGTTCGCTATAGTGGGATGGGTAGTGTTCTACCTAGATAAACCTACCTAGATAAAGTATTTGGGGGAAGTAAGAACATTTTGAAGGACGCTAGGTGGACCGACCATGACATTTCAAATTTAGATGTGTTGGGATTCTTTTGGTTAGTTTGTCAGTGGGAGGGAGGTAATTGGCATCTGCTAATAATCGGATGCCTAGGTAAGGAATACCATTGTCGTTCCATGCATAAGGATAGAAGGTTTGAGAGTAGGGTCTATACCTAGGTCTAGGAGTAAAGATTTGGTGAAGTTCACCTTCTAATATTAGAGCTGAATTCACTAAGGATATTATGGGCTGCGATTTCCAGGTTAGTTAGAAAGATCATTTATGTAATCGGCAAACAGATTTATAGTATATATTATAGTAAAATCCTGTGATACAAGGACATGATCTTATATAGTAGCTTCTGCTAGTGGCTCTATTAATAAATTAAAAATAGACTGAGATAGGGGGCATCCCTGCCAGGTACCGTTAGAGATCGGGAAATCATATTCGATGTATACACTTTTGCAGAGGGTAAAGAATACAATGCTAGTATAGCTGACAATATGGGCCCTGTGACGCCAAATTTTTGGAGTGTTTTATGCATTTGTAGTCAAGAGTCTTTACTTAAAAATTCGATACCCTAACTACCAAGACCTGAGGTGTGCCTTGGCCTAGCTGGTCAGTACGCCTGAAAGAGGGCATATCCTGAATGTATGAATATGAAAAATGTACGATGTGTATAAGTATATATTAAGGTCTGGGGGAAACTGGTGGGAACCCTGAATGCGAGCCGATGCAGGATCAAAGAAGAAGGGATATATACCCCTCAATAAACAATTTTCAAATATCAAGCCACGCTGCAAACTAAAAAAGTGACAAATAAAATGCCATGACCTTATACAGATGAAAAAGTGAAATAAATAAAACTGATCAAATAATAAAAGATTAATAGTCCATTTAAATTGATAGTCTATCTCCTCTGTGCAAATATCACACACAACACCCAAGAATGGTGATAAGAGAAAAGGGTCTGCCTTCCACCTCCACACAAACTGCCGCTTACCGGTTCCTATGGATCTCTTAGATATAGGAGATCATATGCGCTTGTGGCTTGATTCCCTAGCCCGGGCCTTTGATTGCACACGGTCAAGATGCCAGCGCCTTTGCAGGAGTATGTGACTTAATCAAGAGGTTATAACAGATGTTTCCCATTCACCACAGGAGACTCCGCCACTTGACGCGTGGTGAATGGGAAACATCTGTTATAACCTCTGTTATAATGGACTATTAATTATATTATTATACTATTTATTATTTGATCAGTTTTATTTATTTCACTTTTTCATCTATATAAGGTTATAGCATTATATTTGTCACTTTTTTTAGTTTACATAGCAGCTTGATATTTTTTTTATATAATCTTTATTTTACATTTTCAAAATAACACACTTTAAGAAAAGCAGAATACAACAAAGCAGAAAAAAAAAGTGAATGCCCAAGGGGCACATATGGGGGTCAGAGAGGACAATGGGTTACCTGCGTATGGGAACCCCTGATACATTCAGATAGCTAGCCTCATATGACTTCATCAAATTATACCCCAACCACAAGGGGGTTTACTTTGATCCTTGTATCAAATGAGGATTGCGTTCTCATATATTTAGGATACAACACCTCACGCGTTATATCCGACATAACCCAAAGTGAAATGGTAGGGAAAAGGGGAAAGGGGGGGATAGGCATACCTGAGAACAAAGAACAGAATGATCAAACAGCACGACAGGAGTAGGTGCGGGTCAACAACTGTTGTAGAAAACCTATGGGATTAAGGTGTGTAGGTCTCATCCTCCAAAAAACTATGTACCATCATCCACTAATCTGCCTGGTCAGGGGTGGCAGCAGATGGTGTCTGTGCCATATTAGACGTATAACGTATCCGGGTGGCCTAGATGGCATACAATTTATCATACCTGTCCTTGCATTTCGCCATCCACTCCTCCTCCGCCATGATAGAATTATGCAAATGAACCCAGTCGGGTTGCCCCGGGACATAGGCCAACTTCCAATGTATAGGAATCAGACGCCAGGCAGCATTTAAAAGGTGTGGGAGAATTGATTTGCGGTAAAGGCTTAGAGAACTCCAATGGGGAATCCTGCAAATCAATATCTAAAATAACTTTTATTTGAGCCCTGATATCCTGCCAGAAGGGCCGAAGCCTCGGACATTCCTACCAAATGTGCAGGAAGGTGCCTCGAATCCCACAGCCCCTCCAGCAGGCAGCAGAAGCTGTCGGATATATCCTAGCCAAAGTTGTTGGGACTCGCTGTACTATTGAGTCAGCAGCTTAAAGCTATTTTCCTGCATCTTAGTGTCCACTGAGCTCTTGTGAGTGAGATGATATAGATGACTCAATTGAGCCTCTGTAAATGTATGCTGCAGGTCTCTCTCCCATTCTTGTATGTATATTGGCTTACTCTGAGACTCCGCAGACTGCAACAGCTCGTAAAGCACAGAAATAGTGTGAGGGATGGGGTCTACAGACTTGCATAGCTTTTCAAACGGGGTCAGGGAGGAGGGAGGTCGGATAGGGTGAGGTAGACTACTGATAAAGTGTTGTAATTGTCTATAGTGCCATTCGTCCATCGGGAAGCCGAACTGGGAGCGTAGCCAGTCTAAAGAGACTAGGCTTGTGTACAAACCTCCCACATTGCGTCTCCCCATCTCTTGCCCACATGAGGAAATAGGAGAGGTGTTCCCCTGGGGTGAACCAGGGGAAGCCCCCAAGAGGTGCAAGCGGGGACACCAGCTGCGGTAGCAGCTCTCGTGTATTTAGCGTGTCCCATAACCTCAGCACATGGACAGAGACCGGGGACACGAAATCCGAGAGGCCTCAGCAGTCCCGGGGGAGCCTAGACAAGTTACGTCTAGCCAGGAATTTCTCAAGGGGAACCCAGGATTTAGTAGTAATATGGTGTTGCCAGTCAAGAATCCTTTGCAGGGCAACCGCCTCATAGTACCTGCGTATGGAGGGGACTCCCAATCCCCCGAGCCTCTTTGGATGTTGCAGTGTGCGGAGGGCCAAGTGGGGTACACCCCCTTGCCATATAAATTTTATGAACAGGCTGTTGAAGGTTCAGAAAAAAGATCTGGGAAGCGCTATGGCACCATTTGAAGATGAAAAAGAATTCTCGGCAGTACATTCATTTTCAGGATGCTGACTTGGCCCATCCATAAGAAAAAGGTACGATCCCATTGCGAGAGATCAGCTTTAATCTTGTTAAGTAAGGGGGCAAAGTTGCACATATGTAGTTGGAAGGTAGATGCCTAAGTATTTTAAGGAAGAACAGCGCCACGTAAAGGAAAAGGATGTTTGTAGTTGGGATCGCATCGCAGAAGGGCTAGCAAGGGGGAGGAACTCCAATTTACTGTAATTGATTTTAAAGTTGGAGAAAGAATGGAATCTCCGTAGTAGTTCCGCCATGATATTAGGAAGGGAGATCAGCGGGTCTGTGACGTATGCCGAAAGTTTGTGTTCTATCATCCCTATCGTGAGCACCTTAATGTTATGATTAGACCGTATCATATTAAGCAGGGGTTCCAGGGTGAGGGCAAATATTAGGGGAGACAAAGGCCACCCCTGTCTTGTCCCATTTCTTATAGGGAAGGGGTCAGAAAACGTCTCATTTACCTTAACCCGGGCTTCTGGGGAACTGTATAAGGAGCCTATCCACCTAAGCATGTTATGCCCAGGCCCAATCTGGATAACACCGCCTGGAGTTGGGCCCAGTCCACCCTGTCGAAAGCTTTTTCAGCATCCGTGGATAACAGAGGACAGGGTGAGCTGGGCCGATGCAGGTTCGCCCAGTGAATCAGTTGTATAGCTCGGTTGGAGTTATCCCTGGCCTCCCTCCCCATTATAAATCCTGTTTGATCCGAGTGAATTACCGTCGGTAAAACGGGTTTAAGTCAATTAGCCAGGACCTTCGCTAATATTTTGATGTCAGTGTTCAACAACGAAATTGGCCTATAGCTGCTGGGGGTGGATGGGTCCTTCCCTTCCTTCGGGAGGACAGCAATGTGTGCTAACAATGCCTCCTCTGGAAGGGAAGTGCCTAATCCCAGGGCGTTAAAGTATACGCTCATGCAATCAGACAGGAGGGATGAAAATTTGCGGTAATATGCATTAGTGAACCCATCTGGGCCAGGACTCTTTCCTTTTGGAAGGTCTTCAACCACCTCAATACAGTGCACTTTTACCCCCTTCCTGCCCAAGCCATTTTTCAGCTTTCAGCGCTGTCACACTTTGAATGACAAGTGCGCGGTCATGCAACACTGTACCCAAATGAAATTGTTACCATTTTTTCCCCACAAATAGCGCTTTCTTTTGGTGGTATTTGATCACCTCTGCAGTTTTTATTTTTTGCGCTATAAACAAAAGAAGAGTGACAAGTTTGAAAAAAACACAATATTTTTTACTTTTTGCTATATCCAATTTTTTTTTTTTTTTAAACCATTTTTTTCCTCAGTTTAGGCCGATATGTATTCTTCTACATATTTTTGTTAAAAAAAAATCACAATAAGCGTATATTGATTGGTTTCCACAAAAGTTATAGCATCTACAAAATAGGGGATAGATTTATAGCATTTTTATTTTTTTTTTACTAGTAATGGCGGCGATCTGCATTTTTTATCATGACTGCGATATTGCGGCGGACGTATTGGACACTTTTGACACATTTTTGGGACCATTCATATTTATACAGCGATCCGTGCTATAAAATTACACTGATTACTGTATAAATGTGACTAGCAGGGAAGGGGTAAACACTAGGGGGTGATCGAGGGGTTAATTATGTTTCCTAGGGAGGGATTCTAACTGTGGGGGGAGGGGACTCAAGGGGAGGAGACCGATCGGTGTTCCTCTGTACTGAGAACACACCATCGGTCTCCTCTCCCCTGACAGGACGTGGATCTGTGTGTTTACACACACAGATCCACGGTTCTGCTGTGTCACTGGACAATGGCGGGTGCCTGGGCACGTGCATCGGGTCCCCAGTGACACGGTGGGTGCGCGCCTCCTTGTGGGCCGGGAAGGCGAGGGCGTCATGACGCCCTCCTAGAACGAGAGCCACACCGCCTGGCCGTCATATGACAGCCGGTGGGCGGCAAGCGGTTAATAACTGCTTCAATCTCCATTACAGCTATAGGCCTGTCAAGCTGCTCGCTAATTTGCGTCGACAGTTGGGGAGCTAGCGCTTCTTCTAAATATTGTGAAATACATTCCGTTTTCTGTGAGGGCGTGTGACGCGAGTGTGGCAAGAAGTTGGTAAAGTTGGGCATAGTATTCCCAAAATGTAGCTGCAATTTTGGAGGATAGTACTGTTTGGGAGCCCGAGGTAGTTTGCAGTTTATGGACGTGACCGGATGTGCGTTGTCGTTTAAGGGCCCCAGCCAATAATCTACCGCATTTATTTCCAAACGCATAAAATTTATGAGAAACATATCTCAGTCTATCCCGTGTCCCTGTTTCTAACAGATTGGAAAGCTTTTCCCTAACGGACACAAGCTCCTCATATAAGCTTGGTGTCATTTGGCGTTTGTGTTTAGGCTCTGCGGTGTGTAGCTGGGCCAGTAGGGACTGAAGTTCCCCACTACGTGCCTTTTGGAGTCTAGAGCCCTGGGATATAAGTTCACCCCGTATCACGGCCTTGTGTCTCTTCCATACAGATGCCATCCCTGTCTCTCCTAGCATATTCTCCTTAATCTATAAAGAGATGCTATCTGAAACCTGTTTTTGTGCCACTGCATCATCTAGCAGTTTTTCGTTTAACCGCCATGTCCATTGACGGACATCCGGGGAAAGGGGAGCTAGGGAGATAGAGATGGGTGCATGGTCGGAGATCGTCAGCGATCCGATCGATTGCACTGGAGAGCGATTCCAAGAAGCATTGAACCATCAATAGGAGATCTATCCGCGTATATACATTATGCGTGGCAGAATAATAGCTAAAGTCTTTTACGGTGGGGTGAAGCACTCTCCAGCAATCGACCAGATGATTAGCATGCAGGGTTTTACGGAATCGTTTGAGAAAGGTGAACGAATGTGTGTAATGACCCGGAAGAGGTGTCCAACTGCGGGTCAGGGCAGACATTAAAGTCTCCCCCCACCACCAGTCGCCCCTCGCGAAAAGTAGAAAGTGTATCTAACAACTCTAGTTGTCTGGAATTGGGGGCATAAAGCGCCACGAGTGTGAGCTTGCGATCAGAGTGCCTTTCAAAAAGACAAATCTGCCATTGGGATAGTGGTCTAGGGGAATGAAAGGGCAATTTTTGTGTATCGCAACCGCCACCCCACCAGATTTAGGTCGGGGTGAATTGCTACGATAACATTTATTGTATATATGTGTGGGGAGGCAGGGAACGGAGTCAGTCCTGAAATGAGTTTCCTGCAAGAGTAAAACATGTGCACCCAGTCTCTTTGTCTCAAGCCACAACTTACTGAGTTTGGATGGGGAGCTCAAGCCACGAACATTATACGATACGATCTTCAGATCAGCCATGATTGGTCACTGGTAACGTTGCCCCATGGGCGGACGGATGGTGAGGAGAGACCCACAGCAAATTGACCCAATAAACCTGAAGTACTGACGAGAAAAAACATGCGCGTATAACCCATATAGTAAAAAAGGGGAAAAAGCAAGATAACACATGAATAATGCAAAACAAACAAAGAACATAGTGCCCAGTGGGTAAGTGGCCAACACTAACACCGACGGTGCAGGGGTCACCTCTCGGCCACCCGGCCCTGAAGGTTTCAAGTGACCCGTGCACTGTGGACATCCTCGGCTGAGGGGTATAACTCCCAGGAGTTCACCTATGGGGGGTGAGTGGGGAGACATCAGGCAGGAGCCCTGTTAGGGGACCCGCTCCAGTGCATGTACACTTCCGTAAATCGGATGTGCATTCAAATTATCATCAGCAGCAAAATCAGTCCCAAAAAATAAAAATATTTTATAAAAAGTAATTTTGAGGACAAAAAAAAGGGAAAAGGAGAAAGACAGAGTCATCTGGAACTGGGATAGACATTCAGTCAATGTGCAGCTGAGGAAGAAGAAGGCCCCTGCTCCGCGGTGACACAAGGTTTGTTGCGGCGTCTGCGACGGGCCTGTTGCCAAGGCTCCGGACGAGCTGGTGTTGAAACAGCTGGGAAGGTGCGCCAATCAGGTATGTCCACTGCAGGTAGGCCGAGACGGGAAAGAAAGTGAGGTAGGTCCTACTTGTTCCGTAGAGTGACTTGTTTGACCCCCTTTAGTGACCGAGAGGCTGAAGGGGAATCCCCACGGTAGATCAGATGGGCGTCTTGCAGAACTTATAGCAGTGGTTTAAGGGCCCTGCGTTGCATCAATGTGCGTCTGGATAAGTCCGGGAATAGAGATAACTTAACTCCATCAAAGTCCACGTGGTGGTGCGCGAACATGGAACATAATGCGTTCCTTTAGTTACTTGTGCAACTTAAAAACAAAAAAATCATAGCGCTATAAACCCCAAAACAGATTTAGATTAATCAAACAATATACAGTGCATGTGAGACTGATATCACAAACTTATGATGTATCCTATAGAATACAAAGTAAAATAAAGTAAAGTGCTGTAACTAAAACAGATACTTAATATGCCAAAAAAAAAATTGAAGAATATTAATAAAATGTTAATAAATAAAAAGCAAAGATAAATCCAAAGAAAGTCCAATGGAATTACACCATTAAGAGTTCTTTTGTAAAAAAAAGTCCACAAATGTTGATTGTAGAGATGAAAAGTGAGGGAAAAACCACCACCAGGGGTCTATGGAGGCTTACCGGAAATAGGAGATCAAAAACCTCCCAAATTTTACAATAAGAGGGATCAACCGGATCAGGCAGGTAAGTGAAATTGCAGAAAAACCACAGGTGGACAGAGGAGCTAATAATGGTGCAGGAGCCGTCACCGAAGGCATCAAGAGGCTTACCAGAACTAATTGACTTGAAAAGACATACGTCATACAAGTCAAAAAAGGCTTAGTGACCAACCGGTCTGGATAATTCGTCTCTTCAGATGTCTTCAATAAGTAGCAAAAATGGAAATAGCGATACGACTTCCACAATATTCGTACACAGTCCAATAAAAACCATACGAAAGTTCATGTGCCATGCGAGGAATAGAAAAAAACTCACATAGCATGATAACGTTTAACACTGGTTTATTAAATAATAGTAAATACACTCACATATAGAAGATCATAAAAACTCAAATTTCAAGTAGCAGTAATCGTGAGGGATCCACCCGACATGTTTCAGCTAAGGAGCCGTCATCTGGGGTGCAGAACCCCCCCACTTCACCGCTATATAAACCCATAATGACCCTATCTGGGAGTGTCATAATACCAGAAGTGCAGTAAGATAATACTACTTCCGGTTCGGGGAGACCTCTGGTTTATAATCCAGCTCCCATATCAATAAAATTAGAGAGGGTCCTTAGCCCTTAAGAAGAAAATAAATGAAAAATGAAATGAATAAATTATCTAAAAGACTGGTCATAATTATAACTAAATAAAACGTAACCAAGCCTCGTTTATGCAGAGGTGGTATGAGGCTACACAAACCAAGCCTCATTCCTGCACAACGCTGTGACGTCACGTCCCGCACGAATAGTGCGGCGTCACTGCGTTCCAGGCACTGGACCAAGCCTCAAACTGAGGTCGGTCACGCTGACACGTCGAACATGCAGAGAACATGACAAGCGGAACCAAATAGCATCCGCACAGAGCGTCATGACGTCACTAATCACAACAGCGGTGTAGCAGCGCCAGCACTAAAAAAAATTATAAGCCAAGCCTCACTAAATCTAAAGACTAGCAAGGAAAACATAATGTGCCCAAAGACAACATTTAATAATTAAAAATACTAAGGATAATATGCTAATCATACCCAGCGACTGGATGTTAATACATCAAGAGCTGTAGATAAAAAATGTAGTATCTATGATTATATTATAAAATAATAAAATACAAATTCCTTAAGGGTCCCAAAAAATAGCTAGATGACACTGCCAGTAGGGGGCATCAACAGTTAACATAACAATATCATTGACGATAATATAGCAATAAGAGATATTAGCAATAAACGTTAAATATAATAAAATTAAAACAATAAGAATTGTTTATTATTTTTAAAATATATGAAAATATATAAAATAGATAAAAAAAGAGAGAGAGAAAAAAAAACACTTGTTCTAAGCTTGATTAATAAATGAGTTGATGTCCCACTCCACATTAATCCCCAGTGGAAAATGGGACTGCAACTCATATATCCAAAATGTCTCTAAACAAGAGACACCCCTTAAAGTCGACCCCCCCCCGCCAAGGGGCAACATATCTATCAATGATAAGAAACTGTGTGCCCATAGGGTTCCGGTCATGAAATTCCCTATAGTGCCGAGGAACAGTATGCTTAGTGCTACCTGCCTTAATTAGATTTATATGTTCAGAGACTCGCGTCGAGAAAGATCTAATAGTCCGGCCCACATACTGTTTGCCACAGGGGTAGGTCAGTAAATATACTACTCCAGTAGTGGCACAGGTGCAGAATGGTTTTATCTTGTATGTGCGGCCAGTTACAGTGGAAAGGAAGCCGTGACGAGCTCTCCTGCCACAAGAATTAAACTGGCACACCAAACATTTTCTACATGGATGGAATCCAATCCAATCATGGAAAAAAGATGGTTTATTCGGAGGGTTGATAACATTGAGTTCCAATTTATTCCAGAGTGAAGGAACACCCCTAAAAACCACCTTAGGAGTTTTAGGTAGTAGGGGGCCCAAGACCTTATCTGTCTTCAAAACGTCCCAATGGTGTTCGAAGATTTTCTTGATTTGTCTATGCTGAATAGAAAAAGATGTTAAGAAAGACCACTTGAAATCATCACTTTCCTGTCGAGGTTTATCCTCCAACAGTAACAAGCGGTCAATAGCACAGGTATCAACAATTTCCCTCTCTATATCAGATGGGTTGTAACCCTTTTCGAGAAATCTTTCTCTTAGGATATTGGCCTGAACCTTGAAGGTGTCTAAATCAGTACAATTCCTGCGCAACCGCAGGAATTGGCTCTTAGGGACTGATCTAATCCACGATCTGTGGTGGCAACTGTCGGTTGGTATATACCCATTCCTGTCAGTTGGTTTAAAATAGGTACTAAATACAAATTTCTGTTCGGTTCTCTCGATGACCAAATCCAAGAAGTGGATTGAAGTTTTACTTGCTTCAAAAGACAGGGTAATATCCCTATCATTGTCTGTCATTAAGAACCTGGAAGAAATCTGTCATTAAGAACCTGGAAGAAATCTTCCAAACCCTCGTGGGTGCCAGTCCACAGGAGGAGGATGTTGTCTATGTACCGGACCCACAGCAGAAGATGTGGGTTGTCCATGGCATAGACGACATCCTCCTCCCATTTGGCCATGAACAGATTAGCCAGGCTGGGAGCAAACTTTGCTCCCATTGCCACACCTTTATGCTGTCGATAAAACCATCCATCAAACCAAAAATAGTTGTGTTGTGTGGCAAACTCAATCAAATCAACAATAAAACCAACCTGGGGCGAGGCAAGTGAGGCATCTCTATTAAGAAAACAGGTTGGTTTTGTTGATTTGATTGAGTTTGCCACACAACACAACTATTTTTGGTTGATGGCAAACAGTATGTGGGCCGGACTATTAGATCTTTCTCGATGCGAGTCTCTGAACATATAAATCTAATTAAGGCAGGTAGCACTAAGCATACTGTTCCTCGGCACTATAGGGAATTTCATGACCGTAACCCTATGGGCACACAGTTTCTTATCATTGATAGATATGTTGCCCCTTGGTGTAGGGGTGTCGACTTTAAGGGGTGTCTCTAGTTTAGAGACATTTTGGATATATGAGTTGCAGTCCCATTTTCCACTGGGGATTAATGTGGAGTGGGACATCAACTCATTTATTAATCAAGCTTAGAACAAGTGTTTTTTTTTTTCTCTCTCTCTTTTTTATTTATTTTATATATTTCCATATATTTTTTATTAGTTTAAAAATAATAAACAATTATTGTTTTATTTTATTATATTTAACGTTTATTGCTAATATATCTTATTGCTATTATCGTCAATGATATTGTTATGTTAACTGTTGATGCCCCCTACTGGCAGTGTCATCTAGCTATTTTTTGGGACCCTTAATGAATTTGTATTTTATTATTTTATAATATAATCATAGATACTACATTTTTTGTCTCCAGCTCTTGATGTATTATCCAGTTTTGTATATGTATATAATACATCCAGTATTTTCCTTAGTATTTTTAATTATTAAATGTTGTCTTTGGGCACATTTTGTTTTCCTTGCTAGTCTTTAGATTTAGTGAGGCTTGGCTTATATATAATTCCACACCGCTTGGCTTATATATAATTCCACACCACACCGCTGTTGTGATTAGTGACGTCATGACGCTCTGTGCGGATGCTATTTGGTTCTGCTTGTCATGTTCTCTGCACGTTCGATGTGTCAGCGTCTAACATGTCATGTGACCGACCTCAGTTTGAGGCTTGGTCCAGTGCCTGGAACGCAGTGACGCCGCACCATTTGTGCGGGACGTGACGTCACAGCATTGTGCAGGAATGAGGCTTGATTTGTGTAGCCTCATACCACCTCTGCATAAACGAGGCTTGGTTACGTTTTATTTAGTTATAATTATGACCAATCTTTTAGATAATTTATTCATTTAATTTTTCATTTATTAAGGACCCTCTGAGTCTCTCTAATTTTATTTATATGGGAGCTGGATTATAAACCAGAGGTCTCCCCGAACCAGAAGTAGTATTATCTTACTGCACTTCCGGTATTATGACACTCCCAGATGGGGTCATTATGGGTTTATATAGCGGTGAAGTGGGGGGGGTTTTGCACCCCAGATGACGGCTCCTTAGCTGAAACATGTCGGGTGGATCCCTCACGATTACCGCTACTTGAAATTCGAGTTTTTATGATCTTCTATATGTGAGTGTATTTACTATTATTTAATAAACCAATGTTAAACGTTATCATGCTATGTGAGTTTTTTTCTATTCCTCGCATGGCACATGAACTTTCGTATGGTTTTTATTGGACTGTGTACGAATATTGTGGAAGTCATATCGCTATTTCCATTTTTGCTACTTATTGAAGACATCTGAAGAGACGAATTATCCAGACCGGTTGGTCACTAAACCTTTTTTGACTTGTATGACGTATGTCTTTTCAAGTCAATTAGTTCTGGTAAGCCTCTTGATGCCTTCGGTGACGGCTCCTGCACCATTATTAGCTCCTCTGTCCACCTGTGGTTTTTCTGCAATTTCACTTACCTGCCTGATCCGGTTGATCCCTCTTATTGTAAAATTTGGGAGGTTTTTGATCTCCTGTTTCCGGTAAGCCTCCATAGACCCCTGGTGGTGGTTTTTCCCTCACTTTTCATCTCTACAATCAACATTTGTGGACTTTTTTTACATAAGAACTCTTAATGGTGTAATTCCATTGGACTTTCTTTGGATTTATCTATGCTTTTTATTTATTAACATTTTAATAATATTCTTCACATTTTTTGGCATATTAAGTATCTGTTTTAGTTACAGCACTTCACTTTATTTTACTCTGTATTCTATAGAATACATCATAAGTTTGTGATATCAGTCTCACATGCACTGTATATTGCTTGATTCATCTAAATCTGTTTTGGGGTTTATAGCGCTACACTTTTTTTGTTTACTGTCTTTTGCCTTGGGTCTATAGGTGTGTTGGCTGCTATTTGTTCCCATCCTTTAGCGCAACGCTGTATTTTTATATTTTTTATTGACTTGTGCAACTTACAAATAATGTCCCGGGGTTTATCTGGATCATCAGAGGGGGTTCTGAAGGCCCGGTGGGCTCGATCTATCTCTATGCTTTCAGGTGCCTCCTTACCCAGGATCTGTGTGAATATCCCCTGAAGGGTAGGGATAATGTCTCTGGGTCCCGTGGACTCTGGCGGACCTTGTATGCGAATATTGACCCTTTGGCTCCTGTTCTCCACATCATCAAGTTGGTCAAGCAGAGAATCAATAAGTTGATCCTGCACCGGACAGCGTGCCTGTAGGGCCTGTAGGGTAGGGTTGATGTCTTCTACTGTTGCTTCTAAAGCCTCTACTTTGCCCCCAATGTGAGCTGTGTCTGCTTGCAGATCTTCAATATCCTTCCTAATGGCCTTCTCCATCCGGGCCATGAAGCCCTCTAGATCAGCCCAGGTGGGGAGGGCTAAGATGTGGGACCTCAGGTCCCCATCTCCTAGGGCCATCTGTGAGCCCCTGTGTCCAGGAAATGTGCGGGGGGAGATCTGGGTGCTAGAGGGGGGGTGAATGGCAGAGTTTATATGGGAGCCATGAGGTGACCTGTGGGAGGCGTGGCTGCGGTTCCCCCTGTCATCATGCCGACCTGGGCTGCTAAAGGGGCTCCCCTGGAGTCCGGTGAGGAGGCGATGATGCAGGTGGATGGCGCGGTGAGGGGATTGGGGATGCCGCGTGTGCGGCCTGGACACACTCACCCGGCGCCATCTTGGATTTGGCCCCATGTTGCCATCCTCCGCCGGAGCAATAAGCCTCCAGAGAGCTGGATCGGAGCCGGGGGGTCCTCCTGGGCTGCGGGGATTGTTTCCTCTGCGCTGGCATCTTGGTATGCTGGTATCCTAGGGCTGGATGCTGCTGCATGTGGCGCTATGAGGAGCGGGTCAGACGGAGCTCGAGTCACTCACGTCTGCTCTCTTCCATGCCGCGGCCACGCCCCCGTGCCGCTTGATATTTGAAAATTGTTTATTGATGTGTGTATCTTGCAGCAAAGTCACAGCCGTTTACATTTATTAATTTTGTTTTCAATCACTTATTTGGTGTCACTATTTTTTGAGGATAGCGCAGTAATTATAAACATATCTATATACCCCTCAGACTCCTCCTACAAATACAGGCTGGCTTACGGCCAGCCTTACTTGTAGTCAGAGTCTTTACTTGGAATTGCGATACCCTAACTACCAAGACCTGAGGTGTGCCTTGGCCTAGCTGGTCAGTACACCTGAAAGAGGGAAAAAAGACAGAAGTAGGTGTGATAAGAAAGCTTGATGAAGGTTGGTAACAATCCGTCTAGTGGAGTAGCGCACACCCAGATGGCTTCAGTATGTATCAGCTATAACAGGAGGTAAACCAACATCCCATGAATTGATGAAAAGAAGCGACCCCCTGTTTGGAACCTGCGACACTGCCCAGAACCCAAATAAATGTCCCGTAAATGATTTGGATTAAGCCTTATTTTAAGAAACCCAGACACGAGAACAAGCTGCTTGTAGTGAGAGGATACGTGAGGGAAAGGGAGCAAGGGCAGACCCGAGGAGCTCCTGCGAAATTGCAGAGAAGATTGAACACTTCAAAACGGACACAAATTAAGAAGCTCTGTGAACTTCCCACGAACCCCTGGCCTGTCTGTCTATTCTTGGTATGGGGACGTTTGAGAGGGTGAGCCGCAAAAATGGACGAACTGACAGGGGTTTGCAGGGGTCTGAAGCGATGGATACCTGATAAAAATGTTCAAAAGTGTTGGCGGATAAGGCCAATGTTGTGGCAATATGCATCATAAAGCATGGAGAAATCCTAACGGATACACAGAAAACTGGTCCCATATGATTAAAATCGGGTCATGCTTCTGCTTGTAACCTGACAACCGAGTCAGAGTTCTGAACAGGGGAAGGACGGCCAGACTCCATCTGTTTTGCTTGCGTCTATTTAGCAAGGTTACTTTGTGGTATAAGCAAGGAAGCTGAGACTTCTGTACTGTGTAAATGTGCTTTTACTAAACAAAGATGCTGTACATACAAAACTATTACAATATTAGGAATACAATACAAGACTGATAGAAATCTATAACAAGCAAAATGCCTAGCAAATGAACAGCCTATGGTCTATAATAGTACAAATACACTTAAAGGTTACTTATCTTCTGTTACTGTATGTTTGTGATCTCCCTTGGCAACGATTCTTCTGGAAATCAGGCACTTTTCTTCTATCATGAGTGGCTTCTGATCTTACAGCATGATGATGTGTGTGTCTCCCAGTCTCTACTCATCCCTTTTTATTTGTACAAGTTTGTTGCCAAAAGTTAATGGTTACAAACTTGTTTCCATAGCAAACGACTAACAGTCATTCTTTCAGTTTGAGAGCTGAAAGAATCTCAAACAAGTAAATCTCTTACTTGTTTACTGTAGTTATAGAGGCAATAGCCTATTAAAACTGTCAATTTGAATACAACAATGGTATCTACCCATTGTAAGAAACAGCATTTGTTTGAGAAATCTACTCAAGCCAAAAAACCTGACAGTAATCTATGAGAAACCACTATTGTATAATGTATTGTCTGATTAATATAAAAAAAAATCCTATTTTAAAGCGGAGTTCCACACAAAAATGGAACTTCCGCTTTTCGGAACCCCCCCCTCACATTGTCACGTGTCACATTTGGTACCTTTCAGGGTGGAGGGGGGTGCAGATACCTGTCTAAGACAGGTATTTGCACCCACTTCTGGCATAGACTCCCATGGGAGTCTATGCCTCTTCCCGTCCCGACCGCGCTGTCTGCTGGGAACACACAGCTCCCAGGAGAGAGCGGGGACCACTAGGGACGCGCAGCGCGACTCGCGCATGCGCAATAGGGAACCGGGAAGTGAAGCCGCAACGCTTCACTTCCTGATTCCCTCACTTAGGATGGCGGCAGCAGCTGCCGAGAACCGAGCGGGTTCTCTGCGTCCCCTGCCGACATCGCTGGACCCTGGGACAGGTAAGTGGCCATGTATTAAAAGTCAGCAGCTGCAGTATTTGTAGCTGCTGGCTTTTAATATTTTTTTTTTTGGCGGTGTGGGTGAACCCCCGCTTTAACAAACGCAACACATTCCACCCTAGATTTTTTTTTTCTTTCAGAATCCATACAGAAAATCACTACATTACTAAGAAAACTCATTCTAAACATTAATTTTCATGGAATGCAACACCTCCCATATTTCTGTCATTGAGAAGGTGTTTCAGTCTTTAACTAATTGTTCATTAGAAAGTCCATTCTAAAGTTCTTCAGAAACAAGTCCAGGCTTGTAATACATCAAAGGCCTTGTTCTCCACAGCTCTTGCGATCTTCCGTCATCCTTTCCATCATGTAACCACGTTTCTCTGGTCTACCTATGGATCAAATCGGAGACAGCCTGTGGATTGGAAAACAAAGCGGATTATCTGTTCCTTCTAATAATACATAAACAGTAGATCCAAGTCCTTCAGCTACAATCTCTCCTCTAAATGGCTTCTTTACTGGATATCTCACTAACACACTTTGCCCCCTGCCTGTACCCACTTCTGACTCTCCCAAAGAACATCAATAGGAAGGAGAGGACATATACTGATATTTCCCAAAAGATCACTGCTGTTTATTTTGGAAGGTTTGATGTTATGTAGCCTCACTTTCCCCTCTTGCTGAGAAGTATCCACTAACCAGTCAGAGTTCCAGCCACTGTCTTCAAGCTCATCTGCCAATGCAAATATAACTTCAAACCTTCCTGCCAGATTCCCACTCATTCCTAGATAGGCTTTAGCTTCAGATACCTCACTCTTGGTTTCTATGTCATGGGAAGCAGTAACATGGTATCTGTTAAGCCCTGTTCTTTCAGGAACCTTACATAAGTACTGACCTCTGCGCTCCAGCTGTGGAATCTGTGCCCCAGCCCCTACCATCCTCTCACATGGTGTGCTTTTTGCTATTTGCCTAGAATTTAACAACATGACTGCTTGTGTGAGGACCCGATCCCACCCCCTTGGTGTATGTGTGGGTGTAAGTTTGCGTATCTGGTGCTTCAATAGCCCATTGTATCTTTCAATCAAACCAGCTGCCTGTGGATGGTATTGAATGTGGCACAACCAGTACACTCCAGAATCTTTGGCCCACTGCTGTACTGTTCATCCGGTGAAGTGTGAGCCATTATCACTTTGGACTTGTTTGGGACAACCATAAGCAACGACAAGTTTCTGAAGCAGTTGAAGCGTTGCGGCTTGATCTTCACATTTGCAAGGATGAACAAGCATAAGTCCTGAATAGGTGTCCACTGCAGTGCAACAATATCTCGGTCCATTGTTTCCCCGGGGCAGGGGAAGTCAATCTGCCAAATCTCTGCAAGCCTCTCACCCCTCTTAATCGACCCAGTGGATTACTTTTGCAATGGCCATTGTCGCACTTCTCCACACGCTGTACAGTTCCCTATTAGTCTTTATCATGTCCATGGATATAGGCAATCCTCTCTGCTGTGCCCATTCATATGTTGCTTTCTGCCCCAAATGTCCAGATTGCTTGTGGGCCCAGTTGGCCAAGTTCGTCAAGACAGAATCAATTGGCACAACTGCCTTCACTTTGGCGATTTCATCTGCAACTCTGTTATAGTTCTCAAAGTCTGGGACTAGGGGCACATGTGCGTCAACATGCCCCACTTTTATGGTGCGGAAGTGAGCTTCCTTCCAGATGTAGTCCCAGACTTCCTTGCCTCCCCACACGACCTTTCCATAAATCATCCATTCATTGGACTTCCACGTGGGCATCCAAGTTGTCAGTCCTTTAAAAACCGCCCAGCTGTCAGTGTAGATGGTGACATGGGAAGAAGGATCCTCCTGAAGAGTCATCACTACAGCTTTCAACTCTGCATACTGACTGGACCCTCCAATTCCGGTCTCCTGCAGGACTATGTCTGTACTTGGGTTGTAGGCTGCTGCTGTCCATTTACGCCCAGACGAGGGGACTATGGCTGAACCATCTGTGAACCATGCTGACTCCTTCATGTCTTCTGACAGAGACTCAAAGGGTGGAGCCTCTTGAATGGGGGATGACTGCAGCACAGGAATTTCTTCTTCTGGCCGGGTGCTGGTAAAAGTAACAAGCCTTGCCAACTGTTTTGAAATGTCTCTAACATCCCCAGCTGCAATACCCCCTCTTTCTTGAAGGTACCACTTCCATTTGCTGCCCTAGTGGTCAGTCCATTATCTCTCACCCATCCTGCTATTGGCAATGCAGTATGGATGGTGATTGTATCCTTTCCTGTAATGGTCTCTACATGTTGAAGTGCTGTGTAGGCCCCAAACAGGTACTTCTCTAGGGTCGTGTATCTCTTCTGTGCCCCTGTCAGTTGTTTGGACCAAAATCCAATGGGTATTGCTCTCAGTCCTTTCTTTTCATTTGGCTGCCACAGACTCCAAGATATGGTATCATTCTGCTCCACTACATCCAGCTGAAATGGTACTCCTTGTCTCATGGGTCCTAATCCCAGTTGCTGCAAAATAGCTTCTTTAGCAGCCAGGAATGCAGTCTGCTGCTCTGAACCCCATGAAAGCTCAGTCTTTTTTCTGGTGACATTATTTATAGTTATAAATAAAATAAATTCAGCGCAAAAAATCCAATATTTAAAAATACAAGCAGCTGAACACTGAAGGTAAACATAAAAAACCTCAAAGTACATAGGATGATTAAAGCAGTGCAGCGCTATACCCAGAAGTTCAAATATTACTAATAAAAGTCCCTTTAAATCCAAAAGTTGATAGAGAAAAGGTCTCCTCTGTAGTGGTCTAAGTGCTCATGACAGTCCATGCAGTGCTATACATCCATGATTCCACCACCAGCTAGCCAAACCGCTCACCTCAGCATATGGACCCCTGAGCTAACAGACGCGTCAAAACAGCATTTACCACTCTCAGTGGATAAAGATGGAGACTTGCATGGGCAGATGGTCACACTATATAAAGGCAGCACTCAGTAATTGATGATCATGTTCACATGCAATAAAAATAAGAGTACATAGTGCACACTGTGTGGCTAAGAAGATCACATTTATTACAAGTCAAGTACTCACATACACAGCACTAAGGTCTAAGGATCCCTACTCTCAACAGTTCTTGAATGGTCTCCCCAATTTTTTTGTGGCCTCCAGGAAGTCTGTACTGCTTGAGACAGACTGGCTTCTCTGGTGGAGGAATGTAGACAGGGGTCCATTTCACATGACCTCTGACCACAGCCTATATTGCCCTTACCATAGTTACATAGTAGGTGAGGTTGAAAAAAGACACAAGTCCATCAAGTCCAACCTATGTGTTCGCTCTTTTAAATTTATTACCCAATGGGATACATTGGCTAATGCCCTTATTTAATATGCTCTTAAATTAAACCCATCTCTCCTCCGTATTCTTTGTTCCTATTATTTTATCCCAATTTATGCCTTTTAGCAAGGTTTGTAGTTTAGGGAAGTTGGCTCTTACCAGATACGCTTGATCAGGATACCCAAATGTGAATGTACCTCTTTCAGTCTGAATTGACTGACCTTGAAGTACATCCATCCCAAGAATATTTTCGGGTAACTCTGATACCAAAACATTTGTCATAAATCCTGATCCCTTGCCAATAGCCAATTTCACCCGTATCCTAACTGCTTGTGTAGTTTGCCCTCTACATAAATCAATTCTCCTTTGTGATGGGAAGGATTTCCTTGCAAAAGTGTAACTTCAGCTCTGCTATCAACTAAAGCCATTACATGTCTAGCAGAAGATGACTTCCCCCACCATACAGTGACAGGTGCATATGGGCGTCGGTCTCCTGCTGTCACTGGGCTTTTCGCATTCCCTGACGCAATTGTGGATCATGGGTTAACACTCCCATAGATATTTCGATAAATTTTGCGCAATATTAATAAAGCGTGTGAATAAGTGTACAAAGTGTGTACTAAGATAAAAAAGTGGAGATGCACAGGTGGTGGGTGTTTTGGCTATTAATGCTAGAATTAATTACCTCTCTTTAGCATTGTGTAGCGATTACCACTAATAGCTAATAGTAAATAAACGTGGATCGTTACAAATAAATAACTGCAATAATGTGGTGATTTCACTCTGCAATTGACATGAATAAAATAACGTGAATAAAAATACTGTGAATAAATAACAACTCCTTGTGAATAAGTACAGAAAAAACCTTCTAAAATCATTAATCAAATGTGCAATCAATCTTAGATATTATCATAGAGCAACAAACATAAAAATAGTGACCATAAAAATATATTATTAATCCTCTTTGTGCTCCAATAAAGTGCAAGTGATCAAAAATTGAAATGAAAATTATAGTAAAAATTGTAGTTAAAAGAGGTGGGTGAATTATGACATATAAGCAGTCTATAAATGTTTCTTATGTGGTGGTAGTCCACTTTGGTGCTGCAGTAAAGTGCAAGTGATCCAAATTATAATAAAGGTTAAGGTTTAGAAGAGGTAGGTGAATTATAGTATGTAAACAGTCTGTAAATATTTCTTCTGTTTAATCTTGATTTTTATGATAAATATGTAACCTTCTGCTGTTGGTGTCTCCTAGTGTGGTCTCTCAGAACTCTCACCTTCAGTTTGTGATATTCAGACATTCAGTAGTATGGCTTTAAGGTGTGGGAGTAGTTTCTGGAAGCCTTTCTTTCTTTGTCATTTTTTCTCCATCATACCCTCTAGGTGATTCCACTCTGGTATGCTCTGCAATAGGGGAGATAAATAAAGAGGGAGTGGGGGAGAAAAGAGGCTCCACTAGTGTAATATAGTTTTTAAAATCAAAGGGGGAATGTTTATTAAGGTAATGCTCTTACATTTATACTAATAAAAACAGGCAGAGTAAGTGTAAAAACGGTCTGGCGTTCTCAGCGCCCTCTCACTTTATGCTTCAGGTTATGCAGTCCGCTCCAGCCAATCCCTACGCGTTATGACACCGTCACGTGTCTTCATCTGGGGAACCGGATTGGCTGTTCTGTGTAGGCTTATATATTGTAAAACCGGAAGTTCTGAAACCGCCATTTTACTTGTGGTTTGTGTTGATTTTGTTCAGCGGCCATTTTTCTTTAGTCTAGGGAGGTTTGTTCTCCTCCATTTTAATGGAGGTGTATGCTCTATTTTTGAACGTCTATGTAGGCAGCCATTTTTTTGGTGGTAATTGGCTTGAATAGTCCAGTGTATTACGGCTGCTACATGTCACGGACGTAATAGTGTTGCAGAGGTTTTGGATAAGATTACCGCTCATTTCCTGAGGGTATTAACTTAGAGTATTTTGTGTGGCAACGATTAATGGGCATATATATATAATTACAAATACATGTTGCAGCATTTCCGAATTAGATGATTGGAATTAAATAAATTTACAGCCCTTTCTTCAATTGTTACTTCTAGTGTATACATGAAGCAGGTATGAGAGTGCTCTGGTGGGTTAAATGTGCCATTGTCTATTTAAAACTCATACAGTTTATTTAAACATAAAAAATACTGTATTCTTACATATTCAAAAAATAAAATATAATATATAAAATAAAATAATTATAACGGTGTACATAATCCTAATAAATTTTACAATACACATGATGATAGAGACCGCATAAAATATCATATTAAAAATTCAATTTCTCATCTAATGTTTTAGGAATGTAAATGGGCATATTTTGATCCTGATATAAATTGAATAAATTTTAAAATTATTAAAAATTGTTTAAAAAACAGTTTAAATCGAACTCTACGTTTAGGCCCCCTGGTACAAGGGTACGCATAGTATGAATCCATTTGGATTCTTTACGGCTAATATCTCGAACCAGGTGGCTTCCTCTCCAAGATGGTTTATGTTTTTCTATTCCCCAAAATTGGAGGTGCGCGGGATCTTTATTATGTACTAATGCAAAATGCTTTGACACATTATGTTTGGGGAAGCCAGATTTTATATTTTGTACATGTTCCTTAATGCGTGCTTTGAGTGCTCTTTTTGTGCGGACCACGTATTGCAGGTTGCAAGTACACTGCAGCACGTACACCACTCCTTCTGTATGACATCCTATAAAATCTCTGATATTAAAATTTTGTCCTGTACTAGTAGCTGTAAATTCTTTGCGCTTTCCCTGAAATTTTTTGGCATGACGGCACGCATAGCAATTGCGACAGGGATAAAATCCTTTTCCAGAAAAAAATGTATATGTAGATATCGGGGGAGGGTCAATTACTGACTTTACAATTAGATCTCTTATAGGCGGTGCTCTTTTGTATACTATATTGGGTCTCTCTGGTAGTATTTCTTTGAGGTCCTTATCATTTTTTAAAATGTGCCAATGTTTTTGGATCACTTTTGCCACATCTTTATGTTGTATATTAAAGTCTAGTATTATACTCGGTGCTTCTTGTTGGAATCTTTTTTTGGGGGGTTCTTCAAGCATTTTCTTTCTATCAATCAGGTTGACGTGTTCAATCTGGTTTTTTATCCAGTGTTCATCATATCCTTTTGTTTTGAATCTCTCTCCAATCACTTGTGCTTGACTCTGATAGTCCTCTACTTTCGTGCAATTCCTTCTGAGTCTTGTGAACTGGCCTTTAGGGATATTGTATAGCCACGGTTTATAGTGGCAGCTGTCTACCGACAGGTAGCTGTTAGCATCTACGTTCTTAAAGTGCGTTTTGGTTACTATCTTCTGTCCCTCTAGGCTTATATTTAGATCTAGGAAGTTTACTTCTTTCTCATCTATTTTCCATACCAGATTTATATTTCTGTCATTATCGTTTAATTTATTGAGAAACATTTCTAGGCTGTTTTTATCTCCATTCCATACTATCACTACATCGTCTATTTTTTCTGGAAAAGGATTTTATCCCTGTCGCAATTGCTATGCGTGCCGTCATGCCAAAAAAATTCAGGGAAAGCGCAAAGAATTTACAGCTACTAGTACAGGACAAAATTTTAATATCAGAGATTTTATAGGATGTCATACAGAAGGAGTGGTGTACGTGCTGCAGTGTAGTTGCAACCTGCAATACGTGGGCCGCACAAAAAGAGCACTCAAAACACGCATTAAGGAACATGTACAAAATATAAAATCTGGCTTCCCCGAACATAATGTATCAAAGCATTTTGCATTAGTACATAATAAAGATCCCGCGCACCTCCAATTTTGGGGAATAGAAAAACATAAACTATCTTGGAGAGGAAGCCATCTGGTTCGAGATATTAGCCGTAAAGAATCCAAATGGATTCATACTATGCGTACCCTTGTACCAGGGGGCCTAAACGTAGAGTTCGATTTAAACTGTTTTTTAAACAATTTTTAATAATTTTAAAATGTATTCAATTTATATCAGGATCAAAATATGCCCATTTACATTCCTAAAACATTAGATGAGAAATTGAATTTTTAATATGATATTTTATGCGATTTTTAACATATATAGACTAGGAGCACTATCCCTTTAAGATTAATAGGGACTTATCTACCCTAGAACCAGTCTCTATGATAATGTGTATTGTAAAATTTATTAGGATTATGTACACCGTTATAATTTTATTTTATATATTATATTTTATTTTTTGAACATGTAAGAATACAGTATTTTTTACGTTTAAATAAACTGTATGAGTTTTAAATACAATAACTGGTTAACCCACCAGAGCACTCTCATACCTGCTTCATGTATACACTAGAAGTAACGATTGAAGAAAGGGCTGTAAATTTATTTAATTCCAATCATCTAATTCGGAAATGCTGCAACATGTATTTGTAATTATATATATATGCCCATTAATCGTTGCCACACAAAATACTCTACCGCTCATTTCCTTAGGGTATTAACTTAATCTTATCCAAAACCTCCGCAACACTATTACGTCCGTGACATGTAGCAGCCGTAATACACTGGACTATTCAAGCTAATTACCACCAAAAAAATGGCTGCCTACATAGACGTTCAAAAATAGAGCATACACCTCCATTAAAATGGAGGAGAACAAACCTCCCTAGACTAAAGAAAAATGGCCGCTGAATAAAATCAACACAAACCACAAGTAAAATGGCGGTTTCAGAACTTCCAGTTTTACAATATATAAGCCTAACACAGAACAGCCAATCCGGTTCCCAGATGAAGACACGTGACGGTGTCGTAACGCGTAGGGATTGGCTGGAGCGGACTGCATAACCTGAAGCATAAAGTGAGAGGGCGCTGAGAACGCCAGACCGTTTTTACACTTACTCTGCCTGTTTTTATTAGTATAAATGTAAGAGCATTACCTTAATAAACATTCCCCCTTTGATTTTAAAAACTATATTACACTAGTGGAGCCTCTTTTCTCCCCCCTCCCTCTTTATTTATCTCCCCTATTGCGGAGCATACCAGAGCGGAATCACCTAGAGGGAATGATGGAGAAAAAATGACAAAGAAAGAAAGGCTTCCAGAAACTACTCCCACACCTTAAAGCCATACTACTGAATGTCTGAATATCACAAACTGAAGGTGAGAGTTCTGAGAGACCACACTAGGAGACACCAACAGCAGAAGGTTACATATTTATCATAAAAATCAAAATTAAATAGAAGAAATATTTACAGACTGTTTACATACTATAATTCCCCTACCTCTTCTAAACCTTAACCTTTATTATAATTTGGATCACTTGCACTCTACTGCAGCACCAAAGTGGACTACCACCACATAAGAAACATTTATAGACTGCTTATATGTCATAATTCACCCACCTCTTTTAACTACAATTTTTACTATAATTTTCATTTCAATTTTTGATCACTTGCACTTTATTGTAGCACAAAGAGGATTATTAATATATTTTTATGGTCACTATTTTTATGTTTGTTGCTCTATGATAATATCTAAGATTGATTGCACATTTGATTAACGACTTTAGAAGGTTTTTTCTGTACTTATTCACAAGGAGTTGTTATTTATTCACAGTATTTTTATTCACGTTATTTTATTCACGTCAATTGCAGAGTGAAATCACCACATTATTGCAGTTATTTATTTGTAACGATCCACGTTTATTTATTTACTATTAGCTATTAGTGGCAATCGTTACACAATGCTAAATAGAGGTAATTAATTCTAGCATTAATAGCCAAAACACCCACCAGTGCATCTCCACTTTTTTATCTTAGTACACACTTTGTACACTTATTCACATGCTTTATTAATATTGCGCGAAATGTATCTAAATATCTAACGTACTAAGTGTTGGTGTGAACACCCTTATTTTGCTGCAATATTTTCACTGATCTGTTCATTATTATTATTTACGCACACAAGTATCCACCAGCACGAAGGACATTTTTCAATTTTGGGTTAACACTCCCATAGCCACTGCTTCCTTACCTGACAAAACTACACTGTCCGCCCCTTCATCCCATAAGCGTAGAAGCCATTTCAATAGGGGCTCCCCAGATCTTTGTTTGTATTGTTTTGCCTGCTCATGGAGTTCAGTTTGTGTAAACTCCCGTACTTCAAATTCAACATCTCTGGGGTTGCGATAATGCACCTCCCCATCTGCCATATCCTCTCTATCATGTTGCCGTTTCCTATGCTTAGTAATGAGAGGTCTGGCATACTTTTTCTTTCCCACTAGCAGATCATCATGCAAAATATCAAACTCTATCTCCTCATTCTCACTATCATTTGAGGAGAGCACATCCTCACAATTCCAATTTTGTGCTGTGACAATGGCACGTACCCTGGCTTTACTAACAGGTTTACAGCCCTTCCTTCCTTTTCCTTAAGGCATTAATTGATTTGGTCATGAGGGCTGCACATCGCTCTTGCAAATCAGCCCGACTAGCGGTTGAACCTACACACTCTGAAGCAACTGCTAGCTGGTCTTTTAATACCTTAACTTCTGCCTTCTCCCTTCTATGTGATTCGGTATAAATAGCATGAACAAAATACCAGCTCACTGTGGACACTGTCCTCTTCTCTTTTTTAATTAAATCCAACCCCTTAAGGCTAAAATCTACAAAATGATCTGAGACTTCATCACCCCAAGTCAGCTTCAAGGGAGTAGTATACTTCACAAATTCTTTAGCAAGAGGCTCCCACTCATTGGCTCTGGCCCAGCTAGGTAAGCTGCACACTTCCTTCTGGCCAGCAGAACCCTCTGCAGCCTTGCTTTTCCTAAACAGCTTGCATTTTACCTAGCACAAGCTACACGACACACTACAGAAAAACAGGTCTGCTTCAATTGAATTATAGCACAGATCATGGCACGCGCCCCTAAATGTTTTGCTTGCGTCTATCTAGCAAGGTTACTTTGTGGTAAAAGCAAGGAAGCTGAGACTTCTGCAGTGTGTAAATGTGCTTTTACTATACAAAGATGCTGTATATACAAAGCTATTACGATATTAGGAATACAATACAAGACTGACAGATATCTATAACAAGCAAAATGCCTAGAAAATGAACAGCCTACGGTCTATAATAGTACAAATACACCTAAACGTTACTTATCTTCTGTTACTGTATGTTCGTGATCTCCATTGGCAACAAGATTCTTCTGGAAATCAGGCACTTTTATTCTATCATGAGTGGCTTCTGATCTTACAGCATGATGATGTGTGTGTGTCTCCCAGTCTCTAATCATCCCTTTTTATTTGTACAAGTTTGTTGCCAAAAGTTAATGGTTACAAACTTGTTTCCATAGCAACTGACTAACAGTCATTCTTTCAGTTTGAGAGCTGAAAGAATCTCAAACAAGTAAATCTATTACTTGTTTACTGTAGCTATAGAGACAATAGCCTATTAAAACTGTCAATTTGAATACAATAGCAGGCACAGCTAAACAGGGGCCACATCCTGTACATTGATAACCTTACCATAGGGCACTGGAAGTCAGGGAGCTTTGGCTAGCATTTGCTAGCTTGGTAGCTATATTTGAGGCTCTGGTCTGTTTCTGTCCTTACTGCCCTCTTAAAGCATTTCTTGCTGAAACCCAATCACTGGCATATACCCGCTATTATATTGTGTAAGAACAGTTTTTCTTCAAGCCAACAATATTTGTTTTGAGTGACATCCTGTGCCTTTCTTGATATTTGATTTTTCAAGTTCCTGATATGGAATCGCTCCAATTGAGCCAATATATGTGACCATTCTCCATCATGTTTCCCTGACGAAGGTGTAAAAACCAGAAACGCGTTGGGTATTAGGGTCTTTACCCATCGGAGAGTATCGGTGTCTTTTTGCAATTGTTTTAACTTTTTTCTGTGGTTTGCTATGTTCATTGTATGCACTACCAGACGTCATACGTCTTTTTATATTTTGTTCACTTGTCTGATTTTTAATATTTGAGATAAAATAAAGAAGTTTTTTTTATACATGCATTAGTGCTGATGGTCTTCTAAAGTCCCACCCAGGGGGTATTCTTTCTTGAGAAATCTACCCAAGCTAAAAAACCTGACAGTAATCTATGAGCAACCACTATTGTGTAATGTATTGTCTGATTAATATTAAAAAATCCTATTTTAACAAACGCAACACACCATCCTAGAGAATAAGTCTCATGGCTTGATTCAGCATACCCAAAGTGACTAAGCCCCCCTTTTGAACAGTCTGGGGATCGGACAAAAAAATTAATGGTCTGATGTACCTGACCAATTCCCCAGGCAACCTCGCAAACACAAGATTAGAGCCGAGAGTGGAACCCAGAATAATGACATTTGGCCTGAACCTACCACTTTGTGGGCCGTCAAGGGGACGATGGCTCAGCACACACACTGAGAGACACTGCAGATCCCTGGGCGGTAACCAGGGTCTCCATGCGACAGGAATTAACTAATTGAATTAACCCCTGACCCCCCTGCAGTTACCCAAGATCCAATGGAGTGCTTGGCAAAGGTGTAGAAGCAAGGACTGCTTTTGACCCAAGGGTAAGCGCAGTGGTGAAACGACATCAGCACCATTTATCTTGCCCTACCAGCAGGCAGGTCTGATGGAAGTAGCTTCAAGCATTGGTGATATCAACTTGGATAGCCAATACCCCCCCACCCCCAAACTGTAGAAAGTGCTGAACCGTCAAATCCACGGATGAGTACTGCAATGAAAATATTTCCGCAGGAAAGAGGGCAGGCAAAATGTAATAAACGATACCGGAAACTTACCACTGGACACCCACTGCCTTCGGAACGAAGGTAAAGAACCAGACCCAGCACCCCTTGGAAATTACTGCCTCCAGTAACTTAATTGACAATGAAAGCTTGACTGCCTGCTGAAGCCAAGATACTACATATGAAAGACTCAGACGAGATAGCGATGAGGCCCGCGTGCAGGCCTGAAAATCCTCCAGCAGGGGCTGACTGAAGACCAGGAATGGGAGATTCCAACACAGCCCCTGACAAGGAACATACTTGGCTCAGGCATATTAAACCAGAAGGCAGGACCCCACTGCTGCCATTTTATTTATACAGCGCTGTTTTATCCATCCTTTCATGTGAGTGTATTTCTTTTTTTAAATAAATTGGTACACATTTTTTACGGAGTTACACTATGTGGCCTTCTTTTGTTTTTTCCTCATCCGTTCACATTTCCTTTTACTGCGGACATCACGCCTGAGGAATATACCGATGAACAGACCACCCCAGGATTTTTCCACAGTCCATACGGAAATCCACTATCTGTCTTCCATTCCCAGCCTGTTTGACCCGATTGATTCTTTTCGGTCCAAACGTTCCGGTAAGCCTCTTCAGTATCGGTGGTGGTGTCCCTTTCATCATAGATGTCACGTGCACATCAAATCACATCCAAGAAGTAACATTTGCATTGATGATTGTCACTTATTCATATGAATCACATTTTCACTGAGGACTTTTTATTTTTGTTGGATGCATTAAGTTTTTGCGGACAATCTGTTTTTGAGTTTAATTTGAAGATTTAATGGTCGTCCTAGATTATTATTTTTATTCATTTTTGATGTTAGTGCTACACTCATTTTGTTTTTTGATTTATGCATACATCATACTTGCTGTGTGAGCTGCTTAAGGTCTAGGGCAGCGCAGAATTATTTGTTTTATATTAAACCAGAAGGCTTGACAAGACCGGTGGACTAAGGGAATGCTGACCTTGCCTGCAGGAATGTAGGAAGAGCAGGAGCTGGGGGTGTGCTGACACCCTGCCTCTGACCGAGCGAGCTTCGATCACCTCCATCCTGTCTTACAACCGTAACAGGCTGTGAAGAGCATATTTGCCCACCTGAATCTGCGTTAAAGAATAATGCCTAGAACATATTCCATGCTGGTGGATGGGAGTAGCTGGGACGGAATTGAAAACAATCCAAAGTATACCAGCTTTCCGTCTGAGGCCAGGAAAAGAAAACCTTGTGACAAAGCTCCGTTGTGTGCTTAAGTATCGACCAACTCCTTAATGATGGAGTACTGCCATGCTCTGAACCCCCATGTGGGGTTGAAGGGATGAACATGAATTAGTTGCTTCTGAAATGTGCGCCATGCCTAAACCCAAGGACACACAAACTAGAGAAAGTGACAACAGACAACCAGACATAAGAACAACACCCCCCCCCCCCCCGTGCCTACCTGAGTATAAGGACGTAAGCAGTAATGACAAGACCACAGCGCATGAATGAACCTGATGATGACCCCCACCCTAGTGTATGTAGTAAGTGAGCCCGAGTAACCTGCAGCGCAAAGACAGGTAATTAAAATTGAATATTAAGGGCTAGTGTGCCCACAGACCATCAACAATCTTTTAAAAAATGAAACCTCAGCCCGTAAGGATCTGTAGACGTGACAGATCCTGAGATGTGAGCACTAGCTAACTAAACCCAGGTATACAAAGTAACGAAAGGTGCGATGAAACATGGAAACAAACGAAGATGAAATGTCTATTGGTGTAGGCCGGAACTGTATGGCACCGACATGCTACGACAGAACATGCTACCACATAACCACTATGACAGGACCACGCTGTGACAGAACCGCTATGACTGGAACATGTTATGACAGCCCCGCTATGACTGGAACACACGATGACTGAATACATTATGACTGCCCCGCTAAGACCTAAACACGCTATGACTGGAACACGACACGTTGTGACAGAACACTATGCCAGAAATGATGTGACCAATCGTATGAATCTCAACATGACTGTGACAGCGGAACTGAGACACCAACCAGCCCCCCTCTTTTCTGTTCCTCCCAGCCTGAAGACATCTGGAAATCAGATTTACTATTGCAGAGAGATGAACTACAGTCTTCTGCCCACCCTCGTGATCCATGCCGCAAGGTAACTTGGACTACCACCATGCGTCTCTCCTCCCACAGACCTCCAGTGATGGACAACACCCCTCTGAAACCTTAAGGTACTGTCACTAATCAAAGTGAATTACAATTCCCGCGGGAAGCATGTACCACCATGATCTGATAGCTGTGATAGATGGGGACATCGGTACACATACGTATATTGCACACAGTATACAGTGCAGTGACCTGTGACCTGCGGCCTACAGCCTCCCCCTCCCCTCCCCCCCGTGATCCATGCCGCAAGGGAACCCCAAACCTGGACTGCAAAAGATAAATTACAGCATGCGTCTGCCCTCCTCGGACCTCCAGCATCAAACTAACTGGCTACTCTGTCCCCCTCCCCTTCCTCCAATGCCCCAGGAATGGATGGTCGGCTGCGAGCAGGCAAACCCCCCTGACACTGACACCACCCAAATCCCCTGCCCCCGTGCATGATGATACGGAGCTATGGGAGGCACTTGACGTTGACCCCCCCCCGCTGATGCCCTCCTCCCGCATGAACCGTGAACACCGGGAGAGGTGACTGCCACAAGTCTCCTGTAGCCGACCGTGCTGCTGCAGACAAAGGAGGAGGGATATATAGGGATATATTCCCCTCAGACTCCTCCCACAGATACAGGCTGGCCTCCGGCCAGCCTTCTTACATATTGCCAATGAATTTGGTTGAATGCCTTCTCCACATCCTGCAATAGGAGAAGAGAAGGCACTTGGCTAGAACCAGCATGTTGGATTAGATTAATGACCCTCTTCATGGCGTCAGAGGCTTGACACCCCGAGATAAAGCCTGTTTGTTCTGGCTTAATTAGGCCCGTTAAGATGGGGATCAATCTTTGCGCTATAATTTTCACATATAGTTTGACAACTGTGTAAAATAATGAAATTGGACAAAAATTAGCCACAGAGGTAGGATCCTTACCAGGTCTTTGTATAGTACCTATATACGTTAAACAACCCAAATTTTTTTTGACACAAATGTCATTTTTTTTTAGATACACAAATGTAATTTATCTGAAAATAACACATTATTTTATGAATAAGGGTATGACATCATCACGGTTGGTTGGATGGGTGACACCGCAGCCGGCTTGTTTTACCTGCTCGATTTCTCTGACTCATTGGTGCATCCTTTTAATAAACATAACTTACTGGTTCACACTATGAGGCTTCTCCCTATCTTTCATATGCTGCAGTTTTGAGCGATTCTCTTCCTAAGGCTGGGTTTCCCCGCATCCAATTCACATAGCAGGAGATTGTGACCGGCTCTCACATCTCGGCAGCGGCTCTGGTGTGAATTGCACAGGAGCCCTGTGCTTCTTTTGGTCCGTCTTATGTCCAAATTCAGCCCAAAATTCGGGCTGAAATCAGACCTGATACAGTGAATGGAGACGCACCGGACTCCTGCTGGGAAACGCTGTGTTCTATAGTGTGAATCCAGCAAAAGACCGATGAGATCTTTTGGTCGGAAAATGCAACCGTGTGTATGCATCCATCGGACTTTTGCTGGCCGAATTCCAGCCAGCAAAAGATTGAGAGCATGCTCTCAATTTTTCGGTCGGCAAAAGTTCCTATGCGAAAATGCGTTCGTGAGTTTGCAATTCCGACACGCAAAAAAATCACACATGTTCAGAATCAAGTACGAGACGAAAGTGCTCAGTATGGTAAAACTACCGTTCGTAATGGAGATGGCACATTCGTCACGCTGAAATGTTTTAAATAGTTTAATGCAGCGCATTTTCTTCTGCTTTAGAATGCTAGAAGAATTAAATTGTTTTGCTGCTCATATTCACACAGAGTTCTCACAAACTGATTTCTTTATTTCTCAAGATCGCCTGAATAATCTTTACTGTTTTTAAAGCCAGATCTCCATAATAATGTTTGGATTTTTTTTATAGTCATTTTTATTTTATTTTTTTAATCAAGATCTCCTGTTGTTATTTTTTTTATTTTAAATTATTTTATAGTGATCTCCATATATTTTTTTTTTGTATGTCATGTTTCCACAACAACATTATCTTGTATTTGTAAATCTCAAGGAAGTTGGTGTCCCTTGTTAATTTGGCATTGTATTTTGGAAATGTACCTGCCTAATCACAAACTGTCCTATTTGAAGAAAAACAGTATTTTCATAACAAAAAATCTCCATTTATTCTGGCTCATAATAACAAAATAAAGAGGGAAGGCAATGCTGGAGAAACAGCTGGAATTTGCGAAGCCTTTGGCCCCCAGGGCAGACATCAACTCTGTGGCAAAAAAAATTGGTAGCTTGAAAAGTCCAAATATAAGGGTGCATAATCTGGTCCAGGACTCCCAGAGATCAGGAACAGCAGCAGATGACATATATGTCCCCAGGCTGTGGTACTACCACAGCCTGCGTCTTCTGTCAGACCAGACTGAACCCAGGCAATCACTTTTTCTCTTTGCTGCAGCCTTCCCTCCACGCCCTGCACCCTTCCCTGCAGGCTGTGGCTCTGGAGGTGGACTTGTGGCAGGAGGAGGAGGATGGGCGAGCGTACTTAAGTGGACATCATCGGTCATTTGCCCCCTCAACCTCCATGTGAATGGCCTCAAAAAATCTTTTCACAGTTGAGGCGTTGGCCCTCCTCCATTTTGTGCAAATTTGAGGCTAGATAGTAGCCATAGGCCTCTCCAGCATCGAGGGGGACTTTCAGGGCCTCAGTAGCCTCCTTGATGAGGACAAGTGCTGCCTCCTCCACGTTCCTCTCCTTCCTGGGCCTTTTGGTTGGAAGGCAGAGGGGAGGGACCTGGGATTGGGTGAGGCTGGGTCCCGCCACCTCCTGGCTGACACTCCCCCCCCCCCCCGCCTCCTCCTGTGTGCCACTTGCTAGAGCCTCGTCCTGGCTGAGGTCTTCCTGTGTATGAAAAAAGGGACATAGTTTTAGTTTTTGGGTCATCAATCACACACAATTTTCAGCTCATGACTGTTGCAAATTGAATGTTAATAAATAGAAAAGACTATCATTCTGACCCCAGCATTTTTCATTCTTGTCCCAATCATGTTTGGCCCCTACTGTCTATTGATATGTAAAATACTTTTTGTTAAATAATTTATTTGTTAGCTATAATAAAATCTAGTTAACAACAATAATTTTCCCACAAAAAACGTTTAAAAATAATATACCTGGCTCCAGCTGGGCTCCTCAATTTCTTCCTGGATGGCAGACCCAGGTTGGTCCTCGTAAGCCATAGCTGGGGTTGAGGGAAGGGTGGATGAAATAGTTTAGGGAAGGCTGGATGGAAGGGGAGCCAGAAGAGTCGAAAGTGATTCCCTGGCTTCCATCTGGTCTTCCAGAAGCCGCATCTCGTTGTACCACAGACTGGGTACATACACGTCGTCTGCTGCTGCTCCTGACCTAATGGACTTCTGGATCTTCTGAAGCTCCTTCCTATATGTGCTTCTCAAGCTACCAATTTTCCTCTCCACTTGCATCTTCACAAATTCCAGCAGTTTCTCCAGCGATGCCTTCCTTGCTGGTTTGTTGCGATATAAGGGGTTTTTCACCTCCCACAAATTGCGCATATCCCTGTATTCATCTATGAACTGGCCCATGAATTCTGGGTCTTTAAATTGTTTTTGCTGCAAGACAAAACACAAGACAAAAACACTAATATCAGGCTAAACTCTCCTAATCTTATCCCAATATAGACCTCAATCTAGAATCAGTATAGGCCACTCATGTCCCAAGTTAAAATGTTACCTTCGTTATTACATTCGTCGCTTCCGTTCCTCCTTCTTCCACACACAGAACGTAGTTACGACACACGCATGTCATCTTTATATACACTGCGCATGCGTGAAACTCCGCCCGTGTCGCCCGCCCCTGACGTTTTTTCTAGAATATTTCCCGCCCCTTCATTTTTGGCGCAGTGGGAGATGACATGGCGGAGACACAGCAGGTGCATGATAATAGCAGTAACGAGGAGAAAAGCTGGAGCAAGAAACGTCACGATCCAGGAGGAGGAGATTTAAGGCCTTAAATATGGCCTTTGTAGAGATGGTGGAGATGGTCGACATATTGAAGAGGGCCGACTATAATGGGAAGTATGGACCGTGTTCCAACCCTAATGTGAGAGAGACCATGATCATGTCTAAAGTTTTGAAGAGTCTCCACAGGAATTTTGGGGTACGACGATCCAAGGAGCAATTGAGGAAACGCTGGTCAGACCTGAAACTGAGGGAGCGGGATCAGTATAGAAGGATCAATAAAGTGCTTCTAAAAAGTAAGTAGCTGTCCTGTGTTCCTATTATTATTATTACTTGCATGCTGCTCCATGTGCTTTTCTTTACTGTTGGACAGTTTTCATGTTCATGGGTACAGTAATCGTCGTAGTAAACATTGTTCGTTTGGCAACTAAATACAATGTTTTTGCCAGATACAGGGTTAACTACATTTGGTCATGATCATTTGTGTTAAAAGCATTTTAGGACATTGTTGTCTAGATGTGTTTGAAACTAGAAGGAATTGCAAACTTGATTCAGTGTAATGTAAGGAGAGGACACTCGGCAGCTGTTTATACATCTGGACTCAGGAGCACTAGTGTGGGACACCAGAACACCCTTTTTAGAGGGTCCAACACAGGTGCTCCTATGGATACTAGGGGTGTCTACATGTGTGAAAGTTGTCCAAAAAAGGTAAGTATTCCAGATTTTGTAAGGGAATAAATCATGTCTTCAGCTTTGAACTCTGCCCAAACAGACAATTGTACCCCACTTAAAAGCAATGTTTCATATTCCTATTTCTGGCCTCAAGTATCTGTGTGCTAAGTATACCTTTTGTTTCATTCTCATAGGGCAGAAAAGACTTGGGACATCTGAGGACTCCAGGAACCCCCCCCCCCTACTCCTGAAGAAGGGGAGCAGGGAACACCACAAGCTGAGGATGTGGAGGAAGGAGAGGTGGTTGAGATTGTCACCACAACAGGTCAGTGTCTGACACCACAGATTCAGGTAATAGATGTATGCCTGCATATTTATAAGACATGATGTGTATTTTTTCTTTTTCAGGTGATGTGATGTGATGAGATTGAACAAAAACTGAAGAACATGATTGAGGTACTAGGAAGAATATAAATACCACCATTTGTTTTTTTTACCAATTTTTTATGCATTGTAAAAGCCAAATTTTGAAGATGCACACAGTGTGCCAACATGTGCTATCTGCCATCAGGAGATATCAATGTATGCGTTTTGTGGGTGCAACCCCTTCCTCGCAACTCTAGTAGGTGAGAGAAAGAGATTGCACCCCCAGAACACGTCCATTGATCCCCCATGATGGGAGATAGTACATGTTGACATTAGGCATGGGATCAGGAGGAAAATCCCCAGTTTGACTCCCAATTTGTGTGCATCTTCAAAACTTGGCTTTTACAGGAGTGACATCACCCTATCTGATGAAGGCAATATCAACACATTTTGGACACACTAATGTCTGATATTGCCTTAAGTTTTTCAATGTTTAACTTTGTAAGTTCCTGAGTTGTGTATGTTATGTTTTGAAACATGCCTGTTTATGTACCCTAAAAAAAAATTTCAAGCTAAAATTTTAGGAAACCCAGATTTTTTTTTTTTTTGTAAAAAAAAATGTTTTACAACGCTCATGTGCATGTGCAGGGAGTAAAAGGTTTTTTTTTGATCAATACCAGTTTTTGTATTAAGTTGGGGTTTACAGTGACAATGGGTGTTATTTAATAATGGAAAAACCACTTGGCACTACAAGTGCACTAGGAGAACCTATGAGACAGCAAAAAAATACAAGCAGTAAATGAAAATCAAGATTTTATCTGATAAAATGTGATTTAGTTTGTACTCCGCCATATTTATGGCAGTTACAAATAGGCGGAACCGGCTGGCCATTATCCCAAAAGCATTCTCCATGACTCTTCTGGCTCTGGCCAGCCAGTAATTAAAAACCCTCTTCTCCGGGGTGAGGGTTCTCTGGGGGAATGGCCTCATCACGTGATCACCCAGACCGAATGCCTCATCTGGGACGAAAACAAATGGCAGTCCCTCAACGTTCTCATCCGCAGGTGGCAATCCCAAGCCACCACTTTGGAGACGTCAATAGAACTCGGATCGGGCAAAGACTCCACCATCCGACATCCGGCCCTTCCTCCCCATGTCCACATACAGAAACTCATATGTCGCTGACACCACCGCCATCAACACGATACTATGAAACCCCTCATAGTTATAATAGTATGACCCCGAATGGGGTGGTGGGACGATGTGGATGTGTTTCCCATCAATTGCCCCTCCAAAGTTGGGAAAGTCCCAATGGTCAGCAAAGTGGGATGCCACAGTCTGCCATTCCTGTGGCGTTTGAAGGAAACTGTGGAGTCAAACAAAAACATAAAAATTAGTCATTTTGCACATAACATTGCAAGCAGATTAGACACAAACATTCTTGGCCAACATCAGTATAACTTTTTTTGAAGGAGTATTTAAAGGAAAAAATCTTAAGGTCCACTTATCAGATTCCTCCCCCTCTGATGGCCCATTGTAAAAATTTTAGGGGGGAGATGTTTTGGACAGGTAACCCTCTCAACTTCATTGAGAGCTGAATGCATAAATAATGTCTCTTACTTTGGCCAGCCCCTCCTTACTTACACTATTGGCAGCCCACTGGACAGGTAAAGAAGTGTCATAATACAAAAATATGAATACGCACTGTACAAATTGAAGCACATTTTTACATTCTGCAATTAACTAGCAAGATAATAGGAGAACCAAACTTTAAACAGTACCATTTGAAAGTATTCAGGCAGGCCCTTGGACTACATGCTTTGGTGAATTCATCCATAAATATGACCACAAAAGAGGTAGGTATAGTGTGTATGGGTTTGGCAAAGTCAGCAGATAGAGGATTGGTATCGTTTGACTTAGCGATTGGGGGGGAGGGTTCCAAATGAGTTCGGGACCCCCAAAAAAAGCCTCTGGCACTCTGCATGAATTTAAGCACACAAATAACATTTGTACACATTTTAGGGGGTGTTTAGGGTAAAGCACTACAATGGAGCTGACAAAATACATTAAGTGACTAGGCTAGGTGGATATGGGCCCAGGATAGCATGCTGGGGAGGTTAGTGAAGGCAAATATGCATGAAGGACAAAAAGGAAGTTTAAAAACTGCCAGCATGCATGAGGGCAAAGGGGACATTCACAGCATATTGCAATCATGGTAATTAGGGAATGATGAAAGAAATACAATACATTAGCAAACATTAAATACATAGAATGTGATGTTAAAGGAGAAAACTTACCCTAATAAAGTCCTTCTGCAGGACCTGTATGATAGCAGAACAGGTCTCTGGGATAATGATCCCCAGAGCTTGGGGGAGATGCCTGTTGAGAACTTGAGGTCCTGCAGGCTTCTCCCAGTTGCCATGTATCGCAACGTGGCGACTAGCCTCTGTTTAGGAGTGATGGCTTGCCTCATGCAGGTATCCTGCCTGCTAATATAAGGGGTCAGCAAAGCCAACAAACGGTGAAAAACTGGGTCCGTCATCCAGAGAAAATTCCTGAAATCATCAGGGTTATTCTCCTGGATCTCCCTCAACAAAGGCATATGAGAGAATTGGTCACGCTGGAGCAACTAATTCTTCGTCCATGAACTCCTCCCCACCCTGTTCATAGACTGGGCTTGGGTCAAAGTAAAAACCCCAACACCAAGTCCCCGCACAGCACGACAAGGACGTACCCGCAACATGGCTTCAAAACAGTCGGCTGGTCAGAACGAACTAAACAGAAAGCACTGAAAAACAGCAAGGCCTGAAAGAACAAGCTGAAAATCAGAAACGAGCGGACAAGAACGCACTGAGAATAAAATACGGTACCATAAATAGCACGCACTGACAAATGTGAACTGACTACACACACTGAAGAACAGATACAAACCCACAAACAAGGCTGAAAAGTGCGAATCGTCTCTCACCAAACTTCTACTAACACGAGATAAACACGAGATTAGCAGAAGGAGCCCAAAGGGTGGCGCACTGGTATTGAACTTCCCTTTTATAGTGCCGTCGTACGTGTTGTACGTCTTGGTGGTCGGAAATTGGTGTGACCATGTGTATGCAAGACGAGCTTGAGCGGAATTCCGATCGTGTGTACGTGGCATAAGAGTGAATTTCGTAAGGAGACATGCTTTCTGAGATTCAACATGGGCTGTTTTTGATCTATGTAATCGGGATCCACACGTTTTGTGGTAAGAAAAAAAAAATATCTAATAAACTTAAGTTTTGTCATACATTTAAACCAAAATGTATTCAGCTACATACCTTTGGTAAAAAAAAAATATTTATCGGTTTGCGCAAAAGTTAAAACTATGGTGTGTGTGTGTATATATATATATATATATATATATATATATATATATATATATACTGGAATTTACACAGCTTTTACTTTGACTGCCTTATTTCTTGAGGTGCTAAAATGCTAAAATGGCAGGGCAGTACACCCCCCCCCCCCCACATTACACCTTTTTGGAGAGTAGACACCCCAAGTAATTTGCTGAGAGGCATGTTGAGCCCATTGAATACATAATTTTTTTTGAAACACGTATTTGAAAAATGACCAAAAAAAGTATTTTTTTTTTTTTTTTTTTTACACAATGTTGTCACTTGAATGATATATTGCTCACACATACAAAAAAAAAAATCTCTCTCCTGCGCTTGAGTGACTAAAACCTCAATAATGATGATAAAGCCAAAATGCTTCAGTGGTGTCTGCCGTCTTGCAGCCCTCTTCAGAACATTGGGTATTCATGGGCTACAAAGAAAGAAAAAGAAAAAGAGGGCGCACCAACCTAGTGCATTACCACAAATGGCGTTTATTAAAAAGATAAAACAACAAATGGATACTCACAAACGAGCATGTACGTTTAAACATGAACAATAGCTGCAGGTACGCAGTAGCGGACATCAAGACGTGATCGGGACCGGACATCGGATCATCTATCCGATGTCCGGTCCCGATCACGTCTTGATGTCCGCTATTGCGTACCTGCAGCTATTGTTCATGTTTAAACGTACATGCTCGTTTGTGAGTATCTATTTGTTGTTTTACCTTTTTAATAAACGCTATTTGTGGTAATGCACTAGGTCGGTGCGCCCTCTTTTTCTTTTTATTTCTTTTTATATCTTTTTATTTCTTTGTATTTATATTGCTCACACATGCCATGGGTATATGTGGAATTGCACCCCAAATACACTCTGCTGCTTCTTCTGAGTATGGGGATACCACATGTGAGACTTTTTGGCAGTCTAGCCGCATACAGGACTCGGAAAACCAATCACCGCCTTCAGGCTTTCTTTTCTTCTTATTTTTTGTATAATAACTTTTTATTTTTAGAACAAAACATAACATGGCATGTCCAACAGTGTAAGTCATGTAAACGATGACCACACAGGGTCGTGTCAGTGACAATATTCAATATATGGGTTGAACAGACACATACATTACCATTTACCTAAAGAAAGGTGCTATTCTAGGGATAACCCTATGGGACCCACTTAGGGGGTAATCAGGAGCTCTGTAAGCCCTATATGTTCGTGGAATATATAAATAGTGTGGGACCGGCCTAGGGGCTCACGAGGGTATATTCCAGTTGGGAAGCCCTCTGGAATGCGCAGGGTACATAGCCCGGTGGCCCACGGCCGGGGCAGGAGGGGGGGGCCCGAGGCCTCCAGCAATCCGCCTCCCGCTCCCACGTAGGCCCCCACGACCATGAAGCAGTGGTTTGTTCACGCAGAATTTGTCGGACTCCTAGAAAACCAGAGGTCTCCCTCAGCGGGTTTCGTGTCTATACTAGGCGTCCCATAATTAGCTATCTCGCATGAGTTTCCCTAGTATTATAATAAATTAACAGTAATAAATGTAGAAACACAAAAATAAAGGGGAATAAAAAGGAGAAAAGAGGGGAGGGGGGATACAGTAAGGGGGAAAAGGGAGGATAAGAGAGGGAAGGGGGGTAAGGGGGGGTGGAGAGGGGTTGGATCAGGTTACCTGCAAATAGTGGTAAGCTTCCTCTGCCTCTGCAACGGACCCCTCGGAGCTGGATTCAATATTCCTCGGGTAAGTTTAGGTTTTAGGGTCTGGCCTACTGGGTTGAGTACTCTAAGAGTGGGGTCTGCCAGTTCCAGTAGTGCAACGTCTAAACTAGATGGCACTGTAGTAGGGTCTGAGGTATATTCAGCCCATGACGCCCAGATGTCATGGAATCTGTCTTTGTGGCCTTTATTGGTCGCCACCCAGTCTTCAGCCTCCCGGATCTCACTAACCTTTCCGATCCACTCAGCACGTGTGGGGATCGTGGGTTTCTTCCAATGAATTGGGATCAGGCGCCTAGCTGCGTTTAATAAGTGCGGCAGCACACTTTTCTTATATTTACGTAGTGAGATCGGGGGGACCTGCAGAAGAAAGTGGGTCGGGGAAAAAGGGACTTCTGTCTCTCACTATTTTGATTTGGTTTCGTATATCTTACCAAAAGGATTTAATCAGAGGGCAATCCCACCATATATGTTTCAGTGTACCTCTCTGTCCACATCCTCTCCAGCACAGCTCAGATGTGGAAGGGTAAAAGCGGGTCAAGTCCGCAGGTACTCTATACCAGCGGGATAGTAGCTTAAAGTTTGTTTCCTGGGTCTTGGACTCTATCGAGGATGAATGAGTAAGCTGATATAAGTGTGTTAAGTCTGTCTTTGCAAATACGAAGCCTAGGTCATTTTCCCAGCGTCTAATATAAGCAGGTGTAGTATGAGGGAGTGAGGAGCCTAGTAATTTATATAGTTCCGAGACCAAGTGCGGTGTAGTTTCTTCTGCAATAAAAAGTTGTTCAAGGTGGGTGGGAAACGAGGGGTCTCTAATCTTATGGCCTTGTAATTGAAAGAAGTGGTGTAATTGTCTATATTTCCAGAAGTTCATTGGTGTGCCCTGTCGGCCTATAGGCAGAGATTCGTAGCTCAGGAGTTTGCCGTCTTTCATAAGTTTACCACAACTGGCGTCTCCACCTTCTATCCATGATTCAAAAAAACCCATTTGTTCCCCCGGAGGGAACCATAGGAAACCTCCCAGTGGGCCAGCGGGGACACCGAGGGGGCCAATTTTAGCAGCGGGTTGATCTTATCCCAAGTTGACAATACCTGGGTTGTTAAGGGGGACGTCTTCTCCGACAGTCCTCTATGCTCTCGAGACAGCCAGGGAGCATATGATAAATTCCTACCAGCTAGACACTTCTCTAGAGGCACCCATAGCTTAGAGCGAGTGTGGAAACACCAGTTGAGCATTCTCTGTACCGCTATAGCCCAGTAGTATCGTCTAACGTCTGGAAGGCCCAGGCCTCCATTCTGTTTTGGGCGCCGGAGAACTCATAGGGCTATCCTAGGTTTACGCGCATTCCATATGAAATCTGACAGTAGGCTAGATATTTTGTCGAAGAAAGATCGGGGCAGTCGAATTGGTAGCATCTGTAGAAAGAACAGTATGCGTGGTAAGATGTTCATTTTTATTATGTTCACTCTGCCTAACCATGTGAAGGCCGTCTGTGTCCACTGGGATAGGTCTTTTTTAACTGTAGCTAGCAGTGGGAGGTAATTTGCGGTATATAGGCTGTTAAAATTATCTGTGAGTTGTACACCGAGGTATCGAATAGCCGACGTGGCCCAGGTGAAGGGGAAGGCGGATTTAAGGCTCGTTGTTATTTGGGATGTCATACAAATGGGAAGGATTTCTGACTTTGAAAAATTAATTTTAAAATTTGAAAGAAACCCAAAGAGCTTCAGTTCCTTCATCAGATTGGGCAGTGAGATCAGGGGGTTTGAAACATGAAACAGGACGTCATTGGCATATGCCGAGAGTTTATGTTCTGTGTTGCCAACCGTAAGACCCTTAATGTCAGGGTTAGCGCGTATTGTGCAGAGCAAAGGCTCCAGCACTAAGGCGAACAGGAGAGGTGAGAGGGGGCACCCCTGTCTCATGCCATTTCTAATGGGGAAGCGAGCTGAAAGGGTTCCATTCACCTTGACCTGTGCACAAGGTGCAGAATATAAGGCTATAATAGAGGATAACATTCTCGGACCCATCCACAGTGATCGAAGCACTTCTGTCAGGTAAGACCAGTCAACGCGATCAAACGCTTTTTCAGCGTCCGTTGACAGTATGAGGTAAGGCTGTGGCTCGGGGCGGGCACGAGCCCAGTGAATAAGGTGTACCGCCCTGATAGAGTTGTCTCTGGCTTCTCTACCTGTTATGAATCCCGTTTGGTCTGGGTGGATAATGTCGGGGATAAGATATTTAAGTCTGTTTGCCAGTGTTTTTGCTAAAATTTTAATGTCCAGGTTAAGGAGAGAGATTGGCCGATAGCTCGGGGGGACGGTGGGATCCTTGCCCTCTTTCGGGATCACGGTAATGTGTGCCAGAAGTGCCTCTGATGGGATAGTTCCTCCATTTGCTATAAAATTAAAATATTTGCACATGGGAATCTCCAGGTGAGTTAGGAAGGCTTTATAATATGCCTTAGTGAACCCATCAGGTCCAGGGCTCTTCCCATTGGGCAAGGAGTTCACCGTGGCACGAAGCTCATTTAGGGTAATTGGGGCGTCTACGTCTGAGGATTGCTCGTCCGTGAGTGTTGGGAGTCTGGCTGCGGTCAGGTAATCTGAGATCGCGTTTTGTCTAGTGTCACGTGATGTGGGGGAGGGGTCGGAGTCTATGTTGTATAGTTTGGCGTAATAGGCTCGGAATTCTGCAGCAATTTTAGAAGGGTGCAGGATCGGGCTTCCCGTAGCATCATGTAGTTTTTGTATATATGTCTGAGCATGACGCTTCCGGAGAGCCCGAGCCAACATGCGACCGCATTTGTTTCCGTGTTCATAGTACCTGTGTGCCATGAATCGGAATTGTTTGCGTGTTTGACGATCGAGTAGGCGTAGGAACAGTTCACGTAGCTCTGTCAGTTCTTTCAGTGCCTCTGGGCTTCCGTTGGCTTTGTGCCTGAGTTCTGCCTTTTGGAGTTCGGTGTGTACTCTCAAAAAATCTGCTTGTCGTATCTTTTTAAGTCTACAGCCCTGGGAAATTAGTGCCCCCCGAACCACAGCCTTGTGGGCCTCCCAAACCGTCCCCTCACTCTGTTCGCCTATGGGATTCTCCGTAAAATAATGAGTTAGGGTATCCGTGACCTCAGCCATCACTACTGCATCGTCTAATAGATTTTCATTAAGTCTCCAAGTCCGAGTTCCGCGCGTGCCTGATGGTAAAGAAAAGGCCATCGTTACTGGGGCATGGTCGGAAATGGAAATGGAACCAATGTCTGCAGACTGTAGAAGTTCAAGAATATTTCGATCCACATATATGTGATCAATTCTTGTGTATACGTCATGTATTTTAGAGTAATAGCTGAAGTCACGGTCTAGTGGTCTAATCGTCTGCCAACTGTCGGTAAGCAGGTGGGACTAAACAGAACTGCGGAAGTGTTTCAAAAATGCATAGGAGTGTGAGGGTCTCGCATGAGAGGTGTCTAGCATTGGGTCAGGGCTTACGTTAAAGTCGCCCCCTAGGATTAGGAAGCCTTCTCTGAAATCTGCCAAGCGGTCTAGTGTATTGTCTATAAAGGTAGGTTGATCAGCATTCGGAGCATAAATAGTCGCGAATGTATATTTTTGACCAGCAATGCTGCCCTTTAGGAAGACATATCTTCCCAAGGGGTCTGCGTCGTGGTCTGCCGGTTGGAAAGGGCATGTCTTGTGTATGGCGATAGCTGTCCCTTTAGATTTAGGAGTCGGGGATGTACTAATAAACCATTGGTTGAAAAGGTGAGTAGGCAATTTGGGAAGAGATTTTGGCGTAAAGTGGGTTTCCTGGAGGAAAACCACTTGTGTTTTCAGACATTTTAATTCCCCCAAAGCTTACTACGTTTGTGTGGGGAGCATAGGCCCCGTACATTATATGTACTTACCCGTAGGGAGGCCATGGGGTGATACGTAGGTGTTCAAGGTGTGAGGTTTGCGAGGGGCCCGTTGCAGACAGCAAGGTGGAGCAACCTGTAATGAAGGAGGGGGGTAGAGAGTAGATAAGAAGAAGAGGGAGAGAAGACAAAACAAGTATGAGATAAAAAAATGAAAACATAGTCATAACCGTCAAAACAGTATGGATGGTAGCATCCAAGCATGTGGAACAACTACTAAGGGTCATGCCGAAGAGCCCCCCCCTAGAAAAGGAAGGGAGTCCAGGCCATGACCCCTTATCCCAAAGGGGATTAGTGCCCAAAAAAAACAGGGCGGCCTACTAGGGGGTATGTGTGCCGTCTAAAAGAGAGGGCAGGAGGTCCTCCGTCTCCATCCACCGCATCTGACGTGGTGCGGTTAGACATGGAGAAAGTGGAGAAGCCTTAGAAAACTCAAAAACTTGCAAACCTTCAAGTGGCCTTACGGCTGATGTTAAAGGGAGAGTCTAAGTGCAATATGCATAAAAGAAAAACACTTGGAGATAAAAATCTCAACAACAGTTCGTTTGACCTAGAGAGGCATGTTTGTTAATTCCCAGGTAAGGACGTTCCCAGCGAAGATTCAGAGAGATGTCGCCTGCGATTTCTCCTGCGGTTCTGGTTTCTGGCGGGTTGCCACGGTTGGTGGTTAGGTAGTTTAGCAGTTCTCAATTCTGAGGAACATCTCCAATCAGGAAAGTCTACCGGGTCCAGATCCAGGGAGTTCAGAAAGTGCGGGAGGTCATCTTTGTTGCGAAGAGTCGTGGTTCTGCCATCTTTGGTGACTTGAAGGCTGAAGGGAAATCCCCAGCGATATACCAGGCCTGCATCCTGGATAGCTGTTAGGAGAGGACGTAGTGCTCTACGTTGCATGAGGGTGCGTCTCGAGATGTCCTGGTAAAAGGCCAAATGTGCACCATCAAAATCGGGTTTCCCCCTCATTTTCTGCATGATGCGGTCTTTTAGTGTGTATTTATGCAATTTACAGATGATGTCTCTTGGATTGTTTGCATCCTGAGATGGGGGTTTCAGGGCCCTGTGTGCGCGGTCTATTTCGATCGTAGCAGTGGCAGGCAGCCCTAGGATTTCCTTGAAGGCTCCTTCCAGAGTGGGAATAATGTCCCTGGTTCCAGTAGCTTCAGGCAGGCCTCGTATCCTGATATTTGCCCGTCTGCTGCGGTTCTCTGTGTCATCTAACTGACATAGCAGGGCCTCAATCTGCTGGCCCTGTATGTTGCATTTGTCCTGAAGCATGGAAATGACAGGGAGAGTTTCCTCAAATTTCTGTTCCAGGGACTCGAGCCTGCCTCCTAAGTGAGTTGTGTCGGCTTTGAGCTGAGCAATGTCCTCCTTAAAAGCTTTTTCCACCCTGTCAGCAAAGCGTTCAAGATCAGCTTTCGTGGGTAGGGACATAATATGGCGCCTGATATCTGCATCTGCCAGGGGGTCTAGGTCAGCGGAGTCACCGTCCTGGGAATTGGGGGAGCCCGGGGAGATCAGGGGGACCGAGTCACTCACCGATCCTGGAGATGGTATGGGAGATTCGTCCAGGTGCTGTGACTGACCAGCGGAGGTCTTTGCGGCCTTGTTTGCACGCTGTGTCTTCCCGGTCGGCGCCATCTTGGAAGGCTCACGGCCTCTCCCGGTCTGCCCAGGGTAAAAGGAATCCAGCTGGGATTGCCGCGATCGGTCAGTCCGTTGTGGCTGGGAGGATGCCCGGTGTCTCAGGGACATAATTCGCTGCGGGAGCAGGTGTTATCTCCGCTGTGAAGCTGAATAGGTGCAGCGGTGGAACGGAGCTGAGAAGGCACACGTCCTCACTCCTCCATAGTCCGGACATGCCCTTTTCTTCTTTTTTTAAAATTATTTTTATTAATTTCGACATAACAAAGTGGCGACATGCCACCATGAAATAGCCACGCAGTGCCATAAACATCCTAGAAAGATACAAAGGCCTTCTTTTTAAACCGTACTAAACCCCCCCCCCCACCCAACCCCAGAAATTGTCTCCCTTCCATCTTTGAAGCCCCTAAGGGCTAATAGAATAAAGTAACACAACCACATTCCAAAGCCAGTGTTGAATAGCTGAATGAGCCATCAGGTCAACCTGGTCTAAAAGTACCATAGATGGCGAAGTCAACTATACAAACGTGTCAGGGTGGTAACTATTAACCAGGATATATATATTAAACAGGTAAGATACCATGTTGCAAAAAAGAACAGACCATCAGCATAGGGGGTAGTGTAGAAAGAAAGGGAGACAAAAAAATTAAAACAAAAGTCTATCCCTGCTGTTATACTAGAGAACAAAACAAAACTGTTCTAGTACTCAGCTTATACCCATAACTTAAACAACAAAAATGGGGAGTCCAACTGTAACTTTGGGTGGCAGCTGTTCTTTTGTTGCCACGAAGAATCCTTCCACGAGACTCCACATCTCCAATCAGGGAAAGCCCAACAGGTTGCTGATCCCACTCTCAAAGGAGGCCAACTAGAGCCCCTGTGAAGAAATGAAGGCAACCTCAAAAGGTGTAGTAGTCAAGGGACCCAGAGGTAGTAACCAAAGCATTTGGTAACAGTATCAGTGAAAGAGAAGAGTCCATCTTGGCCCAGGATCGTAGCAGACATCCATTAACCACTTTCCCACTGGGCACTTAAAGAGTAAGTTCACTTTTACAGAAAAATCTGTAAGGTGAACTTACACAGGACCCCTACTTCTCACCCCCCGTCCCGCTGACATGCAGCATGGCGATCTCCCATTCTGAGCGCTGCTATCGCCGCCTCATCGGACTGGGGCTTAGAAATCCTGCAGCTGAATCTCCAAAATGTCCCCGTCATGAGGGACGTTTCAGAGCATTCTAATTGGTTGGCGGACGTCCACCAATCAGATCCCGCATAGCCTGTCCTGTCAGTGGGGAAGAAGTAGAGAGAATGCTGAGGGGATTTCTAAGCTCTGGTGCGGTGAGGTGGCGATAGCAGGGCTCAGAACAGGAGATCGCCGCGCTGCAGGTCAGTGGGGCGGGGGGGGGGGGGTGAGGAGGGGGTCCTGTGTAAGTTCACCTTACTGATTTTTCTATAAAGGTGAACTTACACTTTAAACCCCCTTCCTGCCCAGGCCAATTTTCAGCTTTCAGCGCTGTCGCACTTTGAATGACAATTGCGCGGTCATGCAACACTGTACCAAAATTACATTTTTATATAATTATTTTTACAAAAATAGAGCTTTCTTTTGGTGGTATTTAGGTATTTATTTACTACTGGGGTTTTTATTTTTTGCTAAACGAACGAAAAAAGACCGAAATCTTTAAAAAAAAAAAAAAAAATTTTCATACTTTGTTATAAAATTTAGCAAATGGGTAATTTTCTCCTTCATTGATGTGCGCTGATGAGGCTGCACTGATAGGCACTGATGTGTGACACTGAAGAGCACTAATAGGTGGCACTGATGGGCACTGGTAGGTAGCACTGATGATGTGGCACTGGTGGGCATTGATAGGTGGCACTGGTGGGCACAGATGAGGGCGGCGGTGGCTCTCTGTGTGAGGGACCAACGTCCCTCTGACAGTAGCCAGTGATCTGTTTTTTTTTTTTTCCGTGAGGAGAAAAACAAACCAATTACCGGCTCTGTTTACATCACCTGATCAGCTGTCATTGGCTGACAGCTGATCACGTGGTAAGGGTTCGGAATCGGTCCCTTACTGTGACCTATGATCAGCCGAGTCTCCTTGTCTCACTGATCACAGAGCACGCCGCGCTCGCCCTGCAGGGGGTGCGCAGGCAGCTAGAGCGCGGGAGGACGTACATGGACGCCCTCCCGGCAATTGAGGCCTGCGCTGTAGCCGTCTTTCGGCTATAGCGCGGGCGGGAAGGGGTTAATGGAATGAGAAGAAAAATAGGGACACATCCTCCCGGGTATTGTGATCCATTATGGGATAGCATCCAGCCAGTCACTAGCCACTTGCGGTGCATCAAAAAACTTAACGCCATTATGCTGCACTTTGAGCTTACTAGGATACAGCATACTGTACTGAAGTCCATTTTCTCTCATGCGTTTACGCACATCAGTAAAAGAGCAATGCCTCCGCTGGGTTTCTGCCGAAAGATCAGGAAATATCATGACTCGCATTTTTATAGCACAACTCGGGGTGTTTTCTAGCCTCTGCCAGAATCGTCTCTGTCATGGTAATTTAACCACTTAAGCCCTGGAACATTTGCCTGGCCAAAGACCAGAGGACTTTTTACAATTTGGCACTGCGCTGCTTTAACTGATAATTGCGCGGTCATGCAATGTTGTACCCAAATGAAATTTGCGTCCTTTTCTTCCCACAAATAGCTTTCTTTTGATGGTATATGATTGCCTCTGTGATTTTTATTTTTTGCAATATAAACGGACAAAGACCGAAGATTTTGAAAAAAAATTATATTTTCTACTTTTTGTTATAAGAGAAATCCAATAAACTCAATTTTAGTCATACATGTAGGCCAAAATGTATTCAGCCATATGTTTTTGGTAAAAAAAATGTTAATAAGCGTATATATATTGGTTTGCGCAAAAGTTATAGCGTCTACAAACTAGGGTACATTTTCTGTAATTTACGCAGCTTTTAGTTTGACTGCCTATCTCAATTCTTGAGGTGCTAAAATGGCAGGGCAGTACAAAACCCCCCCAAATGACCCCATTTTGGAAAGTAGACACCCTAAGGAAATTGCTAAGAGGCATGTTGAGCCCATTGAATATTTTATTTTTTTGTCCCAAGTGATTGAATAATGACACAAAAAAAAAAAATTTTTACAAAAAGTTGTCACTAAATGATATATTGCTTACACATGCCATGGTTATATGTGGAATTGCACCCCAAAATACATTTTGCTGCTTCTCCTGAGTACGCGGATACCACGTGTGGGACTTTTTGGGAGCCTAGCCGCATACGGGGCCCCAAAAACCAATCACCGCCTTCAGGATTTCTAAGGGCGTAAATTTTTGATTTCACTCCTCACTACCTATCACTACCTATCACAGTTTTGAAGGCCATAAAATGCGAAGCTGGCACAAACCCCCCCAAAATGACCCCATTTTGGAAAGTAGACACCCCAAGCTATTTGATGAGAGGCATGTTGAGTTCATGGAGTATTTTATATTTTGCCACAAGCTGCGGGAAAATTACAAACTTTTTTTTTTTTTTTTTGCACAAAGGTATCACTAAATGATATATTGCTCACACATGCCATGGGCATATGTGGAATTACACCCCAAAATAAATTCTGCTGCTTCTCCTGAGTACGGGGATACCACTTGTGTGGGATTTTTTGGGAGCCTAGCCATGTACAGGGCCCCGAAAACCAAGCACCGCCTTCAGGATTTCTAAGGGCGTAAATTTTTGATTTCACTCCTCACTACCTATCACTACCTATCACAGTTTTGAAGGCCATAAAATGCCAAGATGGCACAACCCCCCTCCCAACTGACCCCATTTTGGAAAGTAGATACCCCAAGCTATTTGCTGAGAGGCATAGTCAGTATTTTGCAGCTCTCATTTGTTTTTGAAAATGAAGAAAGAAAAGAAAAATTTTTTTTTTTTCTTTTTTCAGTTTTCAAAACTTTGTGACAAAAAGCGACATCTGCAAAATACTCACCATACCTCTCAGAAAATAGCTTGGGGTGTCTACTTTCCAAAATGGGGTCATTTGGGGGGGGGGGGGGTTGTGCCATCTGGGCATTCCATGGCCTCCGAAACTGTTAGGCAGTGAGGAGTGAAATCAAAAATTTACACCCTTAGAAAACCTGAAGACGGTGATTGGTTTTCGGGGTCCCGTACGCGGCTAGGCTTCCAAAAAGTCTCACATGTGGTACCCCCGTACTCAGGAGGAGCAACAGAATATATTTTGGGGTGTAATTTCACATATGCCCATAGCATGTTTGAGCAATTAGTCATTTAGTGACAACTTTGTGCAAAAAAAAAAAAAAAAAAAAAATTTTCCGCAACTTGTGTCAAAATATAAAATATTCCATGGACTCAACATGCCTCTCAGAAAATACCTTTTTTTATGCACAACATTTAGAAGCTTATGTCACACATCACCCACTCTTCTAACCACTTGAAGACAAAGCCCTTTCTGACACTTTTTGTTTACATGAAATTTTTTTTTTTTTGCAAGAAAATTACTTTGAACCCCCAAACATTATATATTTTTTTTAAAGCAAAGGACCTACAGATTAAAATGGTGGGTGTTTAATTTTTTTTTTCACACAGTATTTGCACAGCAATTTTTCAAACGCATTTTTTTGGAAGAAACACACTTTTTTAAATTTTAATGCACTAAAACACACTATATTACCCAAATGTTTGATGTAATAAAAAAGATGCTCTTAGGCCGAGTACATGAATGCCAAATACGACATGCTTTAAAATTTGCGCACAAACGTGCAGCGGCAACAAACTACATACATTTTTAAAAGCCTTTAAACGCCTTTACAGGTCACCACTTTAGATTTACGGAGGAGGTCTACTGCTAAAATTACTGCCCTCGATCTGACCTTCGCGGTAATACCTCACATACATGGTGCAATTGCTGTTTACATATGACACCAGACCGACATTTGCTTTCGCCTTTGCGCGAGAGCAAGGGGGGACAGGGGTGTTTTTTGTTTTGTTTTTTGTTTTTTTTTGTTTTTTTAATTATTTATTTTGCTTTATTATTTTATTTTTAAACTGTTCCTTTCATTTATATTTTTTTATTGTTATCTCGTGGAATGTAAATATCCCCTATGATAGCAATAGGTAGTGACAGGTACTCTTTTTTTTTTTTTTAAGTTGGGGTCTATTAGACCCTAGATCTCTCCTCTGCACTCAAAGCATCTGACCACACCAAGATCGGTGTGATAAAATGCTTTCCCAATTTCCCAATGGCGCTGTTTATATCCAGCGAAATCTAAGTCATGAAATGCTCGTAGCTTCCGGTTTCTTATGCCATAGAGATGATTGGAGCCATTCTGGTCTCTGATCAGCTCTATGGTCAGCTGGCGGAACCACCGGCTGCATTCTCAGGTTCCCTGGTGGGACAGGAGAGCCAGAGAAAATCATGGAAGACGGTGGGAGGGGGGGGGACATTCCCTCCCACTGCTTGTAAAAGCAATCTAGAGGCTAATTAGACACTAGGATTGCTTTTACATGAAAGCCGACCGCTGGCAAAAAACAATGATACCAAGATGATACCTAAACCCGCATGGATCATTCTGGTATAACCACTCAAATTCCAGCAACATACCAGTATGTTGCTGGTCCTTGTTAGGCATATATTGTAATCTTTTTTTTTTTCATGCAGCCTGTGGGCTGAACGAAAAAAAGAGATTGATCGGTGGGTATGCCCACCATTAGAATACCTCCCTTCATCCACCCACTTCTAATGATGGGCATACATGCACCGTTTATATATGCCGAAGCATTGGGACACCCACCCCAAACGGTAGGAGCAAATCGCTCCTCCGCCCCTGCTGCCCCCATGCTTCGACATATATGCTCTTTTTTTTTTAACTGTGGTGGTGAAATCACCTCCTACAGCGATGGAGTCACGGCTTTATGTATCGTGGGAGCAAACGCTGTTGCTGTCAAGATAAGTAAATCCGCACTGCAGCTGAATGGCGAACCTGCTAAGCAAATGATGGTTAACAATAAAACAAAGCAACATTACAGTATAACAGTAAGACTTACCAAACCTGCAAAGCAAATAAAAAAAAAAATAGTAAAAAATAAAACATTTTTTAACGCAACCTGTGCCTAAAATATATATATGCCGAAGCATGGGGGCATCCACCTGCAAAACTTAGGAGCAAATCACTCTTCCGCCCCTGCTGCCCCCATGCTTCGGAATATATGCTGAAGTATGTAACTGTGGTGGTGAAATCACCTCCGACAGCACTGGAGTCAAGGCTTTATGTATCGTGGGAGCAAACGCTGTTGCTGTCAAGATAAATAAATCCACGCTGCAGCTGAATGGCATACCTGAAAACAAAAAAACGGTTAACAAGAAAACACAGTAAACAGTAAAGTATAAAAAAATTACATACCTGAAAAGCAAACAGGATAAAACATGATAACAAACATTGCAGAATGGAATACAGTAAAAACATTGAGTGTTCAGCAAAGCCAATTGAAATAAATAAACAGACACTTTTTTTATACCAGCGTCTGGCCTTACGGGCAACTAGGTACGGCGCCAACAACTGGTCGTTGAGATCCACCCCTCCCATATTTTGGTTATATTCGTGGACACAGAGGGGTTTCTCCACAACACCAGTCGCCGTAGTAATTTGGATCGTCGTGTCTGCATGAAGGGAGGTAAGAACGAAAACATTCTTATTATCCATCCACTTCATAGCGAACAACTTATTAAACTTGAAGCAGGCTCTCTCCCCCAGCCTAAGATGGGAATCTACAAGCCGCTGGAGAAAGCCCCGGTGATTTTGTTTTTTTTTTTTTTTTGCCACATCAGTGTCTATTTTCGGGGGCATAAGTTTCAACTTTACCGTTCAATACTTTCCCGGCTCGTTACTCACATCATAGTGGCATTTTTTTTTTTTTTTTTTTATATTGCAGATATCGTTTTGGTTTAATCTTCATGCTTGCAACACCGCAGCATCCCTCATCAACAGTATCGGTTAGATCGTATCTAAAGCCTGCCATAACTTAAGCCCCCTTCCCTTCCCCACCCCACCCCCCTCCCCAAACCACACCACCTCCTTGAAGTCCTAAATTTATTTCATCCCTGGCCCTCCAAACTAGCTAGGTCAACACCCCCAATGGACACCACTCCTGTTGCATCTTACCCATCTCTGACTAACTTACACGGGAGCTACATTAGCTAGACCTATTAATTTCCCAAAACCTCTACTGCTCTTATTGAGCGTTTAAATTTTTGCCAACCCTTCCATTTTTCCTTATACTCCTCCATTTCCACTTCCTCAGTGTATCTTAGATATTCTAATTTCTGGATTTCATTTGTTTTGTCATACCATTCTTGTAAAGTTGGGACGCTTTTTTCCTGCCAGTGTCTTACAATGAGACTTTTTGCTGCGTTCAACAGTTGTGGTATGAGTGTTCCCAGATATGGCTCGGTTGGCATTCTGAAACTGTGAAATAAGCATGCCCATGGATCGTCCGGGACTACTATTTGGGTTATCTCACCAATAATTTTCCTTATCTCGTCCCAGAATTCCCTTATTTTTGTACACTACCACCAGATGTGTGCCATTGTACCCAGCTCTTTGCATCCCCTCCAGCAGAATTGTGAAGTTTCACTCTGATACTTAGAAGCTCTGTCTGGGGTAATGTACCATCTTGACAAACATTTATAATTTAACTCCAACACTTTGTAATTTACTGAGGTATTGTGAACTCGCTTTAATAAAATCGCTTTTGAGTTTTGAATTTAATTCTGTCTCCCATTTTTTAATATATACTGGAATGTGTGTACCCTTCAGATCCATCAATACCCTATAGATCTTAGAAATCCCCTTCTTCCCTACCTGACCGACACAGAGTTTCTCTAACGGCTGTAGGTTGTCCATCTTTCTAATAGGTTGGGGGAGCGTTTCAAAGAAGTGTTTTAGTTGAAGATATCGCCATCTATTGAGGGTCATAAGATCGCTTTTATTTTTTAAATCCTGAAATGAACAAAGTTTGCCCTTCTTCATAACATCCTTAAGCTGTGCTCCTTCTTGCAAGATCCATCTCCCACTCAAGATCTCCATACCTGGTGCAAAAAATTCCGTGTCCCTCAAAGGGGAGTTATACTCCCATTTCTCCCTTTTATGCAAATTGTCCCATACTTTTAAAGTGTGTCTAGTGATAATATGTGCCTCAGAACTAAGTTTCCTAAAAATTGGAGGTATCCAAATTACTTTACTCAAATCTACTTTACTAATCGTGTTGTCCATTTTCACCCAACGCTTTTCTTTATTTCCTTTTGCCCAATCTATAATTCTTGATAAAATAATTGCTTTGTGATAACATCTTATGTCTGGTGCGCCCCAACCCCCCTTCTCTTTGCCCCTAGCCAGTGTTGCATAACTTATACGCGTTTTTTTCCCCCTCCAAATAAATTATGTAAAAAGTGAGTGCAATTTTTTGAGATATGCTTGTGGTAATGGGATGGGGAGCATTTGCATTTTATATAAAATCTTTGGCAATATTGCCATCTTAATGATGTTGATTTTTTCCCCCCCATGACAGTTGTCCTCTTGTGATTCTGTTTAACTCCCCCTTGACCTCATTAAGGAGAGGAACAAAATTAACCTGGAATAACAATTCTCTAGTCCCGGTCATCTTTATCCCAAGGTAGTTTATCTCCTTTTTTCCCCACGCAAATGGTAATTCCTTGTGGACCATACAATCTTTTTTATCCATCTTATTAATTTCTAGTATTTCAGATTTGGCCGGGTTGATCTTAAAGTTTGATATTTCCCCATATTCTTTCAAAGTTTTAAGCAGGTTAGGGAGAGTTATTCTAGGTCTGGTAATATAAAGAAGGATATCGTCTGCGAAAGCAGCCAATTTGTGGTCTTCGTCTCCATCAAATACTCCTAAGATATCCGGGTTCTGCCTTATCCTAGTTAGCAAGGGCTCAAGCGTCAACACGAACAGAAGGGGGGACAGTGGGCATCCTTGTCTCGTTCCGTTAGTCATTACAAACGGCTCAGATAGTGTTCCGTTAACTTTGACCCTTGCTGAAGGACTGGCATACAACGCCTTTATCCATCTGGTCATAGTTGGCCCAAATCCTATCTCCTTCAACATACAGAACATAAAGCCCCAGTTTACCCTGTCAAAAGCTTTCTGAACATCGATTGACAGGAGTAGACCTAGGGCTCCACTGTCCCTCATTTTTTGGGTTACCATGAGGGTTCTGATCCCTTTATCCCGTCCCTCCCTACCCGGGGTGAATCCCACCTGATCTGGATGGACCATGTTATTCAGAATGTTCTTCATTCTCCGGGCCAGAATTTTCGCAAACAATTTCGTGTCCGCAGTGAGAAGCGCTATTGGTCTATAGCTAGAACAGAGTGAACTGTCCTTCCCTCCTTCAATATGATGGTAATAATCGCTTCTAGCGCTTCTTTCCCCATATCCAACTTTACGCCTATCCCATTCATGTACGAACATAATTTAGGGATTAAGATATCTTGGAATTTTTTATAATACAGTACGGAGAAACGATCCGGCCCAGGGCTTTTCCCCACTGACGTCTCCCTCAGTGTTTTTTTTACTTCATCTTCTGTAATAGGGCCCTCTAGTAGATTATATTTGTCTTCTTCTATTTTCTTTAGTCCTAGCTCCTGAAAAAAAGCTTTGGTTCTCTCTCTTTTTTTGTCTGCCTTGCTCTTTGAGATCTTGTTATTGATGGAGTATAGCCCCTCATAATAGTTTTGAAAGGTTTTGGCGATTTCACTGGTTCTGTATTTTACCTCCCCGTCTGAAGTCTTGATTTTCTCAATGTAGTTATTGGTCTTCTTTTTTTTTAGGGTCTTTACTAGATACTTCCCTGGCTTGTTTCCCCCCACATATCTCTCTTTCTTTAGTAGGTTGTACGTTACTCGTGTTTCTTGTTCGATTAAAGTTCTCATGGCCTCTCTTTTGTTATGGAGTCTTAAGAGCACCTCCTTCCCCCCATCTGATTTATGTACCTGCTCAAGTTCTAATATCTCGTGCATTATTTCGAGTTTTTCTTCCCTTCTCTTTCTCTTCTTTTCCGCACCTGCCTTAATCAAGATCCCCCTAATATAGGCTTTGTGTGCCTCCAATACTATTGACTCCGAGACCTCTTCTGTTTCATTAGTTTTAAAATAGAACTCTAATTCCTTTAATACCAGATCCCTTATCTCTTTATCGTTTAGTAGTTCTTCGTTTAACTTCCAGCTAGGGCTCTTATTATGAATCTGTCCTGTATTTACTGTTATGCTTATAGGCGCATGATCAGAAAAGGTCATTACCCCGATATTAGAACTATCAACCGCCTCCAGCCAGCGATGTTCGATCAGGAAAAAATCCAGTCTAGAATAAGTCCCATGCACGGGGGAGTAGAACGTATAGTCCCTGCTATTAACATGCTGCGCCCTCCATACATCCACCAATAGGTACTGATGCAGTTTCTGTCTCACTCTATTATTCCAGGCCGTGCTCGTCCCCCGCGCATGGGACGATTTATCCCTTCCTGGCTCCAGGCACAGATTGAAATCGCCAGCCATTATAGCTAAACCTTCCTTGAATTCCAAAAATTTGGCCAGCCTCTCGATCAAATATCTGTTTGGATTTTTATTTGGGCCATATATGTTTGCCAGTGAGCATTCGATACCGTTAAGTTTCCTTTTCAGAAACAAAAACTGTCCCTCCGGGTCCGTCCTTCTCTGATGTAAGTCGAACCTTACTCCACTGGCAAACCCTATGGCTACACCTTTTGCGCGCCGTGTGGGTGAATCACTGTACAACCAAACTGGAAAATCCCTGGAGAAGACTTTTTGGTTTTTCTCCAGGAGAAAGGGAGTCTCCTGAAGGAATACCACATCGGCTCCAAGAAGTTTTAATTCCTGCAAGATGTTGGCACACTTTATGTGTGAGTTCAAACCGCGTACCTTATATGATATTATTTTTATGTTATTCATCTGTACTTCAGGATACCTTTCCTAAGCCTTGCAACAGAGTGGTGTCCAAGAGACCTATAACGCCCGTTTATTCATTGGAGGTTCTTACCGGACTTCAGCCCCTGCCTATTCCCACCTCCCCTGCCCCCCCTTTCCCTCCTTCCCCTCCATCCTCCCTCCCTTCTCCCCCGTCCCTCCCTTTCCCCTGTGGGGGTACTAGGCCATCCCATGACCTGAGAAACCGTGGCCCCTCCAACTCCTCCCGGCCCTTCTGTTGTCCCCTTTGAGGTTGAGCTCGGACTGGGCAACCCTAGACCCAATACTCCCCCTAAAACAGTGGGGTAACCGTACCTGACTGTTCCCCCCCCCCGCCTCTCCCCCCCCCACCGTCCCCGCCCCTCGGACCCCCCCTGTAGCTCAGCGAATCCTACTTCATTTCATTTACATTTGCTCGTGTATCTACTCCACTTATGATTTTTTCATTTTAAATACTGGCCTCCAAGCCTGCTGTTCCCCAGAGGTTTCTGTGTCCCCAGTCTTTACCCACCAACCCGGGATTTCCACCAGAGGCACCTCTAAACGATTGCAAAATTTTGCTGTTTCTTTTGGGAATCTTAGGGTGGCCGATCGGCCATCTTAAGTCCAGTAAGGCAGGCTGGGAAGCCCCAGGAATATTGAACGTCATATACTTTTAACTGTTCTAGAAGTGGTTTCAGTATTCTTCTCCTGGCCAGCGTCTCCGCTGCCAGGTCCGGGAAGATCTGCAGATTTGTCTCTCCAAACTTCACTGGGTAGTTCTTCTTCAGATTATCCTTAATTTTCTCTTTGTCATTGTAGTTGTGGAATCTTGCGATGACATCTCTTGGGACCTCCCCTCTTATTTCTGCCGGTTTTCTGATCCTATGTATTCTCTCAAACTTTATCTTCTTACTTGTATCCGGGGGGTTTACCATACCTCCAAATATTTCATCCATTATTCCCTGTAGATCTTCTGTTCCCTCTTGTGACTCTGGTAGACCCCTGATCCGTAAGTTTTTCCTTCTGTTCCGATTTTCTTGATCTTCCAATCTATATCGTAAATTTCTCTGCTCTCTTTGTAGCTCTTCCATCTGGGATTTGAGTTCTTTTATCTCTTCTTGCCTGTCCATCTTTGTTTCTGCCTCTTCCACTCTTTGCAGAATGTGATTCATATCATCACGGAGAGAGCCTATTTCCCCCTTTATGGTTACTTCCAGCTTCGCAAACATTTCTGCCATTTCACCTTTAGTAGGGAGTAGGTTTTTTTTGTTGGGGTTCCATTGTTGTCTCTTCTGCTATTTCGCTACTTCCTATGTGAATGTCGGCCTCGACTACCTGTCGTCTTGTCCCTATCCTTGGGGTACACTCAGGGGTTTTGCTTTTGGTCTCTTTTTGTTTACCTGGGCTTTCTTTGCCAGTGTCATGCACCATGTACTTTCTGATGGTTCCCGGGCTTGCACTTGTCCTGGGTGGGTTGGCAGTGTTAGCAGTCGCCCCCTTCGTAGATTTACCTTTCATTTCTTCTTAGATACTACACTTAGAACAGGCGCTTGCTCCCCAACTCCTCCTGGTTTTCAAGACCCCACTCTTGGATCCAAGGAAGCCCCTTCTGAGTTAGCCTCGTCTGACCTAGACTTGAAAAGTCTACCGGGAAGGGATTGTGGAACTTGTGGAAGATCTCCTGAGGTTTCCAAGGGGCCCTGTTCTTGATAGAATTAGGAGGTCCAAATTCTAGGTCCCTTATAGACTGAAGGCCTGTGTCTAACTGGTCAGAGAAAGCCAGTTCTGACTGCCACTGGCGCAACGAACCTCAAAGATTTGTTTACTTAATCCGTCTGCTATTACTTGACAAATGACTGCATTCAAATCGTTAATTGAGTACACTTATGTCTAGGGATTCGGCGCCCTGATGAAAAAAATTTTTTTTTTTTGTGTCTAGAGTTTTCACCTACCCGCCTTTCTGTGTAACGCAATGTGGGACCGTGCTGTTTAATGTAGCCTGTCCTCCCACCACGGGTGCTGCCTCTTTAGTGTATCAATCCCTCGATCTCACAGTTATCGGTGCCCTGCTCCCCTGGCCTTACACTCGCTTTTTGTTACTGTTGAAAATGAGCCCTAGGCATAGCTTCATTCGCGACCCCTTATTAGTACCCCTTTGACATAAGGCCAGCTCTGGTCTGCTCTCCTCCGCTGGCTGTGGTTGATTTTGCTGTATGAGGCAGTTAGATATAGATATAAATGTATCAAAAACCGCCTACTTGATTGTAATAAGTGTTTGACAAGAGCACCCACTGTGTTATTATAAATCCTTGAGCTTTTGAGGTGGTAGTAACTTTTCTAGGCCTGGGCTGCAGGTGAACTGAAGGTAAGCCTTAGGTATAGCTTCTCCTATGGCCGTTCACAACCCCTTAATAGTACCCCCTTGTAGTAGGGCCAGCTATGATCGCCATCCCTCCATAGCGAGTAATTGTTTTTGCTGTATGGGGCAGTAAGGTGTAGATATAGATATAATTGTAACAGAAGCAGCCTACTTGGTTAAGATAAGTGTTTAGCAATGGTATCCACTGTAGTACTAAGTAACCTTAAGCTTTTGAAGTGGCATTAACTTTTCTGGACCAGGACTGACAGATGTCACGGGTGTCCCTTGGTGTGTGGTACAATCAGTTTTTTTACTTTAATAACTTGAATTTCAAAATTCAAGAACCCCACTTTTACTCGAGGCACAGAGTCTGGTACAAGCAGTTGACATCCAAGGCTGTCAGTATTTGCAGTTCCGAATATTACATTTGCTAGCCAGCCTCCCCCCTCTGTTTTCCTGTTTTATTACTGTCCGTAAAATCACTGCATAGAGCTTGTTATATCTCCTGTAGGTTTTCACCAAAAGAACAACCAGCAAAGAAAGAAAAAGGCAGCTAATCACAGTAACACTGCAAGCGCTGTGAGTCCCAGGTGCATATGGCAACTATTCATAGAGAAACTCTTGTTTAAGATCGCCTGCCTCTGTGGGCTCACCGTCCCCTTCCAGCAGTTGACAAATCTAAGCTATGAGACAGCGTAACCAAACAGAGGAAAAAATAAACTTAAGCTACTTGCCAATCTTCATCTGTCGACCATCCGTTGTACCCATTTTCTTTCTTCTTCTGTCACCAGTTTTCCCCCTGGCCAGGTATCAAGCACTTACCCCTTCCTTCGGTTTAATTAGCAGGCTCTCTCCACTTGTCTTTTAACTTTTCCTTATTTCCTCGTTCCTTTTTTTCTGACCGCCCGGTCTTAGGTAATTGTTGCCTGTAGCTCCTCCATACAGGACATAGCGGGCGGGCTTGAAGTAAGTAGCCAGAGGATGGGTGTTTTACTCCAGTTGTGGCCGCTCCAATCTCTCCGGCGGGCCGCGCGGCATTTCCACGGCAACGGCCCCCACAACGAGGGAAGAGAGAGAGCGGTAAGACGGTGGAGCGATGGAGCGGTGGAGCTGCAAACAGATGGCCGAGGAAACAGCAGCTGGCCAGCCTCGCTGGGGGGAGGGCGAGCAGGGAAACGGGAGGAGAGAGGGACGTAACGGCTCTACCTAAGCACGAGCCGGCATCTCAGGGAGGGGATCCCAGGCTTCCCGGGCTTAGCATCGCGTCCAGCCAGCCGCCCACATCCGGCTCCTCCCTCCACCAGCCCCGGTGATTAGATCGCACAGTGCCACATGCTCTAATCTGATGATCAAAAAGGTGACTAAAAAGTGGCACGCTCGTGTAATAATTGTCCACATATAAGTGGTACCTCTTTCCGAATAAGGGTGACACCAAGTCCCACACAATCTTGCCAGCGCTTCCTATGTAGTCAGGGCAGTTTGTCGGCTCTGTGGCTATCTCTCCCCTCGTAAACCATAAAACTACATGTATAGCCTGTGGCCCTGTCACAGAGCTTATACATCTTGACCCCGTATCTGGCATGCTTGCTGGGAAGGTACTGTTTGAATGACAAGTGGCCAGAAAACTTAATCAGGAACTCATTAACGCAGACAACTTGATGGGGAGTAAACAAGTCTGCAAAACGTTGGTTGAAGTGGTTTATGAGGGGCCGAATTTTGTAGAGCCGATCGTATCCAGGGTCTCTACGAGGATGACAGAGTTCATTGTTGTTGAAGTGCATGAACTGCAAAATCTGCTCGTATCGTGCCCTGGCCATGGAAGCAGAGAACACGGGCATATGATACATTGGGTACTCATTTTAACAATGCCCATGTTGGAGGGATAGGCCCATAAAGGTCTTAAATTCAGAGACCGTAATTGGTCTCCAATCTCTGGCAAGGGAGGACTGGGGAATAGTGGCGATGTGTTGACCAGCGTACAAATTGCTTTGGTCCACAACAGATCTATAGAGATCTTCGGTGAAAAACAGCGAATAGAAATCAAGTGACGTAAAATCAACTGTTTCCAGCTGAATGCCGGGTTGGCCAGTGAATGGGGGAAGTACGGGTGCTGCAGAAGAGGTGGGTTCCCAATTAGGATTGGCGAATTCTGCAGGAAGGACACTATGGGCACCACGGGCCTGTCTTTGTCTTCTTGGTGGCAGCGGGACACTACTTGTGCTTGCCACCTCACCAGCTTGAACTGCACTTATGGGACTCGCCGCGTCACCACGTGTTACTGCAGTGCTGGATGTACGACCAGGGTGTACTAGGCTGCTGGTGCTTGCCAGTTCACCAGAAGGAATAGCGGCGCTAGTACTTCTCTTTTCCATACAAGAGCCCTGCAGTTCTTGCACCTCAACAGCAGGAGAAGAAGATTGGGGTCTGGTATGCCTGACCTTGGCAGGGACCACAACTCTGTCATCAGAGCTTCAGAGCTATCTGTCATGGAGCCGCTGCTGTCTACAGGTTCGTATTCTGAGCCTGAATCTGACAGATGAGTGACTTCCTCTTCACTATCTGTCATGCTCAGAAACGTGTAGGCCTCTTCACTAGTGTACCTTCGATTTGCCATTTTGGGCTCTAAATTTAGTGGTACACTAGTGAGACATACACAACTCCTAGACTGTTAGCGACTGTATCAAAATGCTACCAAAAAAACTGTTAGCGATCACAGGGATCAAGCCTGACTCTGCGAACGCTGCAGTTATGTGTTTAGTGTTTTGTGAGTGACAGTGATTGATCGATACTGCAGTTGGGTGGGCTGAGCTGGGCGGAGGGGCAAAACGCTGATCCCACTAACACTGCGTATTTGGGGACCCTAAACTGCTGGGGACGCTAGTATAGATCTGATCAGATCAGATATTGATCTGTTCAGATACTATACCACTAAGGGAGGTGTATGCTACGTGCGTGGGTGTTAGTGGTACTGGCACTAACCTGACGCTGCCTGGGGCGACGCAGACCCTATCTGACCCTAAAACTTAACTTATATCACCGCCAGGCGATCTGGGGGTTAAACCTTTATTAGGTAATAAACGGCGGGTGCCCTGAAACTATAAAAAACAAACTAACCAGCGTCACCCGTAACAGTTATACGGTGATCGCTGGTGAAAGGGTTAACTAGGGGGCAATCAGGGGGTTAAAACCTTTATTAGGTAGTATATGGGGGTCCCTGACGCTATAAAAAGCTGACGCCGAACCTAAATACTTACCTCCCTAACTAGTGTCACCTGTAACACTAATACAGCGATCAGACAAAACGATCGCTTAGTGACACTGGCAACCGGGGGTGATCGCGGGGTTAAACCTTTATTAGGGGGGGTTAGGGGGTCCCCCAGATACCCTAGACCTAAAGGGGCCTAACACCAACTGCCCAACCACTTATAACTGTCACAAATGACACCAATGCAATAATCAGAAAAAAAAAACTGCTATTGGTGTCACTGTGACAGGGGGTGCAGGGGGGTGACTAGGGGGTAAAATATGTGCCTGAGTGTTCTACTGTAAGTGTTGTGTTGGTGCAGACTTACTTGATGTCTTCTCTCCTCGGAAGCCTTAACGAAAAGTCTTCACGAGGAGAGGTGACATCACTTCCTCTGCCGCTGTTTACATTACAGAGGCAGAGGAAGCATTTAATTCGTCAGGAGCGATCGCGAGGGGGTGGCCACGAATAGATGGCCTCCCCCTCAGCATGGATCGCTCCTGTAACGAAGCCGACTGCCGCAGGCATGGGGGGGTCCGATCGGACCCCCCGCCCGCGGGCAGGCAGGGGCGTACAGTTAAGCCCTTATGCCTGCCCGTGCCATTCTGCCGACGTACATTTTCGTGCGGCGGTCGGCAAGTGGTTAAGAAGCGCACCAAGAAGGGCCAGGGAGGGGCGCCAAGGGGAACAAGTGCCTGTGTGGACCCATAGGGCTCGTTCCACAACATACATCAGGGGGAGATCAGGTAAAGACAGGATCTGCTTGAAAAACTGCTAAGAGAGTTGGCTTGGTTCCCTCTGTCCCCTCCGATAGCCCCACCCCCCGCACATTATTCCTGCTCAGTCTGTCCTCCGCATCATCTGCCCTATGCTGCAGTGCTCTCACCAGATCTTGTAGCTCTGATAGCTGGGCTGTGTGGGTAGTGAAGGAGTCCTCAACATTGCTGCCTTCTGCAGTAGTCAGGCAGTCCCTTATTTTGTCCAGGTCATGACGAATGAGGGTACATTCAGTTGCCAGGTGGTCGATCTTCCTCATCGGCTCCGTCTTGCTGACAGCAATGGCATCCGGGATCGGCTCGGTGAAAGCCCTTGTGTCCATTTCAGGGGCAGAGGATGTCTCAGGAGGGGCCCGCACTTGGGCTCTGTGCCGCCAGCAGGAGCAGCCATTCTCGTGGCTTGTGTAGGGGAACGAGGAGACTCTGCAGGCTTTGGCAAGATGGCGGAGCTTGACGCCAGCCGCAAGCCGAGTGCTGAGACCACGGTTCGGGTTGTGGCTTACTCCGGGGCTTGGATGCCATAAAAAGTGCCTAGAAGTGTCAAGACGAGGCGGTGCACAGTGCCCTACCAGGATAACATAACAGATGCTCACGGAGCTCTGTGGAAGCACGACTTGCCTCAGTCACATCCGGCCACACCCCCCTGCCCTCCTTCAGGCTTTCTAAAGGCTTTGCTCATATTCCTCTTCCTCACTACTCATCACAGTTTCAGAGGCCCTGAAATGTCAAGATAGCACAACCTCCCCCCCCCATGACCCTTTTTCAAAAAGTACACACCCCTAGGTATTTGCTAAGAGACATGGTGCGTATTTTGCAGATCTCATTTGTTGCCATGGGGAAAATGTATTTTTTTCTTCTTTTTTTTCAATTTTCAGAACCTTGTGATAAAAAGCGAGATCTGCTCAACAACGTGGCTCTCCGCAAATAGCTTGGGGTTTCTACTTTCCGAAAAACGGTCCATTGGGGGGGTCTGTGCTATCTTGGCATTTCAGGGCCCCCAAAACTGTGATAGGTAGTGAGGAAGTGAAATGAGCAACTTACGCCCTTAGAAAGCCTGAAGGCGGTGATTGGTTTTTGGGGTCCTGTGCGTGGCTCCGACTGCCAAAAAGTCTCTCACATGGTATCCCCATCCTCAGGAGAAGCAGCAGAATGAATTTTGGGGTCTAATTCTACATATACTGGCATCTGTGAGCAATATATAATTTAAATGACAACTTTGTGTAAAAATAACAAAAAATAAATAAATAAATTTAGTTGCTTTCCAGAAACGCGTGACAAAAAATTTGATATTCCATGGACTCCACTTCCCTCTCATCAAATACATTGGGGTGTCTACTTTCCAAAAAGGGGTAATTTGGGGGATGTTCGAACTATCCTGGCATTTTATGCTTAACATTAGAAGCTTATGCCACACATCACCTACTCTTCTAACCACTTGATGACCAAGGCTTTTCTGACGCTTTTTGTTTACATTAAAAAATATTTTTTTTATGCTAGAAAATTACTTCGATCCTCCAAACATTGTATATATATTTTTTTAAAGCAGAGGCCCTACAGAATAAAATGGTGGGTGTTATGGGTGTGACCGCATGGACACTTAAGGGCTTAGCTCTCCCATAGCCCGAAGCTGAACAGGACCTCGCAGACCTTCTGGCACAGGCTCTGGAGAGCAGATGTCCTCCACTCACGGAGAGAGCGGTGAATCTTTCTCCCTCGGCGGCCTCTCCTGCGGCTCCACCACATGGAGCGCAGGCTCTGCCATCAGTCCAGGCCCCTCCAGCCTACACACAATGCTCGGATGCATTTCCGTGCCTTCTGCAGACGGCCTTTGATCCATGCATGAGGGGGGACAGCTCAGGATCCCCCACACCCTCGGACTGCTCCGCTGACTCGCTCAGCCCGTCTTTTGGGCTGTCTCTGGCCTCCACACCGGGGATTGGGCCTATACAGAGCGCAAGCTCCCATCAAGCCTCTGCATCTACTCATGCCTCCCCCAAATCTCAGAGGCAGCCCTGCTCCAGAGACCCCGTTCCTTCAGAGGGGCAACAGGGACTCCTCTGTCCTATGCCCAAGCTGTCTGCTCGCCAGCAATTTCTCACAAACCAGGAGATCCACATTCACCTGCTCCCTCTCCTTCATATACCCCATCGTGGCTTGAACCTTGGGACCCCCCCTAGCTGCCTGCGCCCCAATTTCCACCTGCAGTCCTGGTGGGACCACAGCCTCCATCCTCTCCCCCTCCTTGCCCCGCACAGATGTTAGTACCTGCCCCCCTGCACCAAATACAGTAGGGCAAAAAAGTATTTAGTCAGCCACCAATTGTGCAAGTTCTCCCACTTAAAAAGATGAGAGAGGTCTGTAATTGTCATCATAGGTATACCTCAACTATGAGAGTCAAAATGTGGAAACAAATCCAGACAATCACATTGTCTGATTTTTGAAAGAATTTATTAGCAAATTATGGTGGAAAATAAGTATTTGATCAATATCAAAAGTTCATCTCAATACTTTGTTATATATACTTTGTTGGCAATGACAGAGGTCAAACGTTTTCTGTAAGTCTTCACAAGGTTGTCACACACTGTTGCTGGTATGTTGGCCCATTCCTCCATGCAGATCTCCTCTAGAGCAGTGATGTTTTGGGGCTGTCGCTGGGCAACATGGACTCCCTCCAAAGGTTTTTTATGGGATTAAGATCTGGAGACTGGCTAGGCCACTCCAGCACCTTGAAATGCTTCTTACGAAGCCACTCCTTCATTGCCCGGGTAGTGTATTTGGGATCATTGTCATGCTGAAAGACCCAGCCACGTTTCATCTTCAATGCCCTTGCTGATGGGAGGAGGTTTGCATTCAAAATCTCACAATACATGGCCCAGTTCAATTTTTCATGTACACGGATCAGTTGTCCTATTCCCTTTGCAGAGAAACAGCCCCAAAGCATGATGTTGCCACCCCCATGCTTCACAGTAGGTATGGTGTTCTTTGGTTGCAACTCAGCATTCTCTCTCCTCCAAACACGACGAGTTGTGTTTCTACCAAACAGTTCTACTTTGGTTTCATCTGACCATATGACATTCTCCCAATCCTCTTCTGGATCATCCAAATGCTCTCTAGCAAACCTCAGATGGGCCCGGACATGTACTGACTTTAACAGGGGGACACGTCTGGCACTGCAGGATCTGAGTCCCTGGGGCGTAGTGTGTTACTGATAGTAGCCTTTGTTACGTTGGTCCCAGCTCTCTGCAGGTCATTCACTAGGTCCCCCGTGTCGTTCTGGTATTTTTGCTTGTGATCATTTTGACCCCACGGGGTGAGATCTTGCGTGGAACCCCAGATCGAGGGAGATCATCAGTGGTCTTGTATGTCTTCCATTTTCTAATTATTGCTCCCACAGTTGATTTCTTCACACCAAGCTGCCTGCCTATTGCAGATTCAGTCTTCCCAGCCTGGTGCAGGTCTACAATTTTGTTTCTGGTTACCTTTGACAGCTCTTTGGTCTTCGCCATAGTGGAGTTTGGAGTGTGACTGTTTGAGGTTGTGGACAGGTGTCTTTTATACTGATAACAAGTTCAAACAGGTGCCATTAATACAGGTAGTGAGTGGAGGACAGAGGAGCCTCTTAAAGAAGAAGATACAGGTCTGTGAGAGCCAGAAATCTTGCTTGTTTGTAGGTGACCAAATACTTCTTTTCCACCATAATTTGCAAATAAAATCTTTCAAAAATCAGACAATGTGATTGTCTGGATTTGTTTCCACATTTTGTCTCTCATGGTTGAGGTATACCTATGATGACAATTACAGGCCTCTCTCATCTTTTTAAGTGGGAGAACTTGCACAATTGGTGGCTGACTAAATACTTTTTTGCCCCACTGTACCTTCCTCATGGCATTCCTATCTCCAAATTATTAACCTCCAAGCCACGAGATGTTGTCTGCCGGGTCCATTCTTACCCTTTGAAAGAGGACATTATGCAAAAAGCTCGCTCTCATCACAAAGTGTTCTTCAAAGATTCTTCATAGATACCAAGATCCAGCTCTACCCCGACCTTTCTTAGATTACACTTCACAAGCGCAGACTTCTCCAACCCCTCTTGCGCACATTGCAAGAAAAAGACATTAGATATCGCTGGGGATTTCCTTTTAGCCTAACCATGAAGCATCAGGGTATATCCGCAGTACTGCGTTATCCAGAAGATCTTGTTACTTTCTGTGATGTCCTGGAAATACCTGTCCCTCAGCTCCCGGATTGGGATATTGTGTCTACACCACCTCCACCATCCACAGTATGGCACAAAATCTCCCCAAGTAAACGGTCCAGACACCCTTCGCAAGTATACTAAACAAAAGAACGGATGAAAGACTTGGGCCCCGAGTAACCAGTGTCTGATTTTCTTGTTTGGTCCCTGCTGATATTCGCTTGCTACTAGCTATTAGTGGTTCTGCCCTACTCCTAGACGTTCCCATAGTGCCCTAGTGTTCCTTATGTTCCAAGTTTTTACTCAGCTTTTCTAGCACTCGCAGTATGAGCTGGTCAGTTAGTGACTTGGGAGAGATTGGCTTTACCCTCATTAGCCTGTGGTCAGGTAGCTATATAGGAACTCCTACAGGTTTAAACCCAACCGGGTTCCTTTTTAGTTTATAATAAACACTGTATTGTCTCTGTTTTCTACTGTACTAATTTTGTATCTTTTTTCCAGACTTTTCTACTGCTTTTTCCTTATCCTGGTTCACCAAGCGGTCTTCTTCGCTAACCTGGGCATCCTCCTGGAGAACAAGTTCTTCTCATATAGTGGTTCCCCTGCTGCTAGATCAGATAAGTCCTGCCCTTTCTGTTTTTTACCTAACACCATGACTAAGATCTTATCGCTGAATGTTCATGGCCTAAATTCTAACAGGAAGAGGCGTCTAGCACTTGAGGCGTTTAGGCAATCGGGGCAGAAGTTATCTTGGTTCAAGAGACACACTTTGATAAGGGGGGCTCCTTCGCATTTGCATTCAAATATTTCCCTTGCATCTATCGGGCTTCTAATCCCCATAAAAGAGCTGGTGTTGCTATACTGTTTAAATGTAACTCTCCATTCACTTGCTCTGAATCCTTTATAGATCCGCGAGGCCACTTTATTATTATACTAGGCTTGTGGCAGACACAGGCAGTTACTTATTGTGTCCTTTATGCTCTGAATGTCCCACAGCTTAGCTTTCAGTCTAGAATTTTCTCCCGTCTCTTTAGACCTGACCATAACTATCTAATTATAGGTGGTGATTTTAATCTCTCCCACTCCGCTGCCCTTGATCGCCATGTGATGGAACCCCTACCATGCAGTCTTGGATCCTCAGCTTGGCGGGTATTCAATCCTGGTGACCGACAGTACACATTTTACTCAGCCCCTAATCGGGTACATTCTCGCATAGACTATTTGTTTGTTAATAATCCCATGCTTAGAATCGTCCAATCTGCAAATATACTCCCGATTTCTTGGTTTGACCATGCCCTGATCGTGCTCACATTATCTCTGGGTCCCCCTAATCGTAAACCCTGCCACTGGCAATTGAATAATTTTCTTCTCCAACATCTCCTCGCTAAAACTGAGTTGGAAACGGCCCTGAAACACTACTTTCCTGGTGCATCATGGCAGCATACAATGGGTTGTGGCTCCTCCGCCACAACCTGAGAGGACTGGTTAACTATAAATCAAAGACAGACCCGGCTCACAGCATTCTCCTTTTTTTCCCTCACCTGATCAGGACTGGAGTCGCGTGGTATCCCTTACCGTTTTTCGCCCCAGCCAGGTTCAGCCTCTCCTGGGTGGAAGTCCTTCCTGTACAGTTTCTAAATGAGCTACATGGTTGGAGCCCCATTCTGGTGGTCTGGGGGCATATTTCAGCTTCCCCTGCATGGTAGTCCTTCCTCTGCAGCCTCTACATGAGCTATATGGTTGGAGTCCCACTCTGGTGGTGCAAGCCTGTCAAAGAAAGCTTTAAACAAGCTTTGACGTGAGTGACAGCGTTTCTCTTTGCTTTCCATATGCTTTTCTCTGTTTTATGGGCGTCTGCCATTTCCAAGATGGTGGCAGCAGTGCAAGTACACTCTGAGCATGAGAGGCAGGAAGTGATGCAGCCTCTGACCTTTTTCCTGGCTAGAGCTTTTCCAGGATGGCGATCTGAGCATGCACAGGCGCTGATATCATTACTAATGGCAAACTGTAACAGTTTTAATTGTTTTTTTGGCATTTTTGAGCATCAAATGTGGGAGCTCTCTACTCATGCATGCTGGATGCTTGTGGTCATTGTTTGCAGGTATATTTTCCCTTTTTATGGCATTCACCTGGGCTTTTCCTATCTTTCTCAGTGTTGCTCTGGGATCATTGTGCTCCTTATGGCATTCACCTGGGCACTTCCTATCTCCTTCTCAATGCTTGCTCTGGGATCACTGTGTTGGGCTAAGTTTCCACTAGTCTGATGTGTCGTGCGACTTGGGACTGCAAAGTCGCATGACAAGTCATACCCCATGATTTCCAATAAGTACCGTTCATATCTGTGTGAATTCAAGGTAGTCGCTGCACTACTTTGGTCCCACTTTGATGCGACTTGAGGTCCAAAGACCTCAAGAATACACAGGCATTGCTTCAAGTCGCATCAAATTTGCAGCAAAGTCACGCGACTTTTAGGCCGCAATAGTGGAGACTTAGCCTTATGCTGTTTTTCATTTCAGTTTGCTGCTTTGCTCTGTTTCTATGGGGAATGTTACCCAGTCAGACCACCCATTGCTTTTAAGGTATAGGGATTAGGTAAGTAGTGAATACTGAGAAAAAGAGAGCCAATATCTATAGTCCTGTAAGGACCACAAGATGGAGGGAGCCTTCTGAAGGTCAAGACAAGTCACCATCTAAGAACAGACATCCAGGCAATGTTGATTAAGGTCATTATCTCACCCCTCATTATCATTGCTCCCCATTTTACAAACATCACAGGTTACCAGCCCCAATCGCTGAATTTGTGGTGGAAAGTCATTGCCTGGAACAAGCAGGATACAGCCCTGCAAGGACCTCAAGAGGGAGGGAGCCTTCTAAAAACAGAATAGTCACCATTCAGGCGCAGACATCCAGGCAACATTGATCAATGTCGTCATCTCACCTCATTATTATTATTATTGCTCCCTGTTTACAAACACCACCACAACCTAATGGTTGCTGCATTTGTGGTGGAAAGTCATTGCTTGACAAGCCAGCATGTCAAATCCACTTGGAGCAAAGAAGATGATGTCTGACAAGTAGTCGCTTTGATTAAAGAATTGGCAAAGGAGTTGATACATGAAGCCTCTATTCCCCAGTCGGCTGAATTGCCTAGCACTTCCAACCAGAGCCAGTAGGTGGAGTCCAAATTGGAAAGCTTGCTACGGGAAGAAAGCGTTAAAAGGCCACAAGCTTTGAAGATTGCCCAATAGAGCCTTTTTGTAAGGGCAGTTAAGGACGCAATTGCCTAGGGTGAAGTGGAGGAAACTCTCCAAGGTTGGAAAGTACTCATTCCCTTCACCGAACAACTGGAGGAGTTAATTCAGGAAGAATGGAAGGGGTCAGAGAGAAATGCCTGTATAAACAGGCTGTCAAAACTGTATACCCTTAAAAAGCTAAAGGTCAACCTGCTGCAGTCTCCTCCGATGGTGGATGCATCATTAATGTAGCTAGCAAGACATGTCACCTTGCGGTTACAATTAAAGAGGCTCTAGGCCGCAAATTAGATCTAGATCTGAAGTGCTACTACATACTGTAGCATCTACAGGTGCCGGCAGACCAGCAATAACCAGCCCATGTGCTAAGGGAGTCTAATGGGAGTGGTTTCATAATTATCAACCAGCTGCTGCACCTGCAGGACTGAGGAAAGTGGCAGGGTCTGCATCCCTTTAGACACGATTTTCTATTGGGAGTATCTTACCAAAAATGAAATTTTTGTTGCAGTGGATGCCAAAAATCTGACTTGTATCTTGGTGCAGATTTCTGGGAAAATCAGTGAGCCAGTCACACAAGCAGGAAATGTTTCAGGGAGGTGTTCTGTACACAATCATATTGCATTGCATTTTACAGAAAATTACAGCCCTGCATATTGAAAAGAAAAGTAGAGTAGCCCTTTAAAGAAGCCCTTCTGGAAGAAGTGAAGAGACAAGGTGGTAATGGCTTTGTAAGAGCTGAAATTGGCGGCAGACACTTTGGCAGATGTGTCAGTAGACCTCAATTTATGTTTTTCAAGAGCCGTGTTCCCCATATTCTTGGCAAGAGGGGGATTACCATGGTTGGCGGATCCCGCCTTAAAAAACAAAAAAACGGTTACACGATACCAAACAAGGGATCCAATCTATTTTGGAGTAGACAGGATACAGCCATCTCAAGGGTGACCACTAGCAGGTCAGGGGGAATATCTGACAAAAAAGCTGAAAATTCAGAAAGGTCCATCATACAGGCAGCAACTCCCAAGTACATACAAGGAGGCAAAATCCTACAGACCAGGAAAAAGATTAGTAAAAGAACTGGAGAAGTACCCAATCTTCATTATTGAAACCTTAAAAATCTATGGCACCTGTCTTGGGAGAACAATGGAAGTCCTTTTAGGGGTGCACTCATCCAGGGGGTGCCTGTGTGAAGCTTTGCATACACAAAATCAAGAATGGAAAAGGACCTGGGGGTCCTAGTAGATGATAGGCTCAGCAATGGCATACAATGCCAAGCTGCTGCTAACAAAGCAAACAGAATATTGGCATGCATTAAAAAGGGGATTAATTCAAGAGATAAAGCGATAATTCTCCCACTCTGCAAGACTCTGGTCCGGCGTCACCTGGCGTATGCTGTCCAGTTCTGGGTATCAGTCCTCAGACAGGATGTACTGGAAATGGAGCGAGTACAGAGAAGGGCAACAAAGCTAATAAAGGTACTGGAGGATATTGGTTTATGAAGAAAGGTTGCGAGCACTGAACTTATTCTCTCTGGAGAAGAGACCCTTGAGAGGGGATATGATTTCAATTTACAGATACCATACTGGTGACCCCACAATAGGGATAAAACTTTTCTGCGGAAGGGAGTTTAATAAGACACGTGGCCACTCATTAAAATTAGAAGAAAAGAGGTTTAACCTTAAACTGCGTAGAGGGTTCTTTACTGTAAGAGCGGCAAGGATGTGGAATTCCCTTCCACAGGCAGTGGTTTCAGCGGGGGGCATTAATAGTTTCAAAAAACTATTAGATAAGCACCTGAATGACCACAGTATACAGGGATATAATGATACATAATAATGATAATGATACAATGTAATACTGACATAATCACACACATAGGTTGGACTTAATGGTCTTGTCTATTTTCAACCTCACCTACCATGTAACTATGAAAAATATTCAGGATCAGTGGCCCATATTGGCTATATTGGTTTAAGGGATGTCCACCTTTCTGGTACATCCCTTAAATGACAAACGTTCACCCCTGCAGGGGTGTAATTCAATGGGCATAACGATCACATTTAATAGGTGGGATGTCCACTTTTCAATCTCTTCCAGTCAACCAGGCTACCAGAGGTGATGGAGAAGTAAAAAATTCTGGTCCAGTTTGTAGCCGGATGAAATAAAAAAAACGAGCAATCATGAAGGTTCCAGTTGCCCAGAGGAGAGGAGGATTCGGTTCACCTCTGTTCCTAGCAAGAAACAAAAAAATCAAAATGGAGTAATTTGTGCCCAGTGCCCTAAAAAAAACAAAAAAAAAACCTCAGCACAGGAAGTTGGCGTCGTGCAAGATAGAAAACCCCAATCAATTATAATATTGATAAATCTGGGATACTGGATACTCTGTAGGTTTTTCAGACACCTACTTGTCCCAATTCATCCACCAGTTTCAGTGCCTCCCCTTCGGCCTGTATATCTCTCCCAGGGCATTCACAAAGGTCTTACTGTCTGCAATAACAATGGGAAAAATTCAGTAGAACTTCCACAAGGGAATATCTGTCCTCTGATAGATAAAGTTAAAAGTGCTTTAGGGAGTGAAGTCTCTTCCAGCAGAACAGTGCCGGAGTATCCTTGGTTATCCGTAACTGACCAATTGTTTTCGAATGGAACTTTATCAAATCGGACCCCAGCTAGAAAGGTTGGGGGACGCATTTCAAAGAACAGGCTGCTCAAGGTCATGGGATGTTCAGCTTATGAGGCATAGTATTGAATGCTCTTGAACCGAGATTAGTGTTCAAAGCCCTTCTGTCATTCACTCCTTTTTAGAAGAGGAGCAAGATTTTTACTCCACCTAGACAGCAGTGGAAGGGTATAATTCTTAGGCTGTTAGTGGAACTTCCTGTATCAATAATTTCAAATATACCATTTTGGCTTAGGAGGCTCTAGTGTCTGTCTCTCCTACACTTAAGCATTGAGTCACCACTGCCTCTTCCAGTGATAATGGATTTGCTCTCTCATGGACAGTTTTGCCATTCAGCTCCAAGAGACTACTTTTGATGGCATGGAAGTTGAGAGGCGGAGGCTACCAAGTCAAGGGTGCTCAGTGCAGGTAGTGTGGCTACCTTGTGTCAAGCCAGAGAGGTCTTCATGAATAAGACTTGCCAAGGAATATGGGAAAATTATGCATTAGGCCTAGGTTCAAATATGTTTAAAGTTCAAAGTTCAGTCTTGCCTGCACTTACAAGGGTTTAAGGAGTCCTTAACCCTTTAGTGATGCAATTCTTTAAAGGCTTGAATGAAGTTATAGACCTCCCAGGAAACCATTGTTCCCTATGTGGAACTTGCTTATGGTCCTCATTTCTATCAAGGCCTCATTTCTATCCTACAGAATTGGCTATACTCTGCAATATAACCCTGAAAACTATATTTCTGGTTGCTACAACCTTTGTGAAAAAGGGTGTCAGAACTGCAGGCTTTGTACTCAAGGAGCCTCACTTGATGTTCTGTCCGGAGAGAATGATCCTAAAACTCCAGACTGCTTTTATCTATGGGGTGTTTTTCTCCTTTCAATTTAACCAGGAAGTCAATTTATTGTCTTGGTTGAGTGAGAGAACCACATCCCCTGGATGTTGACCTAACTCTGGTGACCTGCTTGGCAGCTACCTTTTCATTCAGGAAAGCTGAAATCTGTACTTGGTTCCAGCATGGCTTAAGACAGGATCAGTCAGCATCAACACGTACAGTCACCTCCTAGATTGTTAAGATAATTAAGAGCCTACTCTTCACAAGGCCTTCCTGTTTCGGAGGTCTTAAGAGCACATTCAACTAGGGCAGTGCCAGCTCTGTTGACAGCTCAGTGCTGAGTGTCTCCTGAGGCTATTTGCAAGTCAGCGCTATGGTCCTCCAAGGACACCTTCATTACACTTTAATAGGTGAACTTGGCTCACGACAGTAAAATTTGGAAAATTCATACTGTATATTTGCGCTACTGATGATTACAAAAATTCTTGCACCCTCCTGTATGGCGAGTTAGTTCCCATTGAATGCTGCCATGATGCACCAGGAAAACGGAAAAAAGTATACTCACCTTTCCGTAATTTTCCTTCCCTGGTGCATCTTCATGGCAACATACAGATTCCCACTGAATTTTGAAAGTCACAGAGAATGCTGTGAGCCGGGTATGTCTTTGATTTATAGTTAACCAGTCCTACCTTTCCGTAATTTTCCTTTCCTGGTGCATCTTCATGGCAACATACAGATTCCCACCCAAATTTTGAAAGTTACAGAGCATGCTGTGAGCCGGGTCTGTCTTTGATTTATAGTTAACCAGTCCTATCAGGTTGTGGGGGCGGAGCCACAACCCATTGTATGCTACCATGAAGATGCACCAGGAAGAGAAAATTGCAGAAAGGTGAGTATACAATTTTCCATTTTGTTGAAAAATGATACTCCTGATGTTTTACTTCCCGGTCTGTGGGAAGCCCGTGAGGCTGTGAGGTGGTTGTATTGCAATCTCTATGGCTATGAAAAAAGATGCACGTGCTGTAAAACTGCGCACCGAAAGAACTTTGGGCCCTAGAACAGAAGCTACAATCTACCCCATCCCTGTCTCTACTTAAAAAGATTATCCGCTTACGCACAACTCCTAAAGACTTGGCATTGGGTAAGGTAGAAAAGCCTCTGCTTCGATTGAAACAACTATGATGACTCCTTGCTAGCTAGAACACTGCATGATTGCATTTATATGGCCTCCCTACAACAAATCAAAAAGAGATCAGACTTAACTCATCCCCTAGACATTGTTCGCTCCTTTGAAGAATTCTGCACCGACCTATATAATAATCCTGGGGTTCCACATAATCCTTCGTCTTGAGACTTGCTAGACAGTATGCAAAATTATCTTAAACAGAGCGGGATCTCTCATCTTCAACCTTCTGACCTTCTTACTCTTAACGCCCCTATCAGTGAGGAGGAAATTGAACTTATCATGAAATCATTACCGACCCATAAGGCACCCAGACCGGATGGCCTCCCCTATGAATACTATAGGACTTTTCTTCCCTTGTTGGTCTCTCGTATGTGTAAACTCTTTAAAGCCTTCTTGCAGCAGACCCCTATCCCTACAGATATGCAGATATCTTTTATCACTGTGATTCCAAAGCCAGATAAAGACCCTTCCCTATGTGCTAGCTACAGTCCTATAGCTCTTTTAAACTCTGATCTAAAAATCTTTACCAAACTTCTTTCCACCCGCCTGAACACGATTCAGAAGGATCAAGTAAGTTTTGTCCCCCTCCGTCAGGCCGGAGATAACACCAGGAAGGTTAGATTTGATAGATGTCGCAAATCTGGAAGGCATAGTGTCCTTGCTACTTAGCCTGGACGCGGGAAAGGCTTTTGACCGCCTTGTTTGGCCCTTTCTTCTGTCTACCCTACGGCATATGGGATTTAAGAGGGCCTTCCTACAAGTGATACATCATCTCTATAATAACCCAACTTCCCAGGTAAAAACCCCTTTTACTCTTTCCTTCCCTCTTCCCATTACAAATGTTACCTGCCAGAACTGTCCGCTTCCCCCCTATTATTCGCACTATGTGTGGAACCTCTAGCGGCGACCATTCGTAAGTGCTCGGACATTCGGGGCATATCGGTTAGGGGGAGGGAGTTTCAGGAGAGCCCCCCCCCTTATATCGCCAAATTAGGCTGATGGTGCAGGGATGGAAGAAGCATTACGTTTCCTTTTTGGGATGTATAGCTTCTGTTAAGATGTCCATACTCCCCAAGCTTCTTTATTTATTCCAAACATTGTATATACCAGTCCCCTACAAGCATCTGAAAAAATTGCAAGCAGATTTGTTACAATATGTATGGAATTATAAACGGCATAGGATCCCCCGCTCAGTGCTAATGTCCTCATGCATTGATGGGGGCCTAGCGTTCCCCAATCTCATTAAGTATTATCAAGCGACCCAACTTCGGGCAATTGCTTCCTGGTTTACACAACGTTCATTTAATAGGTGGACGGAAATTGAAAAATTGTGGTAAGCCCCTATACACCCTAATAGATTACTTTGGAATGCAAATGCGGAGGTAGCGACTAGTTAGATGTTAGGGACGATGTCCCATCTCAGAATGCTTTAGCGCAAGCTGTTTCGCCAATATGTCCTCTCCATGGAAAAATCATTACTGATCTCCTTTATGTATAACCCCAAGATGCCTGCTAGGCTCACCTACTTCATGTCCTCTCCTTGGACATCGAGGAATCTGTTCCACTTTGGCCATTTGGTAGACCCTAGATCCCGTAAACTATTATCATTTACCGAATTGCAGGATAAATTTGACCTGCCTCGCCAGGTGTTCTATGGATATCTACAGATCCCTCATGCCCAAACCATTACCCCCAATTTACAATTTCCAGTCCCGTCCTCTTTTGAGCGTATCATTCTGGAAGGCACTGATATCTATAAACTGCTGAATGCTTACTCCATCCAAACCCAAGGTAAACATTCTTACATGATCCATTGCGAGAGAGCGTTGGAGGTGAGATTTCTCTGAAGGATTGGCAGGTCATTTGGCCTTGGGCTGCTAAAAGCTCCTTGTGTACTTTATACAAACAAAATGCATATAAAATGCTTTTTTTCTTTTTTTGGTACCAGAGACCAGATGTACTCCACTCCATCTACCCCCCAAGCTCCGATCGATGCTGGCGTTGTCTGGGAGACAAAGGCACCCTCCTTTGTATATTTTAGAGCTGCCCATTAATTGTCCAGTTCTGGCATTCCGTCCAGAAGCTCTTGGGCAGCCTTTTCGGGACAACTTTCCCTATGACACCGAAGTCCATTTTTGCTAGGTCTCTTCCTGAAAATTCCCAACTTCCGTGGGAAGTTGCTTCGTCAGGTCCTTACATCTGCGCGATGCCCTGTACGCTAGAATTTAATAATGTAGAACTGATGGAGAGAATGACCGCTAGATTGACTGGAAGCTTATGATCAAGTCTGGGAGTTATGGCATCTCCAGGAGGACCCACCCTGAACCAGTGAACTAATCACCGCAAAGATCTTTTTTCTCTTATCTGTTCTTTTCTTCTTTTCTTTCCTTTCTCCTTTACTATCCAAATGCTGTTATAAACTACACTACCACTGTAGTGATGACTTACTATATATCGCACTGAGTCCTAGCTGAGGGTCGTTTTTTTTTTCAGCTTAGACATATTCTGTAGTACCGTTGACTATGGTTGTGGTATTTTGCTCTTACCTCAAGTGGATTCCTTCTGTGTACACTTTGCTTTTGTTCCTGTAAGTTAACGTACTAAGATTTTACCTTTTTTGTTATATTTTGAAACTCAATAAAATTGCTATTTGTAAAAATAAATAAATGGTGGGTATTGCAATTTTTTTGTCACACGGCATTTGCGCAGCAATTTTTCAAATGCAACATTTTTTTTTTAATTTAAATGAACAAGAACACAATATATTGCCCAATTGTTTGGTACAATATAAAATATCTCATGCCGAGTACATAGATACCAAACACGAAATGCTTCAAAATTGCCGACGCCCGCGCAGCGGCAACAAACTACGTACATTTTTTAAAGGCCTTTGGAAGCCTTTACAGATTAGCACTTTAGATTTACAGAGGAGTGTTAGAAATCAATATATTTATGAATGTTTGGGTCTCTGAGAACAATGGACAAGGATACATTTATATAATTTATTCATCTTCTGTGTATACAAAAAGTGAAGTTTTTTATAAGATCTCTATATATACTTGTGAAAGTATATATTTTTTTATAAACAGTTCTATGTACATCTCACATATGGATGTAATTTAGAGTGAGTCGACCATTTACCTCCCCCATCGTAAGAGATAAGGTTACATTCTTTTCCAAAGACACAAAGTTCCAGTATGTTAAGAATATAAGCTGTTTCTTTACATTACTATATTTCTTGATTAGGATATTAATAAGAACACTGCATTTTAAATGTGTGTATATATACTGATATGTAGTATTTGATTCAAGGATTTTAGCTGTAAAAAGGAACTTATATTGTATAAGTTTAACTTTACACTGACAAAGTACATATGCCCATCCCCATGGAATGTTTTGATTAGACATGGTTTTGTATTCCAACATCCTGTTGGAAGGAGTGACACCCACCTTTTTAAAAAGGTATGAAGGAAATTACTAACTCAAAGTTCCCGGTTTTTCTGTAGGACTATAAGACAAATACAAACCTTTAATTAGACTTTCTTTCCAGCTCTCCACGAGGATACACTCACACACATACATTTCAAGACATTGATGCTACTTTTACACACAGACATATCTGATTTAATCTTCATTTCAAGAATAAGAAACTTATTGATTCTATTTTTATATTCTACATTTTGACATTGTTTTTGTAACATTTTGCTATTTTATTATTAAATCAGTTCTCGTGTAAAAACTCCAAAATTGAACGGATTTTTCTTGGAACTTTTCTCATCAATATGAATTATTGAAATATCGTTATTAATACAGTAATAACTCAATTTCAACAAAGAGTTCTACTGCTAGAATTACTGCTCTCGATCTGATTCTCACGGTGATACCTCATATGCATGGTGCAATTGCTGTTTACATACGCAGGGGTGCTTTAATTTTGGTCAGCTGGCGGAACTATCGACTGCATTCTCGAGTTCCCTGGTGCGACATCCCCTCCCACTACTTGTGAAAACATTCTAGCAGCCGCTAGGATTACATGAAAGCTGACCCCCCCTGAAAAAAAATGATACTAAGATGATTAGGGCTGCAACTAATGATTATTTTCATAATCGATTAGTTGGCCGATTATTGTTTCGAATAATCGATTATTCGGTTAATAACCTTAAAAAAAAGTGTGGTGTATAATTTAGTTTAATATGTAAAGTTTTAAAAAAAAGAAATGTATTCTTAAATATCTCAATGCAGTGGTAAATATAAATTACCAAGTTTATGGTTAGGGAGCAAAAGCTCTAATCCACTCTGAGAATAAGACAGGGTAGATATACTGTATATACTATTAGAGGAGATATACTATTAAAGGGTGAATCTGGTAAATATCATCAGACTCAGAGATCAACTTTTTTTTTATTTAAAAAACAACGTCTTCCTTCAAAAACAAAGTGTCATTTTAGGAGCGTTCGTTTGATTTTATAATCATTAGTGGGGTCAAATCGAGAATTAATAGAAAACTTCTTGGTGAAAGGAATTTTGTGGTTGTGACAGTGTATGTGGTTTTCGTTTAGAAATTACATTCATTTTAAAAACAGAATGTTAAAAACAAGTGAAAATGTCAAACAACATTCTTTCATTCAGCGAATGTACAAAGATTTTTCGTCTGAATATTCTCGTCCGACAATCAATACGTGTATAGCCAGCATAAGGCTCGGTTCACACCTATGCAGTTTGCTTTTGATCCGTTTCTGCAGTGCTTTTTGCTGTGCGTTTTGATTTTTGCACACGTGATTTTGTTGCATTTTTTTTGGAGAATTTGTTGTTGGGCAGATTAAAAAACACAAATTACTCCAAAAACGCATTACATGCTTTTTAGCAGCTTCTCCATTGAAGTATATTGAACCAAAAGAGCACTGTTTTGCGTTAAAAAAAAAAAAAAAAAGTCCCTGACCCTTTCCAAATACGCAGCGGCTGAAAAATGCATAGATGTGAACGTGTCCCATAGGAAACCATGTAAATGAACTGTAGTGCGTTTCTGCAAAAAGGACCAAAAAACACATAGGTGTGAACCAGGTCTAAGACGTTTATTAACATAATGGGTTTTTTTTTTTAACCCAATTATGTTACTGGCCGATTAATCGATTATGAAAATAGTAATCGATTAACTTCATAATCGATTAGTTGTCGATTAATCGATTATTTGTTTCAGCCCTAAAGATGATGCCTAAACCTGCAGGTCATCCTGGTAAAACCACTCAAAGTCCAGCAATGTACCAGTACATTGCTGGTCCACGTTGTGCATATATTGTAATATTATTCTTTTTTTTCATGCAGCCTGTGGGCTAAACAAAAAAGAGAACCTTACAGATTCCTTCATTCACATCGATCTATGTGGATGAAGAAATCTCTGCCAGATAAAGTGTGTGTGGTATGCCCACCATTAGAATATTGCGCCCTGCATCCACCCCAGGCATCATCCCGGTATAACCACTCAAAGTCCAGCGACGTACCAGAACGTTGCTGGTCCATGATGGTCATACATGTTTATGGGCCGAACGAAAAAAAAAATAAGATTCCTCCATTCACATTGATGTGGATGAAGAAATCTCTGCCAGGAAAAGTGAAAAAAACGATATGCCAAAGCATAGGGCCGACCCGCCCACTGTCAACCCTAGCTCCCATGCTTCAGCATATATGCTCCTTCTTCTTTTTTTTTTTTTAACTGCGGTGGTGACATCACCCCCTATAGCGTTGTAGCCATTTGATTTATGTATTCTGAAAGCAAACCCTGTTGTTGTCAGAATAAACAGATCAGTGCTGCAGCTGAATGGCATTCCTGTAAAGCAAACAATGGTTAACGGTAAAACATTAACTCAAAAAAATGCAACTTTTTTTGTTTTATTGCAATCTGTGCCAAAAAAAGAGTAAAAAAGTATGCTGAAGCATAGGGGCGATCCACCCTCTGTCCACCCCAGCATAATGTTCCCATCTCAAGCACGGAGGTGGAAACATTATGCTTTCGGGCTGTTTCTCTTCTAAAGGTACGGACTGACTTTGCCACATTGAAGGGCCAATGGATGGGACCACGTATTGTAAAATCTTGGACTATAACCTTCTTCCCTCGGAACACTGAAGATGGGTCTTTTAGCATGACAATGACCCAAATCATACCACCAAGGCAACAAAGGAATGGTTTCAGAAGCACATTAAGGTCATGGAGTGGTCTAGTCAGTCTCCAGACCTTAATCCTATAGAACATTTATGGAGGGAGCTGAAATTTCGAGTTGCCAAAAAAGATTAAGGATTTAGAGAAGATCTGTAAAGAAAATCCCTTCTGATATGTGTGCAAACCTGGTAACCAACTACAAGAAACGTCTTACCTCTGTGCTTGCCAACAAGGGCTTCTCCACCAAGTACTAGGTCATTTTTTGCTTGGGGATTAAATACTTATATATTACTCACTGAACTGCAACTCCATTTATAACATTTTGTATCATGTGTTTTTTCTGGATTTTTGGTTGATATTCTGTCTGTCTCAGTTAAAATACACCTATGATAAAAATTATAGACCCTTCATTTCTTTGTAAGTGGGAAAAAATTACAAAATTTGCAGAGGATCAAATAATTATTTTCCTCACTGTATCCGCGTTTACTATAGACGCAACATCTTTTTTGGGGTGCTCTTTGGTTAGGGGTACCAGGGATTACATCTGAAATATGTGTTAGGTACCTGGAAGTGAGCCTGACTTGTAGGAGAAGACCTCTCATACAATGCTGGTTCAAGAGCCACTGGAGTGGGGACAGTGGTCTCGTGAGCACAGTGGGGTAGGAGTGCCTGTTGAGATGAAAGGCTCTGATGCTGGAGCAGAGTAGAGATTCTTCCAGGGATGGCTGGACTGCAGGTGAGGTGGTAGCAGGAAGCAGCAGGCTGCAGCACTGAGGATGCAGATGCAGAAGTCCCTGGAGCAGGAGCTGAGAGTGCAACAGCACAGCAGCAAACGGCAGGCACAGGCAGGGTCAGACAGTCCGGATCAGCAGGCAGCAAGGCGGTTAATACAGCAGGCAGAAGCAGAGTCAGTAGGCAGGCAGAGGTCGGCAACGGTATTGGCAGATGCAGTAGCAGAGTCATGCAGGCCGGGTCGGATTGGAGAAGGAGGGATGGTCAGACAAGCCGGGTCAATGGAGCAATCAATCAGGTACAGGTTTAACAAATCCACAGAGCTGAGACGAAACAGCAGCGCATCCCTACAGCAGGAGAACTCTTATGCACACTTTGGCGCCAAAACGTCACGCACCCGCGCGTGCCCACACGCGCGCCACGCTGACGCACAGTAACAGCTGGAGATTGCTGTATTGCCTGAACAGGGGTGCGCCGGCGCATAGGCGCACGCACATGCGCCGGTCTGGTGCTGACAGATCCCTGACATTGCCCCCCTCCAAAGGGCAGCCTCCAGATGCCCACACGCCTTCTTTTCTCAGGATGGGCAGAGAAGTAAGCGCAAACTAATCGCCTGGCGTGGACATTGCTGTCTGGTTCCCATGAGTTACTTTCTGGGCCGTAACCTTTCCATTTAATTAGAAATTGATTTTGACCTTGTCTTCTTCTACAGTCAAGAATAGCCTCAACCTCAAATTCCTCGCTTCCATCTACCAAGACGGGTTCAGGAGGCCTAGTTCCTCTCTCAGGGAAGGGATCAGGTATAGCAGGCTTAAGCAGAGACACATGAAATACCGGGTGAATCTTGAGAGAATCAGGCAAGGTCAGTTCATAAGATACTTCATTAATTTTCCTCTTAACCGGGAAGGGTCCCATAAATCTAGGTGCCAACTTCTTAGATGGACATGCTAGCTTGATATTAGTGGTAGAAAGCCATACCTGTTCACCAAGCTGTAACTTCAACTCCCCTCTTCTTCTTCAATCGAAGACTCTCTTGCTGTCCGCCTGGGCCTTGGACACCGCCTCTTGCAACATCTGATTGTTGTGGCTGAGGAAATCCACTGTGTTCTGCACTGCCGGAACTGAGGATTCTGAAAGGAAATCGGGTAGAAAGGTTAAATGGAAGCCATAATTGGCGAAAAAAGGGGATTGACCGGTGGCTGAATGTTTGGCATTGTTGTATACGAATTCTGCTAGGGGTTGCAGGGACACCCAATCATCCTGTGTGAAGGAAGTAAAGCATCTAATGTACTGTTCAAGAGTCTGGTCCTTTCTGTCTGCCCGTTAGTTTGGGGATGATAGGCTGAGGACAAGGCCAGTTCAATCTTTAGGATCTCACACAGGGCTCTCCAAAAATGTGAGGTGAATTGTACCCCTCTGTCCGAAACTATACTTGCAGGTACTCCATGTAGTCTGATGATTTCCTTAATGAATATGTGGGCGGTTTCAATAGCAGATGGAGTTCCCCTTAAAGGGAGAAAGTGGGCCATCTTGGTTAGACGGTCTACCACCACAAAGATGGCTGAACACCCCTCGGAACATGGAAGCTCTACTATAAAATCCATGGAAATCATTCTCCAGGGTCTATCAGGTACAGGCAAAGGTTTTAACAGACCCCAAGCTCGATTTCTAGACGTCTTATTCTGGGTGCAGGTAGGGCAGGAGCTGACATATCTTTCACAAAAGTCCTTCAGATTGGGCCACCAGAATGTGCGTTGCACAAGTTCCAGGGTCTTACGGACCCGAAAATGGCCTGCCAGTGGATGATCATGAAGAAGCGTTAAGACCTTGACCCGAACCTTCTCAGGGACAAAAATTTAACTCCCCTTCCATAGCAATCCATCTCTGGAGGTCAGAGTAATCCCCGTGGGCCTAGATGAGTCAGAGGATGCTTCTTTAATCTGGGAGAGTAGGTCTGTTTGCAGGAGTAGGAAATTGTTTGCGGGCAAGATGGTGTCAGGAATGAATAAGTCCTTTGGGTTGTCATGCATACGTGACAATGCATCTGGTTTGATTTTTTAGAAATATGGTTAGTAGTGACTTACAAGAGATGAAGGTCAAAAGGATAGGTGACCCTGCATATCTCAAAAAAGGTATTAGTACATTAGAGAAAAATAAAGATGTTGTAATCCGCCCAGCGGACAAAGGGGGAGGGGTTGTTGTCATGAGCAAATCATACTATAAGCTAGAAATGGAGCGACTCCTATCGGATAGAAAAACCTATCAATTATTAGGTAGTGATCCGGTGTTTCAATTTAAGGAAGAATTACATACGCTTATCACATTAGGAAAGACACAGGGAGTATTGAGTAAAAAAGAGGCCTCCTATCTGAACCCGAGCGCATGTAGGAGACCCATAATATACTTTTTACCCAAAATACACAAGGATGCCAGTTTCCCCCCAGGTCGACCTATCGTCAATGGTATTGACTCTGTTACCGCCCGTCTAGGTCAATACATAGACTATTTTTTGAAACCTCTAGTGTCCACTACTAAAGCATACCTTAAAGACACTAAACACATTATTCAAATTTTGGGCAATATCACTTGCAAGGGAAATAGTCTTTTAGTCACTGCTGACGTGAGCTCCCTTTACACCATCATAGGTCATGGTGATGCCCTCACCTCAGTTCAGTGGGCTCTTAACGGGTCCAGTCTCCCTCCCCCCGTAAAAGAATTTATATTAAAGGCTTTGGATTTTTGCCTATCCAGAAACTATTTCTGGTATGGTGGGAGATTTTTTCTCCAAACGCTTGGAGTCGCTATGGGGGCTCGCTTTGCGCCCAGCGTTGCTAACATCTTCATGGCACTATGGGAGGAGGAGGTGGTCTTTGGTAGCAGACCAGCTCAGCTGGTCTGCTACCAAAGATACATTGATGATCTGATCATGATCTGGGAGGGGGATCTCGTAAGCCTCCAACTGTTTATGTCTAAACTTAACGGTAACAATAAGGGGATCCATCTATCCTGGAATGCAGACCCCACATGTGTTGCCTTCCTGGACCTTGAAATATTCAAACAAGGAGATAAGTACGTTACCAAAAATTTCTTTAAACCCACGGATAGGAATGGATTCATACCGTTAGACAGCTGTCATCACCATTCCTGGTTATATAATGTTCCCAGGGGGCAGTTCATCCGGTTGAGGAGGAACTGCACCCTGGATTCAGATTACTTCTCCCAAGCTGAAGTTTTAGCGAACCGCTTCTTGCAGAAGGGTTATAAGGAGGAGCATATAAGAAGTGACTTAGTTACCGTGGGTGATCTTCAACGCGCTTCCCTAGTAGCTCAAAATCCAAGTAATATCAATCTATCCCAGGATAAGTTTGAATATAAAATTATCCTTGACTACAATATTCAATATAAAAAATTTGAGAGGATAATATCAAAACACTGGGATATTTTGAAAAGAGATAGTGTTTTGGGCCCAGTACTGCCTCCCCGCCCCAAATTCGTTTATCGTAAGCCCACCACATTGAGAAATATTTTAGCACCCAGTGTCGTTGATCCCCCTATAGTTAAGGAGGAAAACAGGATTTATAATTTCCTCACAGGCTTTTATGCGTGTGGCAGATGCCCGGCTTGTAAACATTGTAAGGGGAATAGGAAAAGAAAGAAAGAATTTACAGCATCTGCCACTAATAAGAATTATAAGATAAAACATTTTATCACGTGCAATACGGTAGGGGTTGTTTACATGCTGGAATGCGAGTGCGGACTCCAATACATAGGGAGGACCTCAAGACCTATGGGAGTCCGCATCGCTGAGCATGTGAACAATATCAAAAAAGGACTTATTACACACAATGTTTCCAAACACTTTAGGAGGTACCACGATCGTAATCCTAGACATTTAAAATTCTGGGGCATTGAAAAAGTCAATCCACATTGGAGGGGGGGCAACTACATTAGGCAACTGAGCCAACGTGAATCCATGTGGATACATGAGACTCAGGTGTTGTTCCCTAAAGGGTTGAATGTGGAATTTGACCTAAATTGTTTTATATCAAACAAATAGTCGCATAACAGTCCGATTTTGATGGCTTTTATTTGTAACATGTTTTTAATATATTACCTTTTTAGATTTTAAATTTTATATGCCAAGTATTTTTTGCATTAAAAACATTAAAAATGTTATATTCACAGATATGGGTTATATTCACAGAGGTGGCAGCGGGAGACTTCCTTTTACACTTTTATATAATAGAATGATGTCTATTTTATTTTTAGTATTTAATTATTTCCCTTTTTTTATTTGACTAATTACAAGTGTGGCCTATGGCATCAATGCAAGGCAAGGGGATGAGTGTCCCCCTTAAATGATATAGATCATTTGTCTTCCGGTTCCACCGCATAGGCTTTTCACTTAGCGTTGTTTTGTATGTGGACCAGTTGTTGCTGAGGTCCGGTTACTAAGGAAGCTTTCCACTTCCTGGTTTCCCTGAGCCTAATCAGACACCGTCCTCTTAGTATTTAACATGCAGGGTGATCGTCAGGCTCCACCCCTCGCTGACGAAGTCCAATAGGACGTAACGCCGTGTACGGGGGGCGGAGCTTTAACACAGACGTCACCCGCTGCCTCTCTCTGCATGTCGTGTCTGCTTGTGCACCGCAGCCCGACAGTTTTCATATATAGATGTACACGTCTCAGCGCTTGTGTAGCGCCTGCATCTGTCATTGTGTTTTTTATTTAATAAACGGACTACTCTTAGAATATCTTTCCCTTTGTATTCTTACGTATTGACATCTTGGAGAAACGTGTGGGGACATCCTGATCCGGACGCATATATTCTTTGGGGCTCCTTCAGCTGGGAGTTTGGCTCTGCCTGTGGATACCAAGAATCTCTGCCGGTTGTGGTCCGTTCCAGTGCTTACATCCAGGAGACCATCATCCCTGAGGGGATATATGTGAGTTTGACCCCTGCTTTGCAGAGGTCCACACCTTCTGGTAAGCGCATATTGATTTATTACACACAGGATCGTATCTCCTCTGGCTATTGAAAGTTTACAGAGCATCTGCTTCAATTGAGCATTGGGGACTTTTTCATTACTGAATATTTTGTGGTTTTATTGCGCTGCACTTACCTTGTTTTTTATAATATTGATATTTTTTGAGCCTGGCCGGTAAGTTATATGAAAACAAAAATGTGAGAAAAACAGAGCCCAGCGGGCTTGCCGAGGCTTCAGTCGTTTAGCAGACCTCAAATACTCTAGGTTCTTGTGGTCAGTGTATATTAATACCGGATGCACAGCCCCCTCCAGGTATCTCCACTCCTCCAGAGCAGTTTTAATAGCGAGAAGCTCCCGGTCGCCAACATCGTAGTTCTTCTCCGCAGGAGAAAGTTTACGGGAGAAAAACCCCACAGGATGCATTAGATCTTTGCTGCCCCTTCGTTGTGATAGTATTGAACCCACCGCTATTTCAGAAGCGTCCACTTCCAAAATGAACGGTAGTGACGGTTCAGGATGGCTGAGGATTGGGGCCGAGGTAAACAATCTTTTGAGATTCTCAAAGGCATCTTGGGCTGACTGGTTCCAGGAAAAATGAGCATTCTGTTTAGTCAACTGCGTGATGGGTGCAATTATGGCCGAGAATCCCCTGATGAATTTCCTATAAAAGTTTGCAAAACCGATAAACCGCTGAATCCCCTTCTTCTCTAGGGGTACCGGCCAGTCCAGAACAGCGGATACCTTCTGGGGATCCATTTTAATGCCCGTTGAAGAGATTATCAATCCCAGAAATTGGATGCTTTGTTGCTCGAACTCACATTTCTCTGCCTTTGCATAAAGTCTGTGTAAGCGGAGGCGACTCAATACCCTGCAGACATGTTCTCGATGCAGATCAAAAGATTCCGAGAAGATCAGGATATCGTCCAGGTATGCGATCACAAACACATCTAGAAAGTCCCTGAGAACATCGTTAATCAGATGTTGGAAGGTCGACAGGGCGTTGCAGAGTCCGAAGGGCATAACCAAGTATTCGTAGTGCCCGAATCGGGTCCGAAAAGCTGTTTTCCACTCATGCCCAGCCCGAATGCGGACCAGGTTGTAAGCCCCTCTTAGATTGAGTTTAGTAAAGATAACCGCAGTCCTTAACTTTTGGAATAGTTCAGGTATCAAGGGTAGGGGGTACCGATTTTTAACTGTAATTTTGTTCAGTTCCCGATAATCTATACACGGGCGGAGAGTCTTGTCCTTCTTGGTGACAAAAAATATCCCGGGACCTGCTGGGGACGTTGAGTGGCAGATGAACCCCTTAGCCAAGTTCTCATCAACATATGTTTTTAGTGCCTCTTGCTCCTTCTCCGATAAAGGGAAGATACGTCCGAATGGAATCTCGGATCCTGGCAACAACTCAATTGGGCAGTCATAGGGGCGATGAGGCAGAAGGGAATCTGCCCCCTTCTTGCTAAAAACATCGATGAACTCATGGTAATGTTTAGGTATGGACTGATATAGTTTCTGGTCAGTGTCAAGGCATAGCAGAGTAGCTGAAGAGTTGGGATCTCCCATCAGACAGTGTTCCTGGCAGTAGGATGATACAAATTTTACTTCTCCAGAGACCCAGTTGATGTGCAGATTGTGGGCTTGGAGCCAGGGAATGCCCAAGATAATTGGAAATAGTGGAGACGTAATGGCATCAAGGGTCAGCAGTTCCTTATGTTGGGAAGAGATGGTAGCAGGCAAGGGAAGAGTCTCCTGAGTTACTTGTCCAGATCTAATGCGGGAGCCATCAGCTAAGAAAACAAAGTCCATGGGTTTTAGTCCGTAAAGGGATGTTATGTTGGCTGGCAAAGGTCAAGTCGATAAAGCAGCTGCAAGCTCCGGAGTCAATGATGGCGTTGACTGGAATGATCTCTTCCTGGAGCTGTAACGAGAGAGGAATGGCAAGGTGGGTAGAGTTGGCAGACAAAGCAGAGAGATTGGTAGACACAGAAGATGAGCACTTACTTATCTTGACTGGGCAGTTATGGACATAGTGACCAGTTCCACCGCAATAGAGGCACAGGTTAAGTTGACGACAACGTGCCCGTTCTTCGGGGGACAAGGCAGGTCGCATCAGTCCTAGCTGCATGGGTTCCGAAGTGTCGGGCGTGACGTTCACTGGATTCATACTGGGTGAAGGTAAGTAACGTGCTGCAGGAATCGGAGCCCGTGCTGCCAGAGCGTTCAGATCGATGTTCTCGGAGACGACGATCAATCTGGATTGCCAAAGAGATCAAGGCTTCAAGAGTATCTGGTATGCCAACTCGAGCAAGTTCATCTTTCAGCCCCTCAGATAGGCCCATGCGGAACTGATGATGCAGGGCCGCATCGTTCCACTGCGTGTCTGCGCTCCAGCGTCTGAAGTCGGTGACATAGTCCTCAGCCGGTCTGCGGCCTTGCTGGAGTGCGGCCTTGCTGGAGTGCGAACAGAGCTGACTCAGCTACGGCAGTCCGCTGAGGGTCCTCATAGAGCTGAGCCATGCCTTCAAAAAAGGAGGGTAAAGATTGGGTTAAGACTGAGTCCCCCTCCAGTAAACGGTGAGCCCAGGTCTGAGGTTCCCCTTGTAGGAGGGAAATCACAAACCCCACTTTGGTAGCTTCCAGTGAAAAGGTTCGGGGTTGTAGGGCAAAGAAGAGCTGGTAGGCATTGCGAAAGGCCCGAAACTTGGTCCGGTCTCCGGAAAATCTCTCTAGGATGGGGACCCTTGGTTCAGGTGGGAGCATCACAACGGAGGGAGCATGAGCAGGCTGTGTTGGAGCTGCGGCTGAGGAGGAAGCCATGGGACTAGGGCCAGCAAGATTCTGGACTTGTCCCTCAAGTCTGTTATAATTGTCCTAAAGGGCTTGCACTGCTTGAGTGAGGGCCGCAAGGTGCGTGCAGATCTCCTTCATCGGGGAGGTATCTCCTGCAGGCTCAGTCATGGCTGTTTCGTACTGTTAGGTACCTGGAAGTGAGCCTGACTTGTAGGAGAAAACCTCTCTTACAACTCTGGTTCAAGAGCCACTGGAGTGGGGACAGTGGTCTCGTGAGCACAGTGGGGTAGGAGTGCCTGTTGAGATGAAAGGCTCTGATGCTGGAGCAGAGTAGAGATCCTTCCAGGGATGGCTGGACTGCAGGTGAGGTGGTAGCAGGAAGCAGCAGGCTGCAGCGCTGAGGATGCAGATGCAGAAGTCCCTGGAGCAGGAGCTGAGAGTGCAACAGCACAGCAGCAAACGGCAGCCACAGGCAGGGTCAGACAGTCCGGATCAGCAGGCAGCAAGGCGGTTAATACAGCAGGCAGAAGCAGAGTCAGTAGGCAGGCAGAGGTCGGCAACGGTATTGGCAGATGCAGTAGCAGGGTCAGGCAGGCCGGGTCGGATTGGAGAAGGAGGGATGGTCAGACAAGCCGGGTCAATGGAGCAATCAATCAATCAGGTACAGGTTTAGCAAATCCACAGAGCTGAGACGAAACAGCAGCACATCCCTACAGCAGGAGAACTCTTATGCACCCTTTGGCGCCAAAACGGCTCTAACGCGCGCCCGTGCGCGCGCACACACACGCGCCGCGCGCCCGAGCGCCGCGCTGACGCACAGTAACAGCTGGAGATTGCTGTATTGCCTGAACAGGTACCTGGAAGTGATCCTGACTTGTAGGAGAAGACCTCTCTTACAACGCTGGTTCAAGAGCCACTGGAGTGGGGACAGTGGTCTCGTGAGCACAGTGGGGTAGGAGTGCCTGTTGGGATGAAAGGCTCTGATGCTGGAGCAGAGTAGAGATCCTTCCAGGGATGGCTGGACTGCAGGTGAGGTGGTAGCAGGAAGCAGCAGGCTGCAGCGCTGAGGATGCAGATGCAGAAGTCCCTGCAGCAGGAGCTGAGAGTGCAACAGCACAGCAGCAAACAGCAGGCACAGGCAGGGTCAGACAGTCCGGATCAGCAGGCAGCAAGGTGGTTAATACAGCAGGCAGAAGCAGAGTCAGTAGGCAGGCAGAGGTCGGCAACGGTATTGGCAGATGCAGTAGCAGGGTCAGGCAGGCCGGGTCAGATTGGAGAAGGAGGGATGGTCAGACAAGCCAGGTCAATGGAGCAATCAATCAATCAGGTACAGGTTTAGCAAATCCACAGAGCTGAGACGAAACAGCAGCGCATCCCTACAGCAGGAGAACTCTTATGCACCTTTTGGCGCCAAAACGGCTCTAACGCGAACGCGCGCACACACGCACCGCGCGCCCGAGCGCCGCGCTGACGCACAGTAACAGCTGGAGATTGCTGTATTGCCTGAACAGGGGCGCGCCGACGCATAGGCGCACGCACATGCGCCGGTCTGGTGCTGACAGATCCCTGACAAAATGCCCCTCATGCAGCTGGCTCACTGCATCTGGATTGGAAAATTGGGCCACAGCACCTTGTGGACAAGGGCTGTGATCTCTTCCTGAAATTCTAGGAAGGATATACTTCTTCCTGATGCCTTGTATAGTACATAAGCATTGAACAGAGCCAATTGGAATAAATATACAGACACTTTCTTGTACCAGCATCTGGCCTTATGGGGAAATTAAGCACAGCCCCATCATCTGGTTGTTGAAGTCCACCCCTCCCATGTTAAGGTTGTAGTCGTGGACAGAGAGGGGATTCCCAACACCAGTTGCTGTTGCAGTTTGGACTGTTGTATCTGCGTGAATGGAAGACAGAACAAAAACATTCCATTTGTCCTTCCACTTCACTTCAAGCAATTCATTACATTTCAAGCAGGCTCTATTTCCCCATATAATTTGGGAATTTACAAGCTGTTGGGGGAGGCCCCGGTGATTAGGTCACACGGTACCACATGCGCCAATTCCAAACTCGAAAAGGGGTCTAAAAAGTGGCACGCTTGTGTAGAGCTGCACGATTAATTGTTAAAGAATCGCAAACACGATTCAACCCCCCTCACGATCTTAAAATTTCATTTCTTCAATTCAGTACAGAGCCGTTCTCTGCTTACTGCTAACAGCTGTAAGAAAAAACAAAACGGGCAGCCTGCCAAGTTTATCACAACATCAACCCCCAAACATTATATAATATATATATATATATATATATATATATATATATATATATATATATAACTTTGGCAGCGACCCTAAAGAATAAAATGGTGGTTGTTCAAATATTTTATGTCACACTTTATTTGTGCAGCAGTCTTTGAAACGCAATTTTTTTGGAAAAAATACACACATTTTTTGTATGATGTGAAAGATGATGTTACGCTGTGAGAATCGTGATCTTTAGTCTAAGCTAAAAAATTGTGATTCTCATTTTTGCCAGAGTCGTGTAGCTCTACGCTTGTGTAATAATTGACCACGTACAAGTGGTACCTCTTTCCGCATAAAGGTGACACCAAGTCCCAAACAATTTTGCTACTGCTTCCTATGTAGTCTGGGCAGTCACGGGGCTCCACGCTGCTATCTTTTCCCTTGTAAATCCAGAAACTACATGTATAGCCTGTTACCCTGTCACAGAGCCTATATATTTTCCCATATCTGGCACGCTTGCTGGGGAGAAACTGTTTAATTACGTGGAGCCAATCATATCCAGGGTCACCCCAAGGATGACAGAGTTCAATGTCATTGAAGTGCATGATTTGCTTGTATCTACTCCTGTTCATGGCAGCAGAGAACACGGGCATATGATAAATTCTGTCTGTGGACCAATATGATCGCAACTCATTCTTTTTAGTAATGCCCATGTTGAGGTATAGGCCCAGAAAAGTCTTAAAGTGATTGTAAAGGCAAAAGGTGCATTCTATGCATTAAGATAAACTTCTGTGTGTGGCAGTCTCCCCGGCACCCCCTAATTACTTACCTGAGCCCATCTCTGTCCAGCGATGTCCACGAGTGTCTTAGCTATCCAGGACTCTCCTGATTGGCTAAAAATACAGCAGCGGCGCCATTGGCTCCCACAGCTGTCAATCAAAGTCAGTTAGCCAATCAGGGGAGAGAGGGGGCAGGGCCAGGTCGGGGGTCCGTGTCTCAATAGACACGGAGCTGTGACTCAGCTTGGCTGCCCTCATAGCAAACTGCTTGCTGTGGGGGCACTCGACAGGAGAGAGGGGCCAGGAGCAGAGAAGAGGAGGATCTGGGCTGCTCTGTGCAAATCCAACTGCACAGGGCAGGTAAGTTTGACAGGTTTGTTATTTTTAAAAAAGTAAAAAAAACTTTACAATTACTTTAAATTCGGAAACAGTGATACGTTTCCATGCAAATTGTCTGGTAAGGTTTGAATTTTGGTTTGCGGTGATAAATTAATTGGTATATGGATTGCTTTGGTCCACAATAGATCCATATAGATCTTCCATAAAAAACAGCTCAAAAAGACCAGGGGGGGTTAAATCTGCTGTTTCCAACTGACTTCGGGGTTGGGCAGTGAATGGGGGAAGAATCTGCGCTGCAGAATCTGTGGAGGTAAATTGGGTATCTGGCGCTCCAGGAGGCAATGCGTTTAGTTTGTAATAATGTACGTTTGATTAGTCAGTCTGTAGGTAAAAACAAAGTTGAACCATGGTAAGGGGGTGATTTAAAAAGAGGCAAGCATCCTCAGAGTGTGTCCAGCAACTCTGCAAAACATATAAGACCTCTTTCACACTGAGGCGTTTTTCAGGCGCTACAGCGCTAAAAATAGCGCCTGAAAAAAAGCCTCAGCTGCAAACCCAGTGTGAAAGCCCGAGTCCTGCCAGCAGCTTTGCAGCGGCGTAGGAGCAGTGAATACACAGCTCCTGCCCATTGAAAACAATAGGGCAGCGCTGCTATACTGCCGGCAAAGCGTCGCCGCAGCAGCATTTTGCAGGCGGATTTAACACCTTTTCGGCCACTAGCGGGGGGTTAAAAAACGCCCCACTAGCGGCCGAATAATGCCGGTAAAGCGGCGCTAAAAATAGAGCCGCTTTACCGCTGATGCCCGGGGCGGCTCAGTGTGAAAGGGGTCTTAAGCAGGGGGGGAGGCGCCTCTAAGGCTACGCGCTTGGAGCTCATAGCTCCTTCTACTGGTCAGTTGAAGGAGCTGTGAGCTCCGAGCGCGTAGCCTTACATTCCAGAGACAGTCCTGACTCCTTCCTCCTGCCCCCTGCTGGTGACATAATTTCCTATTCCAGTTCAAGCTGGACAGCAGGAGCTGACTACTTCCTGGTTTTCCTAAATGTACAGCTATTCAGCACAACAAGTGTTTTTAATCTTGAAATGTGGGAAAGTGCAGCGCTAGAAGGTGTTTAAATAGTCTATAAGGCTATTCAATATATTTCTACTAGTGATATAGAAACGTGATACCAAATAAGAATAAGAATTACATATAGTGAAATAAACAAAAATAATTATCTTGGTTGTATAAGCTTAGTCATACATATAGTGAAATAAACGAAAAAACAAAAAAATTCAAAAATGTACAAAAATTTTGGTCCTGGTTATATAGGCTTAGTCCATATAAAGAGTGACACAAAAAATAGTGAAAAGCGTTGATAGGAGATCCACCACCGCTCTTAGTAAAGGCTTACCAGAAAGATTGGACCCAGATGGACATATACTCACTGGGTCAATCAGGCTTGTAAAGTGGGGATCCTTGGTGACAGCTACCGCAGAGGACACAATTCCAGGTGGCCCGGGTGCTTGTAATGATGCGTTTTTAAAGATAGGTCCAATCAGAAATCAAAGATATATGTGAAGAGAATATAAGAGCACATAGCGTGATACTGTATAAAAACTCGTAACGTGTTTGAGGGTAAAAACACTCACAATTCTGAAGGTAAAAAAGCGCTTTGTAAATAAAAAGCGGCAGTGCCAGTGGTGTCAGTAGTCCGTCCTGACGTGTTTCGTCCTCTAGGACATCATCTGGGGTACTGTGCCACTGTATATACTCTAAGAAGGGCCCCCGTGTTAAGACGTGGCTCCAATTGGCTACACTGTTCAATAACAGCAATTTCCGGGTATGTAAAATGGCGCTAGCAGCGTGTGTTGCAGGCCTCGCTGTGAGCGAGGGCATTTGGAATGCACATCTAAATGGTAGATGATACTGACAACGTGCGTGACAAGCCGCGCCCCTAATAAGGGAAAGCGCCCGGAACGCACGGCTGGAACGTGGAACTACATATTCAGATCGTCTGTATTGAAGAACTTGCATCATGACGTCACGACGCTGCCTGTCAAGCCTCGATGTGGATAAAGACAAAAATACAAACATGTTATAAAAGCAGTGTATTCATGTCCCACAGCTTCTTATAAATAAAACAACTGTGATGACATGAAGGTATATATATGTATGTTAGGATTAACGGACCTTACAGAGATATGTTTATAAAAATTTGATAATAATAATGAATATTTTAATTAAGAGTGGTAATTGTAACGGGTAAAAATAACCCAGATACATTTTCAATTAGAAACAATAATGATAGTGTTCGTATTGAAAATACGTATGTATAACAAAAAATATTAAGTCTGGAGCCACGGCTTAACATAGAGCCCCGTTGTGAACATACCTAAATTAGATAAAATTATATAAACAATGCACCCAAATGTAGACAAGAATTCAAAAAAGAGAAAATAAAAGGGGAAATTGCAAAAAAATTGAAAAAAATCATGAAAATAAACTTAGGATTGGTTAATGAAGGCATTAATGTCCCACACATACTGCCTGGGGACAGTATGTTTGGTATCGCCCCCAATGATTTTGGCGATGTGTTCACCTACCCGGACGGAAAAAACACGAGTCGTACGACCCACATAGTGTTTCCTGCACGGGCAGGTGATAAGATATACCACATATCTGGTTGCACAGGTACAGAACATTTTAATAGGATAGGTTTTGTTAGTTACATTTGATCGAAATTCTAAAGTTTTATGTCTTCCACATATATTGTGTTGACACACCATGCGCTTCTTGCATGGAAAATAACCCACCATGTCGTGGAAGAAGGTGGGATGCCTAGGGGGGTCTATAATGTTAGGGGCAGTTTTATTCTGTAAAGTGGGAGCCCGTCTGTAGATAACTTTGGTTGTTCCGGTAGGACAGTGCTAAGGATGCGATCGTTCCTGAGTACATCCCAGTGACGTTTGATGATGGTTTTAATATCTTTATGTTGAGTTGAAAATGAAGTCACCATAGAGTATTTAAAGTATTCATTGGGTGTACATGGAGTTTTGGGAGTCAACAATGATCTCCTATCGGTTTGCATAGCATGTTGTACCTCCCGCTCTATAACAGCTGAATCATACCCCTTATCTAAAAATTTTTGTTTTAGAGACAGTGCTTGAACTTGAAATGTGTCAATGCTAGTACAGTTCCTTCTCAACCTTAAAAATTGGCTGCGAGGGACTGACCTAAGCCAGGTTTTATGGTGGTAACTGTCGATGGGTATAAAGCTGTTACGATCAGTTGGCTTGAAGTGAGTTTGAAATTTGAATTGACGGGAACAAATCTCAATATCAAGATCAAGAAAGTGTACTTTTTTTTGGACTGTATTCAAGGCTTAAGGAAATACCCCTGTCATTGCAATTAAGGAATGAAAAAAAGTCCTCAAAGGACTTGGGGAACCATCCCATAGGAGGAGGATGTCGTCTATATACCTGGCCACAGGACCAGGGATGGTCTGTGTTCAGAATAGACGACATCCTCCTCCCACTTGGCCATGAAGAGATTGGCGAGACTGGGGGTGAACTTAGCCCCCATCGCCACACCCTTATGTTTGTAAAAAAAATGTATTGTTAAACCAAAAATAACTGTGTTGTGGCGAACTCTAATAGTTCGATGATGTATTGTCTTTGGATGTCAGTAAGAGACAGATCACTGTTTAGAAAATGTGAGACTGCTTCGACACCAAGAGTATGTGGGATGCAGGTATATAGTGATGCCACATCAGCAATGGCTAGCAGATAATCGCCCTGCACATCAACACCTTCCAACCGTCTAATGGTGTCCGACGTGTCTTTCAGGTATGATGGTGTTCTTTTAACCAACGGCTGTAAGTAAAAATCAATATAACAACCAATGCGGGATGTTATTGAATTTATACCACTTACTATTGGTCTCCCTGGTGGATGCAGGGGGTCCTTATGAATTTTGGGTAAATGATATATTGTAGGAATCCTGGGTGCTGTGGGTACTAGGTAAGCTTTCTCTTTTTTTATTCAATATCTGTCTATCAAATTTTGAATTGGTTAGTGGGATTATTAGGGAGTTCGATATATGTATTGCGGTCACTAAGAATCCTGTGCATCTCTCCAATGTAGTCGGATTTATCCATTACAAAAATTCCGCCCCCCTTGTCCGCTGGACGGACGATAAGAACTTTCTTGTCACATAATGATTTTAAACCCTTCTTATATAAAGAGTGATTATAGTATTTCCTACTGGGTAGATTGGCTAGGTCCTTGAGAACTAGATCCTTAAAAATAGTGACCGCAGGTGCGGTTGGTACAGGCGGATTGAATAGAGAAGGATAAACCTGAATGTACCCTCCCTGAGGTCACGGCCCGTTCCATGAGTGGGGCCGTATTGGAAGTAAGATAGCGTTGAATGTTGATTTTTCTGATAAATTTCTGGATATCGATAAATGTATTGAACTTATCCAATTTTTTGGGAGGGGCAAACTTAAGACCCTTGTTAAGAATAGATAATTCCTCTTTGGTTAATTGTTTTGTGCTCAAATTAAATACTCCTTGGCCTGTTACTCTTTTTCTTTTTCCTCTGAATTCTCCTCCCCCCTCTGGAGCCTCTCTTGGGTCTGAAGACCTTTTTGGTCCTTGTCCGTCCTGATGAAAATCCTTGTTATAAGGGTCATGGCCATATTGGCCCTGACCATAAGGGGTTCCATCATATTCATCTCTGTAATCATTATAATTATCATGGAGAGGGGCAAATCTATTCTGAGTGCTGATGGGGGGGTAGTTATAATAATGAGGGTCTCGGTCATGGGATGTACCATAAAGATTGTACCTCCTGGGAGAATCTGTGGAAACCCGGTTCCCCTGTTCATAGGGTGGCCTGAAGTCATATTGGTTTCCTCTGGGTTTCCCTCTTCCACCTCTTTTGGTGAAATTACCAGCACCACTTCTAGGTGTATGAGGTGAAATGTAGTAACTAGGATGTCTACCTCTCTGAGGGGGTGGGCAATCTATTATTATAAGGATTGGTCTTAGGTTTAGATGGAAGTCTGGGATGCCTATTGCTAGCTTGGCTGGTATTACTCTGGTCACCAAAGAGTTGTGTAGCTGATTGATTACCTACAATAGGAGGGTAAGGAGTGGTGGTAGGTGTAATGGTTCCCTCCCACCTAAACACCATCCCTGATTTATAGTCCCCAACATCCCCAGAATATTTTTTGTGTTTTTTTATTCTTTTGATCTCTATCTTCTTTCTCCAGATGTGACTGGAGATTGGAGGAAAGAGAATTATATTCAGAGGAGTTCTTGTGGGCTGAAAGTTTATCCTTTAGTACCTTAATCTCCTTATCTAATGCCTGGAGTGTGATAGTTTTTCTTGTAATGAGAAAACCAAGAAGTTTGGTACCCATCTCATTAAAGTAATTGTACCAAGATTGTAGGTCTGAGTCTCCTTGTTGTGGGTGAACCTCCCACCTCAGGCTTCTGGGAACCATGTTTTCTGATACATACTGTTCTAGAAAGGCTATGTCCCACTGAAGGTGTAATTCTGAGGTCATAGTGTTTTTCAATCTTAAAAAAAGACCTCCTAATTCGGTGTCACAGTTAGAAACGTACTGGATTTACGAACTCCAATCTCACTCGCCATTGGGGCTCAATGTTGAGTGGGACATTAATGCCTTCATTAACCAATTCTTGTCTACATTTGGGTGCATTGTTTATATAATTTTATCTAAGTTAGGTATGTTCACAACGGGGCTCTATGTTAAGCCGTGGCCCCCAGACTTAATATTTTTTGTTATACATAAGTATTTTCAATACGAACACTATCATTATTGTTTCTAATTGAAAATGTATCTGTCTTAATTACAATATTCATTATTATTATCAAATTTTTATAAACATATCTCTGTAAGGTCCGTTAATCCTAACATACATATATATACTGTCATGTCATCACAGTTGTTTTATTTCTAAGAAGCCTTGGGACATGAATACACTGCTTTTATAACATGTTTGTATTTTTAACCCTCGGACTGATGACCCTAATGTTTACATACGAGTAGGTTATTTTATTATTTTTTTCACCCTGATATGCGCATGTTAGTTTAAAATGTAAGGTATTTCGGTATTGTTTTCTTTGTTCCTTTCTTACATATAAGTTTGGAAGGTAGCGTCATGCCGTCAGTACACAAGATATTTTCACTATGCGTTCCATTTGTCTTTATCCACATCGAGGCTTGACAGGCAGCGTTGTGACGTCATGACGCAAGGTCTTCAATACAGACGATCTAAATATGTACTTCCGCGTTCCAGCCGTGCGTTCCGATCTCTTTCCCTTATTAGGGGGCGCGGCTTGTAACGCACATTGTCAGTATCATCTACCATTTAGCTGTGCGTTCCAAATGCCCTCGCTCACAGCAAGGCCTGCAACGCACGCTACTAGCGCCATTTTACGTATCCGGAAGTTGCTGTTATTGAACAGCGTAGCCAGTTGGAGCCACGTCTTAACAGGAGGGTCCTTCTTAGGGTATATATAAGGCAGTATATACAGTGGCACAGTACCCCAGATGATGTCCTAGAGGACGAAACACGTCGGGACAGACTACTGACACCACTGGCACTGCCGTTATTTTATTTACAAAGCGCTTTTTTACCTTCAGAAATGTGAGTGTTTTTACCCTCAATAAACATGTTACGAGTTTTTATACAGTATCACGCTATGTGCTCTTATATTCTCTTCACATATATCTTTGATGTCTGATTGGACCTATCTTTAAAAACGCATCATTACAAGCACCCGGGCCACCTGGAATTGTGTCCTCTGCAGTAGCTGTCACCAAGGATCCCCACTTTACAAGCCTGATCGACCCAGTGGGTATATGCCTATCTGGGTCCAATCTTTCTGGTAAGCCTTTACTAAGAGCGGTGGTGGATCTCCTATCAACACTTTTCACTATTTTCTGTGTCACTTTTTTGTGTCACTCTTTATATGGACTAAGCCTATATAACCAAGACCAACAGTTTTGAACATTTTTGAATTTTTTTGTTTTTTCGTTTATTTCACTATATGTATGACTATGCTTATACAACCAAGATTATTATTTTTGTTTATTTCACTATATGTAATTCTTATTCTTATTTGGTATCACATTTCTATATCACTAGTAGAAATATATCGAATAGCCTTATAGACTATTTAAACACCTTCTAGCGCTGCACTTTCCCACATTTCAAGTTTTTCTGCAAGATTTGATCACTTGTTGTGTCAGCTGCTTATTTGGTTTAACCTATTGAGGACAGTGTGATATATACACATCTCTTTTCCCACAAGTGTTTTTAATCTTGTGCAATAAATGATACGGTTTTAATACTACATTTGGGAGGCGCTTCCCCCCCCTGTTTCTTTTAGCTGCAGAATCTGTGGGCTCCCAATTAGGGTTTGAAACGGCAGCGGGATAGGCACTATGGGCTCTACGGGCTTGTCTTTGAATTCTTGGTGGCTGCGGGAGACTACTTGTGCTAGCCACCGCACCAGCTTAAACTCCCCTAATGGGACTTGCCATGCCATCAAGTGTTACTGCAGTGCTGGTTTGTCTACGACCAGGATGTACTAGGCCTCTGGTGCTCACCAGTTCACCAGGATGTACTAGTACTGGCACTCTGCTGCATAAGAGATTTATCATGCGATTGTAGCACCTCAACAACTAGGGGTCGGGTATGCCTGACCTTAGCAGTGACCTCTACGCTATTGTCAGGGTGTCTACAGGTTCATATACTGAGCCTGATTCTGACAGTGGGAACACCCCATCGCTCTCATCTGTCATGCTCAGTATCCTGTTGGCCTCTTCACAAGTGTACCTTTTTGTTTGACATTTTGGCCACTAAATGTATAGGTACCTAGTGTAACTCGGGTAAAAGAAAGCAACTGGCTGTCGAGGACTGCTGTTTCAACTGCTAAAAATACAATTTACCTGCTAGCACTAGCTGAGATCAGGCTGACTCTGCGGTTTTGTGCACTATGTATCTGAAGTGACAGTGATCAACTGACACTTCACTTGGGAGGGGGGGTGCTAAACGCAGGTGTCGGGGCTGATCCTGCTAACACTGCCTTTTTGAGAACACTATACTATTGGGGACGCTAGTATAGTTCTGATCAGATCAAAGATATTGATCCATTCAGACTATACTATTAATGGAGGTGTATACTGGCAATCAAAGGGTAAAATGTGATAATGCATATGTTGCGGGCAATCTGAGTCTGTCTGGGATTGATGCTAACTAACACTATCTGGCGTCACCTGTGACACTAATACAGTGATCAGAAAAAGATCTGTACACTGTACTAATGACACTGTAACAAGGAGTAAAAGGGTTAACTGGGGGGGACGATCAATGGGTTAAATGTGCCTAACTATGTGATCTGGTGTCAGTGTAGTGCTTGTACTCGCTGTCTGATCTCTTCTCTCACGTTGGAACTGAAAAGCAGAGAAGGAGGTTCTGTGATTTGTCAGAACCAATCAGCAGGTCCAGGCCATACATATTGGCCTGGACCTGAAGATTGATCGTTTCTAAACTTAACAGAGCACTGACGTCCGACAGGCATGCGCGTGGATCATGTACAACTATGTGATTTGCCGCAGAGCTGCTGCCGCTCCGCAGTGCATATGTGTGGGGCGGTTGGCAACAGGTTAAGGAATAGTACACATTTTTTTTTTTTTTTTTTTGCACTAGCACTTTATTGCTTTTCATATGACATTTGTTTGGATCCAAATTTTTATTTTTTTTATTTTTTTTTTTTTTTGGTTGTTTAACATACATTTCAAGGAACATAAATACCATTTCCATTCAATCCACACTTCCAGGATTTAAGGTTGCAGCAGTTCACATGTTATAGGTCCAGCACAAAATATTTTTTTGTTTGGATAGTAACTATATATACTGTCCGCCTGAAAAAATTTCAAATGTAAAAGACACTGAGGAAGGAAAGGGGATCACCGCTCCAGGGGGAAATGTGGATATAGAACTCTCCTCGGAACTGGAACACCAGGTGCTGGCTAACCATATAGCAACATGAGGCAAAAAGGAAGTTCTGGACAGCCGCACTCCGGAATATAGCCGTCATTTGTAAAAAGCCCAACAGATACATGCCACAGCAAAAGATGAGACAAACCACTGACGCGTTTCACACTTAACAGTGCTTAGTTAGCTGCCCTACCACCAAAAACAGTGCAATATATATACTAAAATGTTTCAAATATGTGACTCCATGAGTAGTTAATTGAGTCTAATTACTCAATTAGATCTTCAGTTGAAAGAAACCCTTACTTAACCACTTCAGCCCTGGAAGGTTTTATCCCCTTCCTGACCAGAGCACTTTTTACAATTTGGCACTGCGTCGCTTTAACTGCTAATTGCGCGGTCATGCAATGTTGTACCCAAACGAAATTTGCGTCCTTTTCTTCCCACAAATAGAGCTTTCTTTTGATGGTATTTGATCACCTCTGCGGTTTTTATTTTTTGCACTATAAACAGAAAAAGACTGAACATTTTGAAAAAAAATGATATTTTCAACTTTTTGTTATAAAAAAAATCCAATAAACTAAATTTTAGTCATAAATTTAGGCCAAAATGTATTCAGCCACATGTCTTTGGTAAAAAAAAGTCAATAAGCGTATATTTATTGGTTTGCGCAAAAGTTATAGCGTCTACAAACTAGGGTACATTTTCTGGAATTTACACAGCTTTTAGTTTATGACTGCCTATCTCATTTCTTGAGGTGCTAAAATGGCAGGGCAGTACAACCCCCCCCCCCCCAAATGACCCCATTTTGGAAAGTAGACACCCCAAGGAAATTGCTGAGAGGCATGTTGAGCCCATTTAATATTTTATTTTTTTGTCCCAAGTGATTAAATAATGACAAAAAAAAAATATTTTACAAAAAGTTGTCACTAAATGATATATTGCTCACACATGCCATGGTTATATGTGGAAGTGCTGCTTCTCCTGAGTACGAGGATACCACATGTGTGCGACTTTTTGGGAGCCTAGCCGCGTACGGGGCCCCCGAAAACCAATCACCGCCTTCAGGATTTCTAAGGGCGTAAATTTTTGATTTCACTCCTCACTACCTATCACAGTTTTGAAGGCCATAAAATGCTAAGATGGCACAAACCCCCCCAAATGACCCCATTTTGGAAAGTAGACACCCCAAGCTATTTGCTGAGAGGCATGTTGAGTCCATGGAATATTTTATATTCTGCCACAAGTAGCTGGAAAATGACAAACTTTTTTTTTTTTTTTTTTTTTTTTGCACAAAGTTGTCACAAGTAGACACACCAAGCTGTTTGCTGATAAGCATGGTGAGTATTTTGCAGCTCTCACTTGTTTTTGAAAATGAAGAAAGAAAAGAAAAATTTTTTTTTTCTTTTTCCAATTTTCAAAACTTTGTGACAAAAAGCCAGGTCTGCAAAATACTCACCATACCTCTCAGCAAATAGCTTGGGCTGTCTACTTTCCAAAATGGGGTCATTTTGGGGGGGGGGGGGGGGGGGGGTTGTGCCATCTGGGCATGGCCTCCGAAACTGTGATAGGCAGTGAAGAGTGAAATCAAAAATTTACACCCTTAGAAAGTCTGAAGATGGTGCTTGGTTTTCGGTGTACCGTATGCGGCTAGGCTCCCAAAAAGTCTCACACATGTGGTATCCCTGTACTCAGGAGAAGCAACAGAATGTATTTTGGCGTTTAATTCCACATATGCCCATGGCACGTTTGAGCAATATATCATTTAGTGACAACTTTGTGCAAAAAAAAAAAAAAATTGTCTTTTTCCTGCAACTTGTGTCACAATATAAAATATTCCATGGACTCGACATGCCTCTCAGCAAATAGCTTGGGATGTCTACTTTCCAAAATGGGGTCATTTGGGGGGGGGGGGTTGAAATGTCCTGGCATTTTTTGCACATTTAGAAGCTTATGTCACACATCACCCACTCTTCTAACCACTTGAAGACAAAGCCCTTTCTGACACTTTGTGTTTACATGAAAAAATATTTTTTTTTGCAAGAAAATTACTTTGAACCCCCAAACATTATATATTTTTTTAAAGCAAAGGCCCTACAGGTTAAAATGGTGGGCGTTTCATTGCAGAATAGAATACAGTAAAAAAGAGCAGAACAATAGAGAGAGAGAGAGAACAATAAAACAACAACTTTTTTTGTTTTTTTTATTTTATATTTTTTTCGTGTATTTTTTTTTTTACTTTTTTTTTATAACTAACTTTTGTAACTGTAACCGGTTCCAGGTTTGGTCTCTCAAAATGCGATGGCATCTTGGGAGACCCTGTGAAAGTGTGCCTAGTCTGTGCAATGCTGTACCCTACGCTAAAACTCAACTAGTGTATGGTAGCGCTCAAAACATTCACCAATGCAAAGACCAGGATTGTCAGGGCGGGGGGGCAATAATAGCGGGTGTCACGCCCATATCCGTGCTTTCTGCAGACACAACATTTTCTTTGGGGGCTCATTGGGTAGGGGTACGCGGGAGGACATAAGGAAAATGGCTCTCATGCAGCCGGCTTACTGCATTTGGATTGGGAAGGTGAGTTGGAGCACAGTCTGAAAACAGAAGGGCTCTGACGATCTCTTCCTGGAATTTAAGGAAGGATCCAGTCCATCCTTAAACTCTGTATAGCACATGAGCGTTCAGCAAAGCCAATTGAAATAAGTATACAGACACTTTTTCATACCAGCGTCTGGCCTTACGGGCAACTAGGTACGGCGCCAATAACTGGTCGTTGAGGTCCACCCCTCCCATATTTTGGTTATATTCGTGGACACAGAGGGGTTTCTCCACAACACCATTCGCCGTAGTAATTTGGACCATCATGTCTGCATGAAGGGAGGTAAGAACGAAAACATTCTGATTATCCCTCCACTTCATAGCGAGCAAATTATTACACTGCAAGCAGGCTCTCTCCTCCAGCCTAAGATGGGAATCTACAAGCCACTGGGGAAAGCCCCGGTGATTAGGTCGCACGGTGCCACATGCTCCAATCATCTGATGACTAAAAAGTGGCACGCTCGTGTAATAAAAACATATAAGTGGTACCCCTTTCCGAATAAGGGTGACACCAAGTCCCACACAATCTTGCCAGCGCTTCCTATGTAGTCAGGGCAGTTTGTCGGCTCTACGTGGCTATCTTTTTCCTCGTAAACCATAAAACTACATGTATAGCCTGTGGCCCTGTCACAGAGCTTATACATCTTGACCCCATATCTGGCACGCTTGCTAGGAAGGTACTGTTTGAATGACAGGCAGCCAGAAAACTTAATCAGGGACTCATCAATGCAGACAGCTTGATGGGGAGTAAACAAGGCTGCAAATAGTTGGTTGAAGTGGTTTATGAGGGGCCAAATTTTGTAGAGCCGATCGTATCCAGGGTCTCCACGAGGACGACAGAGTTCATTGTTGTTGAAGTGCATGAACCGCAAGATCTGCTCGTATCGTGCCCTGGTCATGGAGGCAGAGAACAAGGGCATATGGTGAATTGGGTCAGTGGACCAATATGACCGCAACTCACTCTTTTTAGTTATGCTCATAACTGAGTGAAAGGCCCAGAAAGAGCTTAAATTCAGTAATTGGTCTCCAATCTCTGGCAAGGGAGGACTGGGGAATAGTGGCGATGTGTTGACCAGCGTACAAATTGCTTTGGTCCACAATAGATCTATAGAGATCTTCAGTGAAAAACAGCGAATAAAAATAAAGTGGCGTAAAATCAACTGTTTCCACATGAATGCCGGGTTGGCCAGTGAATGGGGGAAGTATGGGTGCTGCAGAAGTGGTGGGTTCCCAATTAGGATTGGCAAATGCAGCAGGAAGGGCACTATGGGCACGACGGGCCTGTGTTCATCTTCTTGGTGGCAGCAGGACACTACTTGTGCTTGCCACCTCGCCAGCTTGAACTGCACTTATGGGACTCACCACGTCACCAAGTGTTACTGCAGTGCTGGATGTACGACCAGGGTATACTAGGCCACTGGTGCTTGCCAGTACACCAGAAGGAATAGCGGCGCTAGTACTGCTCTGCTCCATCTGAGAGCCCTGTGGTTCTTGCACCTCAACAGCAGAAGAAGAAGATTGGGGTCTGGTACGCCTGACCTTGGCAGGGACCACAACTCCATTGTCAGAGCTATCTGTCTACAGGTTCGTATTCTGAGCCTGAATCTGACAGATGAGTGACTTCCTCTTCACTATCTGTCATGCTTAGAAACGTGTAGGCCTCTTCACTAGTGTACCTTCGATTTGCCATTTTGGGCTCTAAATTTAGTGATACACTAGTGAGACTCACAGGCAAAAAAGCTCCTGACTGTTACCGAATGTATCAAAACGCTACCAAAAAACTGTTAGCGATCGCAGGGATCAGGCCTGACTCTGTGAACGCTGCAGTTATGTGTTTAGTGTTTTGTAAATGACAGTGATCAATTGATACTACACTTGGGTGGGCTGGGCGGAGGGGCAAAACGCAGGTGCTAGCAGGTATCTGGGCTGATCCCGCTAACACTGCATTTTTGGGAACCCTAAACTCCTGGGGACGCTAGTATAGATCTGATCGGATCAGATATTGATCCGTTCAGATACTATACCATTAAGGGAGGTGTGGGAGGTGTATGCTGCGTGCATGGGTGTTAGTGGTACTGGCACTAACCTGACGCTGCCTGGGGCGACGCAGACCCTGTCTGACCCTTAAACTTAACTTATATCACCGCCGGTTAAACCTTTATTAGGTAATAAACGGCGGGTGCCCTGAAACTATAATAAACAAACTAACCAGCGTCACCCGTAACAGTTATACGGTGATCACTGGTGAAAGGGTTAACTAGGGGGCAATCATGGGGTTAAACTACCTTTTATTAGGTAGTATATGGGGGTCCCTGACACTATAAAAAGCTGACGCCGAGCCTAAATACTTACCTCCCTAACTAGCGTCACCTGTGACACTAATACAGCGATCAGAAAAACTATAGCTTAGTGACACTGGCGACGGGGGGTGATCACGGAGTTAAAACTTTATTAGGGGGGTTAGGGGGTACCCTAGACCTAAAGGGGCCTAACACTAACTGCCCTACCACTTATAACTGTCACAAACTGACACCAACGCAATAATCAGAAAAAAAAAAAACTGCTATTTGTGTCACTGTGCCAGGTGGTACAGGGGGGTGATCGGGGGGTGAAAAGTGTGCTTAGAGTGTTCTACGGTTAGTGTAGTGTTGGTGCAGACTTACTTTATGTCTTCTTTCCTCGGCGCCGCAATGAAAAGACCGACTCGAGGAGAGATGACATAATTTCTTCTGCTTCAATTTACACTACAGAAGCCGAGGAAGCTTGTCATTCGCCAGGAGTGATCGTGAGGGGGTGGCCATGATTCAGTGGCCTCCCCCTCACCTCGGATCGCTTCTGATGAGAATACGACCACCGCAGGCACCGGGGGGGGGTCCGATAGGACCCCCTGCCCGTGGACAGGCAGGGACGTACAGGTAAGCCCTTATGCCTGCCCGTGCCATTGTGCTGACGTACATCGGCGTGCGGCGGTCGGCAACTGGTTAACAAACGTGCTCAACGTGTGTGAGTTGGGGGAATACACATGAATATGTGAATGCAGTGCAAAGATGAAGCAAATGCTTTTATAATGAATTAAATTAAATTTAAATCAACTAAAATAAAGTGTCTAACTTATTTTGTTTTAATAAATTGTAAACTGTGAGCTGTAAATATGTCCAATAAATATGTGAACTGAATAGTTGGTGAATAAATGAAATGAAATAAAAATGTGATTAAGAATTAAACATTTGAATAAAATAAAATGAGTGACTATGTGATAATAATAAATCTGTGTTAATGATAATAGTGAAAAACATACTTAACCACTTGACCACCTTGCACTTAAACCCCTTAATAACCAGACCAATTTTCAGCTTTCGGTGCTCTCACATTTTGAATGACAATTACTCAGTCATGCAACACTGTACCCAAATGAAACTTTTGTCCTTTTTTTCACACAAATAGAGCTTTCTTTTGGTGGTATTTAATCACCACTGGGTTCTTTTTTTTTTGTGCTATAAAAGAAAAAAGACCGAAAATTCTGTAAAAAAATGCATTTTTCTTCGTTTCGGTTATAAAATTTTGCAAATTAGTAATTTTTTCTTCATATATTTTGGCCAAAATTTATACCGCTACATATCTTTGGTAAAAATAACCCAAATCGGTGTACATTATTTGGTCTTTGTGAAAGTTATAGAGTCCACAAGCTATGGTGCCAATCTCTGAAAATTGATCACACCTGAAGTACTGACGGCCTATCTCATTTCTTGAGACCCTAACATGCCAGAAAATTACAAATACCCCCCAAATGACCCCTTTTTGGAAAGCAGACATTCCAAGGTATTTAGAAAGATGCATGATGAGTTTTTTGAAGTTGTCATTTTTTCCCACAATTCTTTGCAAAATCAAGATTTTTTTTCTTTTTTTTTTCACAAAATTGTCATTTTAGCAGGTTATTTCTCACACACAGCATATGCATACCACAAATTACACCCCAAAACACATTCTGCTATTACTCCCGAGTATGGCGATACCACATGTGTGAGACTTTTACACAGCGTGGCCACATACAGAGGCGCAACATGCGGGGTATTGCAGGGCATTGCAGACTATTGTGGGGTATTGCAGAGTATTGCGGGGTATTGTGGGGTATTGCAGGGCATTGCAGAGTTTTGCGGGTCATTGCAGAGTATTGCGGGTCATTGCAGAGTATTGTGGGGTATTGCAGAGTATTGTGGGGTATTGCAGAGTATTGCACAGGGTCATTGCAGAGTATTGCACAGGGAATTGCAGAGCATGGGTGGGATGACGGAGCATGGAGGGATGGATGAATGGATGTGACTGCACATGTCACTGAGCAGCACTGTGGGCACTACACATCCAGCCCACAGCGCGGCTCCCATCCGATCTCTCCCCCTCTGTACCGATCGGTTTGTTTACATGTGATCGCTCCGTCATTTGACGGAGCGATCACATGGTAAATGGCCGCGATCAGTGGCCGTTTACCGTGCTCTGTGATGCGCCGGGTCCTCTGGACCCGACGGTCACGGATGTTCCCGTGTGCGCGCCCCAGGGGGCGCGCGGGAGCAGTTTTCTGGAATCACGTCATATGACGTGATCCCAGAGTTATCCAACCGCCCTGCAGCCGGCATTTGGCTATGGGCCGGTTGGCAACTGGTTAATCACAGAGGTATATGTAAATAAATGAATGAATAAGTGTTGTCTAACACCAACTGTGTGTAAGGAACGTGTACTTATATATATCCCGTGTGTATACTTTTATATGGGATCCACCAGATCTCTGTTGTATATGCAATAGGTATATCATGAAGTCACATATGTTCCAAAGGATGTATACATAAGCCTATGTACATATATATATATATATATACACACACATATAAACATAATCCTTGTTTGCACAACTAACTGTGAACGTAAACTCCAAATATAAGTAAACACTTAAATATTTATCATAAAAAAAAAAATTAATTCATTTCCTATCCAATTAAACACTTATCATCATTGAAAATTTCTATACATGTTATTGTTACCACAACATTTTAAAATATTTAATTTATGTATAAAAGAACTGTATCATAGCATATACACCAGATATGAAAAATATGTTTACACAAAACACGCCTGTGGGGTGGTACAAGAATAGCTGACGCGTTTCGCACTTACACCAAGTGCTTACTGAGTAAGCACTTGGTGTAAGTACGAAACGCGTCAGCTATTCTTGTACCACCCCACAGGCGTGTTTTGTGTACCCCATGATCCTGTATTTTGAACAAAAAGACAGATTTATCCATTCCGGTGTGCAGCTGTCCAGGTCTTCTTGTTCTCTTCTACTTGCATCAGCATTTAGCCAGCACCTGGGGCTCTTCTCTTTCTGGAGGTAATGAGACACAAGCACTCTGGTTTAAGCCCCTCTTTGAGCGGAGGATCCCACATCAAGTTCAAAAAGGAGTTAACATCGTAAACCACATGATCAAAATTATACTGTTATGAAAATATGACAGTGGGTATCTAGAGGTATATGTAAATAAATAAATGAATAAGTGCTGTCTAACACCAACTGTGTGTAAGGAACGTGTACTCATATATATATCCCGTGTGTATACTTTTATATGGGATCCACCAGATCTCTGTTGTATATCATGAAGACATAATATGGGACATTGTTAATAAGTGTGTCCAACATGAAACGGAATCCAATTATTTAAATGGATACAAATGCAAAACCAGATGAACCACTCTACACTAGCATAGGGTAAAGGGGACAAGGGAAAAGGGAAACAAAAATCATAAACCAGGCAGGGAGAAAAGAGGAAATGAGGGAAAAAATTATTGTTTTGAATCAATGTTTTTTATTGAAATTTTACATAACAGAGATGAAGAACATATAGTTGAGAAAGAAGAGCTTCACTTAGACATGAATATCCTTGTTTATACCACATTATTGAGGATTTTCCAATAACAGAAGCTGTATATAATAGACAGGTAATCCTAAGGTAGTAAATATAATCTAAAATATGTAGCTTGCTAAATAAAGAGCGAGGAACACCACTCCCCTGCACCCCAATCGGGAACAAGCTGTTCCTGGGAGGAAAGCGGCATCACCCATCCCTCCACTGAGGGTTGTTGCACTGTTTTCAATCGTACATCAAAACTTGTCTACATTGGATATTAATATGGCCTCGTATATTTATTCGTTCATAACCATTATTGGATGATGTCTAATGTTAGTCTAAGTAATAAGAGTATATTAATATTCAATGAATATAAAAGGATAAAGTAAAATAAAATAAAAGTAAGAAAAAACACAATCAGATCGTTACTGTTCTTTGGATAATACGATATGGCTTGTTAGTGATTCCTTTAGCCCTTATGTATCTTTGTGTTCCAATCCACCCATTTTGCCCATATTTTATTGGCTTTACAATGATTATTTTGGGTTGAGGCATATAGCATCTCGTACGTTGCATGAGTGTTAGTTGTTGTTATTACTTCTTGAAGTGGCTGAGTCAGGTGGTCCCTCCAATGGCGCATTATTGTTAATCGTGCACTCAAAAGAATGTGTATGGCTATAGTTCTAGTTTCCGGTGGAACTAATTCTATGTCTAGGGACAAAAGTGCAGTTCCTGGTGACATGGGTAATTTAATATACAACACCTGAGTAATTGCACCATACACCCCCTTCCAGAAGGTAACTATTTTGGGGCAAGACCAGAGTATATGGTACAATGTTCCCACAGCACCACAGTTCCTCCAACAGGTGTTAGAACTTTGTGGGGAAAATTTAGCTATTCTGTAGGGTGTCAGGTACCATCTAAAAAGGATTTTTTGTGTTAGTTCCCACAGGTTTACACTCTTTTTTGCAGCATACGTGATGTGCAGCGCCTTTCGCCACTGTTCAAGGGAGTAAGGGGTATCTAGGTCTTTCTTCCAGGCAGCCATATGAGACGTTTTTGAAAGTATATCCTTATTATTTAGTAGATTATAGAACAATGAAATGCCTTTGATCTTGGTGGTAGGATATGTGTAGTATTGGAGTACTCACCATGGCATAGCTATGGCATAGCTATCGTTGTTTTCAAGTTGGATCGTAGTAGGTGTATAATCCTATGGTATGTGTAGTATTCTGAGTTTGCCAGGTTGTATTCTATTTGTATAGACCGAAAGGTTTTAGGAGTTGGACCAATCATTATATCTTCAATTCTGTCTATCCCCTTTTCAATCCAATTTGAGATGTTTAGATCAGGTATGATGTGTGCTAAGCTATGGGTAGGCATTGATAGCGTAGAGGTATTAGAGTCCTGAGGGGAAGTGTTCAGCAAGGCACTCCATGCATGTAGTGATGCTGTTATGGTGGGTGACAGTGATGGGTGTCTGAGGGTGCTTTGTTGGATAGCCAGAAGGAAGTGATATAGGTCACCTCCCTTAACTTGTATTTTTTCCAATTCTTTCCATCTGGTAGTGGGGCTTTGGGGGAACCATGTTTTAATTTGTGCCAATATTGAAGCAGTGTAGTAGTCTTTGAGTATTACTAAGCCAACTCTTCCCGCCTTTCTAGTGGTGGACAGTTTGGAGAATGCACATCTCGCCTACCTTCCCTGCCATAGATAGTGGTTGATCATGGATTGGGCTTTAGTAAGGAAGGTATTGGGTACCTGAATTGGGATGGTCCTAAATAAGTATAGGAATTGTGGTAGCAGTACCATTTTAAAGGCTGCTAGTCTACCAGACCAGGATAGTTCAGTTTTTGCTAGTTCTTGGAGACTGGGGCGTAGTTTGTCTAGGAATATGGAGTAATTTGCTTTGAACAGTTCATCCGTCTTGGGCGTTAAGGTGATGCCCAAGTAATTTATACCTGTGGTGTTCCAGGTGTATGGGTACAACTGTTCCATGCTACATCTAGTTTTAGGGGGTACATTGCTGCCAAGGATATACGACTTAGTGTCGTTTACCTTCTAATAGAATATACCATGAAACATTTTAATTGTTTGATGTATCGAAGACAATGAGGTCTCCACGTCTGTAATCATGAGTATAACATCGTCTGCAAATAGGCTAATGGTATGTGCTGAATTGCCAAACTTATATCCTGTGATTTGAGGGTGGTCGCGTATATAACTCGCCAGAGGTTTCATGAGTAGATTAAATATTAATGGCGATAGTGGGCACCCCTGGTGAGTTCTATTTGTGATGTTAAATGGGGTAGAAAGTACCCCCGAGGTATAAACCTGGGCAGAAGGTTTGGAATGTAAGGCCATAATTGGAGAGAATATAGTACCGTGAAATCCAAACTTCTCTAATACTCCGGCAAGATATCCCCAATGTATCTGATCGAACGCCTTCTCTGCATCCAAATCTAGCAGCAGAGAAGGTGCTCTTCCCAGATTTGCGTGATGTATTATATTAATTAGGCACCTAGTGGCGTCAGTAGTTTGACGTTCCTTTTGTAAATCCGGATTGATCCATATGAATAAGCTGTGGAAGTATATCTAATAGCCTCGATGCAATCAACTTAGCGTACAGTTTCAGATCATTATTAAGCAGTGATATCGGTCTAAAATTCTGTGGAAGAGATGGTTCCTTCCCTGGTTTGGGCAATGTGATTATTAGCGTTTTCAACATTTCTGATGGAAAGGAGGAGGAGGCAGCTGCAGCGTTGAATATAGTGGTTAGATGAGGTGAAAGTATGTACTTGAATTAGGGCTGCAACTAATGATTATTTTCATAATCGATTAGTTGGCCGATTATTGTTTCGAATAATCGATTATTCGGTTAATAACCTTAAAAAAAAGTGTGGTGTATAATTTAGTTTAATATGTAAAGTTTTAAAAAAAAGAAATGTATTCTTAAATATCTCAATGCAGTGGTAAATATAAATTACCAAGTTTATGGTTAGGGAGCAAAAGCTCTAATCCACTCTGAGAATAAGACAGGGGAGATATACTGTATATACTATTAGAGGAGATATACTATTAAAGGGTGAATCTGGTAAATATCATCAGACTCAGAGATCAACTTTTTTTTTATTTAAAAAACAACGTCTTCCTTCAAAAACAAAGTGTCATTTTAGGAGCGTTCGTTTGATTTTATAATCATTAGTGGGGTCAAATCGAGAATTAATAGAAAACTTCTTGGTGAAAGGAATTTTGTGGTTGTGACAGTGTATGTGGTTTTCGTTCAGAAATTACATTCATTTTAAAAACAGAATGTTAAAAACAAGTGAAAATGTCAAACAACATTCTTTCATTCAGCGAATGTACAAAGATTTTTCGTCTGAATATTCTCGTCCGACAATCAATACGTGTATAGCCAGCATAAGGCTCGGTTCACACCTATGCAGTTTGCTTTTGATCCGTTTCTGCAGTGCTTTTTGCTGTGCGTTTTGATTTTTGCACACGTGATTTTGTTGCATTTTTTTTGGAGAATTTGTTGTTGGGCAGATTAAAAAACACAAATTACTCCAAAAACGCATTACATGCTTTTTAGCAGCTTCTCCATTGAAGTATATTGAACCAAAAGAGCACTGTTTTGCGTTAAAAAAAAAAAAAAAAGTCCCTGACCCTTTCCAAATACGCAGCAGCTGAAAAATGCATAGATGTGAACGTGTCCCATAGGAAACCATGTAAATGAACTGTAGTGCGTTTCTGCAAAAAGGACCAAAAAACACATAGGTGTGAACCAGGTCTAAGACGTTTATTAACATAATGGGGTTTTTTTTTTAACCCAATTATGTTACTGGCCGATTAATCGATTATGAAAATAGTAATCGATTAACTTCATAATCGATTAGTTGTCGATTAATCGATTATTTGTTTCAGCCCTAACTTGAATGCTTTATAGTATTCCCCTATATATCCATCAGGGTCGGGGGACTTGTTTAGTGGTAATGTATCAATAGCTTGTGACATTTCCTGGATTGTGAAAGTGAGTTCAGGTGCCTTAGTTGTGCTGGAGTTAGTTGGGGAAGAGACACTTTCTTTAGGAAGTCATTTATAGCCTCGGGGGTTGGTTGTATGGTATGCGGGTCATCTGCTAGATTGTACAGAGATCCATAGTAATGCCTAAATGTGTCAGCTATGTTTTGTGGGTGGTAATGTTTGTCTTTAGTGAGCGGGTGTGAGATGAATGGTATTTTGGTTTTGTACCTGCACCCCAGTAGGCATTGTGCTAGAAGTTTCCCCGCCCTATTACCATTTACATAATAATTCATGTTTAAACCTCTAGTAGACTTTTCAAATTTTCCTAACAGTAGTAATCGAAGATCGTATCGGAGTTGTGATGGTTGTTTAGAAATTGAAGGTGTAGGGGTATGTTTGTTTCTAATTTCTAAATTATGAAGTTTGCTCCTAAGAGTTTGTAGTTGCTGTTGGTGCTACCTCTTCCTCCTTGCCCCCCAATTTAATAAAGATACCCCTCATGAACGCCTTGTGTGCGTTCCAAAGCGTAAACTTATCATCTACAGAATTTACGTTTTCGTTAAAATACTGCAATAAATGTTGTTCCAATATATTTTTGGTATCTTTTTCCTACAAGAGAAGTGGGTTAGCTCTCCAAATTGGAACAGGGTTCGAGGAGAATGAGTCACTTATTGTCAGTACTACTGATGCATGGTCTGACCACGTAATGTGATTAATGGATGCAGATTCTGTTCTGGATAGAATCCATTGATCTACTAGAAATAGATCAATACGTGAGTATGACCTATGCGGTGAAGAAAAAAAGGTGAAATCTCTTTCCCCAGCATGAAGGCATCTCCAGGCGTCAAATAAGTTTTGTTGATGTATAGTATTTTGAAGCGTCTGGCTTGTTCTGATGGGAGTGGAGGTAGAGTCAAGGTGTGCATCTGGGATAAGGTTGAAGTCCCCACATATTAGCACAGCTCCTTTTTGATGAGCCCAGATTTTCTGAAAGGTTTTGTTGATGAAGCGTATTTGGTTAGAATTTGGAGCGTATATGTGCACAATAGTGAATGTTGAGGAGTTGATATTACAAGTTAAAATTATGTACTGTCCTTGGGGGTCTGCAATAACTTCATGGAGTTGTAATGAAACAGTGTCCCTTATTGCAGTAAGAACTCCTCATTTTTTTGAGTCTGTATCCGCAGTGAAAATATGGGGGAATTGCTTGTTTGTGCATTTTGGGGGGGATATGCTGCTGAAATGTGTTTTCTGGGCACATAAGACATCACTTTTGAATTGTTGGACTTCTTTCCATAAAGATTTGCGCTTAACAGGATGATTAAGTCCTTTAGCATTTATGGAAAGGAATGTCACACCCATGTGGACAAAAAAGGTTTAGTTGTTTGGCATTCTGTGTACATTTTTTTTTGCTAGTAGAGAGCTCCCCCATGTGGTCAAGACCCGTATGAGTTATATTGTTAAGTGCTAGTGCAGACCAGAAATGTGTTGGACTCACATTATGAAGTGCAGGCATCGTTCCAGTGAAGTTGTTCTACCTGGATATGCTGGTGGGATCTTTTTGAGATCGTTGATCTGGAGTGGATAGTAGTAGCTTTGTCTGAGAGCTGTAAGGGAATCTAAAAGTTCTGACTGTGTTGAGAAAATAGAACAGAAGAAAAAGCAAAACTGAAGGCATACATGCAAATTTCATCTGTGAACAAGATTTTTAAGTATTGTAGGTGAACAAACTGAACCAAGCATGGGTATTTTGTACCTGAATGCAGCATCTTGTTGCTCAAGTGGTCTTAGAAGGGTGAGTTCGTGAGCTGAGAGAGGCTACACCATAGAACTGAAGATAACACTTGTTTACTTTCCATATGATGTGTTTTTGTGGCATTCTTTGCTGTAACCTTTTGCCATTCACGATCTGTGTGAGGAATGCTCCTAGGGGAGTTTGGTCTGCTGTCAGGCTCTTGAAGTATCTCCCATTCTTTAAGCAGGGATAGACCTTTTTCCAGTCAGTCTATTGTGAAAGTATGGCCTTCTTTGGTGGTTGTGATTTTTGTAGGAAAGCCCCATCTATAGTTGATCTTATGATTCCTGAGGGCTTTGGTGATTGTAGTGAGGCTCCGTCTTTTCTGGAGGGTGTACTGCAAATAATTGCAGATTTTGATATTGTGAGGGAATATGCTCCTTGGTGCGCATTACCGACATTAATTTTTCTTTTGCATGATAAAAATGCAAACGTAGTATGACATCCCTTGGGATCTGTTCAGGGAGGTATGCAGGTTTGGGCAGGAGATGAATCCTGTCTATGATCACATCTAGATCCAGGAGCTCAGGGAGGATTTCTTTAAACAGAGTGGTAGTGTATTCTCGCAGGTCTCCTTGCTGAATGGACTCTGGGATCCCTCTGATTTTTAGATTATTCCTCCTATTTCTGTCCTCCATGTTGGCCATTTTGGATTTGAGCTCTTCTATTACCTCTTCTTTTTCATCATGGGCATCTACCAGATCGTTTACAGTATCTGCAAACTTCCCCATCTTGTTTTTAATGTGTCCCACTCTTGACTCTACAGCCTGTATTTCCTTATTAAACTTTTGCATGCATGACATCATGTCAGTTTGGATCGAGCTCCTTAGGGACAGTAACATGTCCTTTAGTACTGTATCCATAACTGGTTGATTATTAGCGGAGAATACCTCAATGCTGTCAGGCAGCTCTCTAGTGTCCTCCCCAGAATCAGTGCTGGGACTAGACGTGGGGCTGCATCCAGAGCCATCCATCCAGAATTTGGCCTTAGCTGGGCTTGCAGACTGAAGTGTGTTGGGGTAGGAATGCTGGCTGCAGGGCGACCCACTATTTTTGCTATTAGATGCGGATTTAGCTGGGATGGAGTGTGAGCTATGGGCCGGGGTGGATGTATGGCCGGTGCCATCTTGCCTACCTCTGTGTTTTCCATGACACAAAATTTGAAGCTTCTGGGCTCTTCTGAGTTCTTTCCTTTTCCTGGCCATGGTCCCCGAGGTTGTGGTGTGCAGACCGCTCCATTTTTGGGGTGAAAACCCCCTCTGGAAAGTCGCTGTGTGCCGCTATTTGTCTGTTGGAAGAGGAGCTCAGCTCTCACGCTGCCATCCTGTTCCACGGCCGGCCACGCCCCCTCGGAAAAAAAATTCTTGTTAATGAGAACAGACAGTGGAAGACTTAGCTATGTATGGCCAATCACGTTTTCATTTACTGACACATAATCACACACATTACTGACACATAATCACACACATAGGTTGGACTTGATGGACTTGTGTCTTTTTTCAACCTCACCTACTATGTAACTATGTAACTTGTGAACATATCCTCGCTCAAACCTCCCAATGGTCCATAATGTTTAAAACAGGTACGGGATTCTGGTGTGTAGAGTAAATATCCAGAATACTTTGCGCTTGCAAAGTATTCTGAACTTGTCCCCTCCTCTTTTGGGGGTAGTAATTTTCTCCATACCCTGTATAGAAAGGCTAGTGACATCCTTAAAATGTATGAGGTTCCAGTGTTTAGCAACATTTGTGGATTTGTTTTTTTCAAGGTCGTATAGATGATCGTATAATCGATCTTTCAGCCTACCTGTAGTACGGCCAACATACTGGATCTGACATTGTTCGCATGTGATAACGTAGATGAGAAGTCTGGAATTACAGTTAGTGAAGGATGTAATGTCAAAAGTTTTACCGTTTACACTAGAGCTCACAACTTGGCCTCTTTTTATATAACGACAATAGTCGCATCCTTTAATACCACATTTAAAGTTACCTTTAAAGTGAAGTCAATTGGAGCCTGATTGTGTGCTGGAGAACAAACTGGGTGAAAGGGATCTTCCCAGAGTGGGGGCTCTATGAGAAACCGATCTTATACCCTTTGAAAGAATTTCATTGTAAATAGGGTCATTAAATAAGACAGGTAGGTATTTAGTTACTGTAGTACGAATTTTTGAAAATACTGTGCTATAGGGTGTAGAAAAAATAGGAACATTGCTCATAGAAATGGAAAGTTTGTTGACATGATTTTTATCTTTATTCTCCTCCAGTAAGTTGTTTCTAGGGACCTTATTGGCTGCAGAGAGGGCCCTAAAAATGACTTTCTCTGGGTACCCTCTATCCTTGAACCTTTGGGTCATGTCCATGGCCTCTTTTTGAAAAGTTTCCGGTGTGCTACATAGTCGCTTTAATCTCAAGAACTGGCCAAACGGTACACCTCTGATGGTGTGTCTCGGATGGGCAGAATCGGCACTTAACAGAGCATTTCCGGCTGTAGATTTCCTGTATATACACGTTGCCCCCTCACCATTGATACCAGACAATTTCACATCCAAAAATTCAATGGCGCTCTCTTGGAGGTCCCCAGTGAACTTTAGATTAAGAGAGTTGTTGTTTAAATAAGAAAAACAGTTTTCTAATGAAACATTAGCGTCCGATGTCATAAACAACAGGTCACCTATATAGCGACAGAAAAAAAACGTATCCAACCAGCGGGGGGCTATCATGTCCAAAAATGCGGCTCCTCTCCCACCAACCCATATATAGGTTGGCCAGTGAGGGCGAAAAATGGTGTTAGACAGCACTTATTCATTTACATATACCTCTGTGATTAGGTACATATAGATACCCACTGTATATATATAGATATATATATATATATCTATATATATATCTATCTATATAGATATATAGATAGATATATATATAGATATATATATATATATATCTATATATATATATATATATATATATAGAGGTTTTTCATTACAGTATAATTTATGTTAACTCCTTTTTGAACTTCTCTTTGTATTCTTTCTTTGCCTTATTGGGTTTTTTTCGGCTTTTTTACCTTATTGATTTTTTGTACTTGTGGTATGGTGGCCTTCATGTTTTCGATTATTTGACCAGCTACCATTTTTCTTCTCTATTATTACTTATTTTTTCTACTTTTTTGCTAAAGGTAGTTCCTGGATCTCCCAAATCGTCATCATATCTAAAATGAGGGTTCTTGCTATACTTTCTCCCCGTGAGCATTTCTTATGTTTTGTCCGTTATACGTAATGAAAGAACATTCACCACATAGTCTTCACATTTCAATGAATGGGTGATTCATAGACTGGATTTGCTCAACAGTTCTTTTGGACATCACTAGAATGCTCATAGATATATATATATATATATATATATATATATATATATATATATATATATATATATACACATATATTTTTTCATCTGGTGTATATGCTATGATACAGTTCTTTTATACATAAATGAAATATTTTTAAATTTTGTGATAATAACATGTATAGAAATTTTCAATGATGATAAGTGTTTAATTGGATAGGAAGTTAATTTTTTCCAAGTCATCTTCCAGGACAGCTTACAGAGAGATGGGCTCCTCCCACCTCACACAGGAAACACATGATCCACATCATAAAAGCAGCATACATGTATTAGCCCTTCAGTATTTGTGTTTCCTCTGGCCAGTCAGAAACTCCAAACAGATGTTTGTTATTTTTCCAGCCTTCGTGCTGGGTGGCAGGGGCCTCCCAACGTCCATACCCAGGGCAAACAGGGGTAGTACTCCTGGGGTATGAGTCAGTTTGGGCCACCCAGAGACCTGATAGAGTGGTCTGGGGTGAAAGTAAGGGACCCCCTCTCCCGATTGACGGTTGTAGCCTCAGTGAGGTACCTGTGAGGCATGGAGGAGGTGATCCAGGGGGTCCATCCGAAATGGCACAGCAGGGAGTTCTCCTAGTGGAGGCGCAGGCCACCACATGGTTCGGGTGCCTTTGTTCTGCCGTTTACAGAGATCTCCATGTTGCAGGGCTTTTCTATCCTCAGTATGTGAATCGTGCTGGTGGCACAGAGTGATGAAGTAACTTCCAGCGCTGACTTCAGGAAGTGACATGGCAGGAAGTCCAGTCTTGGTACACCCAGACGCCGGGAAGCGAAGCCCTAGCTAGGATATCGGAAGGATAACAGGGCTGTGCCGGAGGGCGGTCTCGGATCCACAGCGCCGCACCGGATTCTCCACACCTCCTTAAATAGGGTCCTGAATAACAAGATGGCGCCGAAGGCTTCCAGGAGCATGGAGACACCAGGATCCATGGAAGCAGGTCTGGAGGCGCCATCCGTTGATTCAGGCATTAAGGTAAGAAAATAGGGGGCAGTCAAAATAAAAGGGGAGTGCGAATAGGACCCAAGGTGTCCTTACCTTCAGTGAAGGAAAAGGAACAAACTGCGGTTTAACCTGCTATAACTTTATTAGAACAATTTAGGAGAAAAAAATATTTATCATTGAAAGGAAAGCATAAACAATAGGAATTTGCACATGGTAAAAACTGACAACGTTGTCACTTAAAAAGGAATGCCCATGAGTTCAGCCATATCCCAGTCATCCACATGTGTCAATCATTTCAAGTTATTAAGTGTGACTTAATATATAGTGCTTTCGTGTGTTTAGTCGAGGTGAGTTCCGGGAAACCTTGGTAGCACAAGTCAATACCCATATTGTGCTTAACCATGGACCTCCAGACTCCCTATGTGCCTATAGAGCTGCTGCATTAAGTCTTTTTACAATGTTGAAAAAAGCATTGGTCATCACAGACAAATAAATGCAATTCTGGCTAGAAAGTATCCCTGCTAGTTAGTGAACAAGACAGGTTTAATTTCTGGGTGTAGCACTGTCAATCATAGAGATAGTAAAAAATACAGCACGCTGTGATGTAAGCATGCGACTTGAGTCAAGGAGAAATAATAGATCCACAATAAGCCTGTTAGTCTTTCAGCACCATGTTTCCATGAAACAATAAAGATAGCACCGTATATGAGTTAGATAGGAAAATATAGTCAGCTGAGTCAAATCACAGAGCCTCAAAAAATGTTCAGGCTGTGATCGCTTGCTGGATATACCAGTTGAAAAAAGACACTGTTTAGACGATATTAAATTGATCCTCAATTGCAGCGACAAGGTGGTGAATCCAGAGTCCTTTGTAGGGGTCCACAGGTGTGCAGCATGCAAATCTCTGTATTCCTAGTCCTGGTGACACACACAGGATGTTATCCACTCAAAACCAGCATGGGGCCGCCTGGCCGTTTACTTCGTTTTCAGTTGTTCGTTGATTTCCAGTTTGCAGAGATAGGATGAGGGCTAAAGAGTGATGAAAAGCTCAGGTTGGCTATCGGCAGAGGGCATGTGTAGGCGCACACACCGACATGTTTCACCCACTTGTGACGTGGGTTTCTTCAAGGTAGTGCTCCTTCCCTTTTCTTATCCTCCTGTGGTGGGGGCACAGGGGGCATTGTGTTTTTTTCCAGAGCCCTTTTTATTGATATGCTTAGGGTGAACAGGTGTCGCACATACTAACATAGGCTCCGGAGAGTGTTACTTTAAAAAAAAAAAACCCAGAGAGCAGGAAGCTCTTGCTGAACCTATCCCCTGTACTTCCGGCACCAGTAATAGTGTTAGGCCAATGGTCCTGACCCAGGCATGGGCAGTCCACCAGCACGGAGTACTGGAAGAGAGCTCAGTCAGCCTCAGGGTCTGAGGAGGGGGACTGTAATGAGGAAAGACCCAGCAACGTTCAAAGATCCCTTTTTCCTTCAGAGGAAACAGAGAAGCTATTAAAGGCTATATACGACGACACCCTGGAGCTGGAGGAACCAGAGGACCAGGAGTTGTCTGTACATGACCTTTTATATGCAGACCTTCAGCCTAAACAGAGCAGAACCTTTCCTGCACATACGTCCATAAAAGAGACAGTACTTCAGGAATGGAGGAGACCGGAAAAGGGAGTCTTCTTTCCTAAAAATTTGAAAAGAAGGTTTCCCTTCAAAGAGGAGGATACAAAGTTGCGGGAAAAGTGCCCCAGACTGGACGCTTCCCTATCTAAAGTTTCAAAAGGTTCAGAGCTTTCCTTTGAGGACTCAGGCACCCTAAAGGAGCCAATGGACGGAAAGGCGGAAGGGTATTTAAAGAAAGTGTGGGAAGCCTGCTCTGCTAACTTTAAGCCAGCACTAGCCACTACATGCATGGCTCGTATGATTGATTTATGGCTTAAACAGCTCCGCACTCTTCTGGAGTCAGATACTCCCAGGGAAGAGATTTTGGATGCTTTACCAACGCTAAATAAGGCAGTAGCCTATATAGCAGATATGTCCACGGAGTCTGTAATATTCTCGGCCAGGTCTATAGCATTAATTAATGAAGCCAGGGGGGCTATCTGGCTGAAGTCCTCGGGAGGAGACACAGTGTCAAAGGCCAAACTCTGTTTCCTCCCCTTTAATGGAGATTTGCTCTTTGGTAAAGAGCTAGAATCTGTCCTAGAGAGGTCAGCCGATAAAAAGAAAGGATTTCCTGTCCCCAAAAACAACAGCAAAAAATACATTTTCGTTCCTTCCAGAGATCAGGTGAAAGGAACTATCATCAGGGGGATAAAAGACAGCATAAAAAGGGTTTTGCAGCCACGCAAGACCAGAAAAGAGGGTGGCAATACAGGAGGGGAAGGGGCAGAGGTAGCTTCCTTTTTAAACCCCCCCAGCCTAAAGGCTCTTCCCAGTGACTCAGTCAGCCATGTGGGAGGAAGGTTGGGGTCATTCCTCCCACAGTGGCAGACCATTTGCAGCAGCAGCAGCTTTATCCTATATCTGATAAAATCGGGGTACAGGATAGAGCTCTTGGGCTGCCCCCCCCTCAAAAATTTCACACAACAATTCTCCCGAAAGACGTGGAGAAGGCAACAGCTATGTCTTCTCTCCTACAGAGTATGCTGGAGGAGAAGGTGGTAAGCTTCATCCCCCCAACCCTAAGAAAAAGGGGGTTTTATTCTCACTTTTTTTGATAAAAAAGCCATCAGGAAAATTTTGACTCATTTTGAGCCTGAAGCAAAGTGAACATGTACGTAAGGTACAAACGATTCAAAATGGAGTAAATTTACACCACCAGAGATTTGTTAACCCTGGGGTCTTCATAGTCTCATTGGACCTAAGAGACGCCTATCTTCATGTCCCCGTTCGAAAGGAGTCCATGCAGTTTCTCAGGTTTGCAGTGGAGAAGGGGTTCAAGAACCTCTATTTTCAGTTCAATGCTCTGCCCTTCGGATTGACGTCAGCTCCACGCACCTTCATGAAGATTCTGGCAGAAGCTCTGTGGACCCTGAGATCGGAGTGAATTCATATAATTCCCTATCTGGACGACCTGCTGATCTTTGCAGACTCAGCAGACGAGGTGAAACAGAACCTGAGCAGAACTATCAGACACCTTCAGCAGCTGGGGTGGCTGGTAAATTAGGAGAAGTCACAGTTGGTACCTACTCAAAGTATAGTATTCCTAGAATACCTAATAGACTCAACTACATCCAAAATGTTTCTGATGAAAGAAAAAGTGGCAACAATAATTGCTGAGGTGAGCAGCCTCTGGGCATGTACAGAGACCTCAATTCAAGGTATAATGAGGGGTCTTGGTTTGATGACAGCAGCCATCCCAGGAGTCCAGTGAGCACAATTCCATACTCGAGCACTTCAGACGTTCATGCTTTCTGTCTTGGATGGAAGGAAGGAATCTCTTAAGAGGCAGACAGAGATCCCGCAGGAAGTAAAACTCTCAATAGAGTGGCAGTTGATCCCTGCAAATCTCTCTGCAGGTCTACTTTGGTCCCAACACAGCCCTCTGGCGGTCACCACAGACGGGGTGGGGAGCCCATTCAGGCGCACATATGGCCCAAGGGGTTTGGAACCAGCAGGAAGCCAGCCTTTCCTCCAATGCAAGGGAGCTAAGAGCAGTTCTAAAGGCTCTAGTAGCCTTTGGTCCGACTCTGAGGGGAAGACACATGCAGGTCCTTTCGGACAATATTACCACAGTAAGTTACATCAACAAGCAGGGAGGTACAAGAGTCCCAGGTCTTATGGGGATAGCAGAAAAGATTCTTCAATGGACGGAGGCAAATCTTTTATCATGTCTTCAATTCACATAAAAGGGGAATTAAATACTCTGGCAGATGTCCTAAGCAGGGAGATTCTGTCACAGACAGAATGGTGCTGGAATCGAACAGATGGTCTATCTGTGGGATTCCCCACTTCTGCACTTTTTTGCTACAAGGCAGAACAGGCAGTTGGAACAATTTTTCTCCCTACAGAGAGCTCGTCTCAGTCTAGGCCTAGATGCCCTATTCCAGTTCTGGGAGGCAAATCTGGTGTATGCGTTTCCACCTTTTGCCCTCATTCCAAAGATTATCCGGAAGATAAGAGTGTCGAACACGAAGGTTATCCTGATCGCACCATTCTGGCCAAGGAGGTCTGACTCAGCATCACAGAGCCTTGGAGACTGCCTTACAGGACAGAACTCATATCAGGGAGAGGTGAATCATCCAGAAGTGAGCTCTCTTTCTCTGATGGCCTGGCTTCTGAGAGGGAGAGCAGAGAGGGTTATCGGCAAAAGTAATCAATACCATTCTTAGCAGCTGGAAGCCGTCCATTAACACAATTTACAATAAAATCTGGAAAAAATTTGGGGTCCGGCGCCTGCTTAATAACAGAGTGTCAGGAGCCATGATCCAGGCGGTCCTAGATTTCCTCCAAGCCAGAGCAGATCTAAATCTGGTCGTCAGTACCCTTAAGGTACAGGTATCGGCTCTGTCTAGCTTTTTAAATCAAAGACTTCAGATTTCTTGCATCCATCAACCGTAAGTGGGTCCCCATGTCAAGGAGGTTCCCTCCCTGGGACTTATCCACTGTGTTGCAAAGTCTTTGTAAAACACCGTTTGAGCCATTAGACGAACTGCCCATAAAGCTCTTAACCTTGAAAACTGGTTCTGGTTGCCCTAGTCTCCGCTAGGAGGGTTGGTGAGATACAGGCGCATTCAGTGATTGAGCCCTTCTGCATCATCTTGCAAGACAAGATTAACCTCTCGCTGGACCCAGCATTTCTCCCCAAAGTACCGTCTAACTTCCATAGGTCGGAAGAGATCGTGATACCATCATTTTGCGGAAATCCTAAAAATGACAAGGGGGCAGGATTTAATAGGATAGATGTCAGGAGATGCTTGATCGCTTACAAGGAATGACGACGTTCCACCAGCCTGTTTGTGTTGTTTGCAGGTTCAAACAGGGGTAAAAGGGCATCTAAAAATACCATCGCAAGGTGGATGAAGTCAGCCATCACAGAGGCATACAAAGCAGCATCCCGGACACCTCCGTTAGGAATAAATGCTCATTCCACAAGAGCGGTTTCTACTTCTTGGGCTGAAAGGGCAGGAGCGTCTTCCCTTCAGATTTGCAAGGCCGCAACCTGGTCCAGGTTCCAGACATTCGTAATTCATTAGACTGGATCTGCTTGCCAGCCAAGACCAGTCTTTCGGCAGGAAAGTGCTGCAGGCTGTGGTCCCACCCTGATCAGGTAGTCCTATTTTGTCCTCTCTGTAAGCCGTCCTGGAAGATGACTTGGAAAAACAGTGTTATTACCTGTTAACTACTTTTTCCAGAAACCTTCCAGGACAGCGTCAGTTCCCTCCCTTCTTTGTTGGTGATTAGCAATGTAAAACATAGAGTAAAGATAAAGCTACGCTAATGAAGGTTTATTGATTGCTTATTCTGAATCCTTCGGTTATTTGTTAATACTGAAGGGCTAATACATGTGTGCTACTTTTATGATGTGGATCATGTGTTTCCTGTGCTAGGTGGGAGGAGCCTATCTCTCTGTAACCCATCCTGGAAGATTCCTGGAAAAAGTAGTTAATAGGTAATAACACTGTTTTTTATATGATGATAAATATTTAAGTGTTAACTTATATTTGGAGTCTACGTCCACAGTTAGTTGTACAAACCAGGATTATGTTTATATGTGTGTGTATATATATATATATATATATATATATATATATATATATATATATATATATATATATATATATATAGATGTACATGTATACATCCTTTGGAACATATGTGACTTCATGATGTACCTATTGCATATACAACAGAGATCTGGTGGATCCCATATAAAAGTATACACACGGGATATATATATGAGTACACGTTCCTTACACACAATTGGTGTTAGACAGCACTTATTCATTCATTTATTTACATATACCTCTGTGATTAAGTATGTTTTGGCACACTTATATATATTCATATAAATTTTTCACTATTATCATTAACACAGATTTATTATTATCACATAGTCACTCATTTTATTTTATTCAAATGTTTAATTCTTATCACATTTTATTTTTATTTTCATTTTATTTATTCACCAACTATTCAGGTGTTCGCATATTTATTGGACATATTTACAGCTCACAGTTCATTGGAACAATTTATTAAAACAAAATAAGTTATTTAGAGACTTTATTTTAGTTGGTTTAAATTTAATGTACTTAATTAAATGTGCACTGAATTCACATATTCATGTGTATTCCCCCAACTCAATCAATCAAGGGTTTCTTTCAATTGAAGATCTAATTGAGTAGTTAGACTCAATTAACTACACATGGAGTCACATATTTGAAACATTTTAGTATATATATTGCACTGTTTTTGGTGGTAGGGCAGCTATGACTAAGCACTGTTAAGTGTGAAACGTGTCAGCTTGTTTGTCCCATTTTTTGCTGTGGTTTGTACCTGTTGGACTTTTTCCAAATAAAGGTTATATTCCGGAGTGCGGCTGTCCAAAAGACACTGAGGACACTGCACCCGAAAACACTGAAGAGAGAGAGGAGCATAGGGTCAAATGAAATTGTTTGTAAAAGTAATTTGATAAACCATCAGGTCCTGGGGATTTCCGCAATGGGAGAGGTCTGATAGCTTTAGTAATCTCTTGAGGAGTAATGGGAGAAGTTCACGGCCTGCAGGTTAGTATTTGTAAGAGTGGGTAAATTTAGAGATGCCAAGGAGGCATCAATAAGGATATCAATGGGTTGAGGAGTAGTAGGGTAGTTTTTTAATTTATATAAAGGAGGTATAGTACACAAACAAGTACTAGCTACATCCTGCCACCGTAACCTCCTAACATTTTCAAAATTTGCCCCTTCTTAACCAATGGAAAAAAAAAAATTCTCTCCCTGGTTATCTACTACAGCCTTCTTATTGGCCTACCTCAGGCTATCCTCCCTTCAGCCTATCATGAATGTTGCCACTAGACGCATCCACCCTACTAACCCATCTGTTGTTGTTGCCCCTCTCAGCCATTTCCTCCACTGGCTTCCAGTAGCCCAACATGATTAATTGGTATTGCTGGTCTTGGCTTTAGTCTTCACGACTAAGCCATTAACCGCTTCAGCCCTGGAAGATTTTACCCCCTTCCTGACCAGAGCACTTTTTGCGATTCGGCACTGCGTCGCTTTAACTGACACTTGCGTGGTCATGTGACATTGCACCCAAACAAAATTGATGTCCTTTTTTTCCCACAAATAGAGCTTTCTTTAGGTGGTATTTGATCACCTCTGCGGTTTTAATTTTTTGCACTATAAACAAAAAAAAGCGACAATTTAAAAAAAAAAAGCAATGTTTTTTACTTTTTGTTATAATAAATATCCCCCAAAAATATATACAAAAACTATTTTTTTCCTCAGTTTAGGCCGATATGTATTCTTCTATGTATTTTTGGTTAAAAAAAATCGCATTAAGCGTATATTGATTGGTTTGCGCAAAAGTTATAGCATCTACAAAATAGGGGATAGTTTTATGGCTTTTTTTAATATTTTTTTTTTTTTTTTTACTAGTAATGGCGATCTGCGATTTATTTATTTATTTTCCGAGACTGCGACATTATGGCAGACACATCTGACAATTTTGACACATTTTTGGGACCATTGGCATCTATACAGCGATCAGTGCTATAAAAATGCATTGATTACTGTAAAAATGCCACTGGCAGGGAAGGGGTTAACACTAGGGGGCGATCAAGGGGTTAGATGTGTTCCCTGGGAGGTGATTCTAACTGAAGGGGGAGAGGATTGTGTAGGGGAGATGACAGATCGTGGTTCATACTCTGTAAGAACAGACGATCTGTCTCTTCTTCCCTCAGAGAACCGGAAATTGTGTTTACACACACAGATCCCAGGTTCTCCGTGTGTCAGCCGCGATCGCAGGAGCCCGGCGGTGATCGTGACCGCCGCCATTCACATCGGCTCTGGCAGCGCGCACGCACCCCTAGTGGCCACAGAGCGAAGCGACGTAACATAACGTCGCTTCGCCCAGCCGTGCCATTCTGCCGCAGTACAACTGCAGCGGATGGTCGGCAAGTGGTTAATATTCCCAGCTGTGTTCTCTTTCTGAGAGACATGTTAAATTGGAAGGTTGTGCTTGTCTCTATGTAAGAAGTGATCTATGTAAGCACAGTGATAATGATGATGTGGAGTTTTAACTACCTGGAAATTGACAGCAGTAATGGCACTGCTGGAACAGTTAAAAGACAAAAATGTATTAATCTATTACAAGGGCACATGTGAGGCATGTATGGGCACATGTGAGGCATGGATGAGTATGTATGGGGACATGTGAGGCATGTGTGGGCACACGTGAGGCATGGATGAGCATGTATAGGCACATGTGAGGCATGGATGAGCCAGGGATGAATGAATGGATGGGCACAGATCAGCACTGTGGGCACTCCAGAGACAGCCCACGGCGCTGCTGCACCCGGCTCTCCCCTTTCCTCGCACACTGTACTGATCGGTGCGAGGAGAGGGGAGGAGCTGCACCGGACAAGCTCCGGTTTGTTGGCAAGTGGTCACTCCATTATTGGACAGAGCGATCACGTGGTAAAGGGCCGGTGTCGGACTCGATCGCCACGGGGATACCCGCGATCGCCTCACGGAGAGGACGAACGGGGAGATGCTGATGTAAACAGCATCTCCCCGTTCTGCCTAGTGACAAGTGTCACTCGATCTCTGCTCCCTGTCATTGGGAGCAAAGATCAGTGACGTCACACACCAGCCCATCCCCCTGACAGTTAGTAATCACGCCCCTAGGACACACTTAACCCCTCCCCACCCCCTAGTGGTTAACCTCTTCACTGTCAGTGTCATTTACACAGTAATCAATGCATTTTTAATCGCACTGATCGCTGTATAAATGACAATGGTCCCAAAAATGTCCGACATGTCCGCCATAACGTCGCAGTCACAATAAAAAAAAATCGCTGATCGCCGCCATTACTAGTAAAAAAAAATGTTTTAATATAAATGCTATAAAACTATCCCCTATTTAGTAAACAGTATAACTTTTGCGCAAACCAATCAATCAACGCTTATTGCGATTTTTTTTTTTACCAAAACTATGTAGAAGAATACGATCGGCCTAAACTGAGGAAAAAAAAATGTTTTTTTATATATTTTTGGGGGATATTTATTATAGCAAAATGTAAAAAATTATGCGTTTTTTTCAAAATTGTTGCTCTTATATTGTTTATAGCGCAAAAAATAAAGATCGCAGAGGCCATCAAATACCACCAAAAGAAAGCCCGCAAACAGTTTGCTGAAGACAAGCAGACTAAGGACATGGATTACTGGAACCATGTCCTGTGGTCTAATGAGACCAAGATAAACTTATTTGGCTCTGATGTGTCAAGCAGGTGTGGCGGCAACCAGGTGAGGAGTATAAAGACAAGTGTGTCTTGCCTACAGTCAAGCATGGTGGTGGGAGTGTCATAATCTGGGACTGCATGAGTGCTGCCGACACTGGGGAGCTACAGTTCATTGAGGGAACCATGAATGCCAGCATGTATTGTGACATACTAAAGCAGAGCTTAATCCCCTCCCTTCAGAGACTGGGCCGCAGGGCAGTATTCCAACATAACGACCCTAAACACACCTCCAAGACTGCCTTGCTAAAGAGGCTGAGGGTAAATGTAACAAAACGTCCCACACTCTGCTTGAGTGCTTTCGTCATATACCACTTCCTCCCAGTCTGAATATAGATATCAGATATTCCAACCACTCACAAGCACAAAACAAGACAATACTTGTTTAGTTGCTGAACATGGACTCTTTATTAGAACCAGAATACAAGTCTTATATACAGTTAAAGAGGAGGAGGTTCCCCCTTCCTACTTATATTACTCTAACAATACACCTGTAACCAGAAAATAAAGTAACAGAGCTAATAACTAATCCCTTAAAGCAGCCGATGTGACTCCCTAGCTACACTACACATTATCATACATCTCAACACAGAACTCCTTCATACAATTGCAGGATTAATTAGCACAAACAACAATGGATGAAAGACTCTTAGAAGCTGAGGGCAAGGCAGACTAGACTCATTTACATTATAGAAGACAACAGACAGGTGGCTGGAGTTGATGACATTAGAATCTAACAGTATGTGTCCCAACAGTATGAATCAGTCATTATTTCTAATATGGCATATACAGGGTTCCCAAAGTCTGTGTGTCTTGGGGGGGATATGGACCTGAATCCAAAGTAACACCACCTCAAGGGTCCCCAGGCATACAGCTCACAAAGAGCACCGTTCTACCCAAATGCCAGGGCCCATGATCGGTAGGCAAGAGGCTAGCATTCAGTCCCCTCCAAAAGCATCTGTCCTGGCTAGGTCTGTCACATTTCTCCCCCATCAATAGTCGACTAACAAGGTCCCAGACCTCCACCTGGTCTGAACATGCGTTAGTTGGGCAGAGTGAACTCACATAGTCAGTCCGCATGATCTCCAATCTTGGCTGCAAGGAATAGTTGACACCAGTAGGTGTGGGGCAGAGGTCATTTACTCTCTGTCTGGCTGCCAGCTCTTCAGCTGGGTGTTTTTTAACATTCCGGGGCTCGGTCTGCTGCTGGGCAGAGGGGCCGATCACCCCAGCTTCCTGAAGCTGTAGAGGCACTGTAGGTGCTAGGCAGAGGCCAGCGGTCCTCTGCCCTGTTGCCTGTGATTCAGCTGGGAGTAGCAGCTTCACTACATCAGCTTGTCTCCGGAGAGAGGGACCGACTGCCCCGCCTCCCTGGATCTCCACAGTTGTTGCCCGAGGCTGGGCAGAGGTTGGTAGCACTCTGCCCTGTTGACAGCAGTTCTGCTGGGTACTCCATATCATCCGCTTCAGCTTACCGGTTGGGCAGGAGGCTGGATTCCTCCACTCCCAAACTGTGTAGCTGCCATTGGGGAGGTGAGCTGGCTGCTTCCTTTTCCATTCCCTCATCTGGCTGCTGGGACGACGTGTCTATGGTACTGTCTCCCAGGTGCACGGATCTTTGCTGGGGAGGAAAGACCGCCTCCACCCTGGCCAACTGTTGGGGTGGGACGACGAACACCTCCTTTCCCTTCTCCCTCTGTATCTGCTGCTGGGAAGTGATTGCCACCTTCTCAACCTGAGCCTCCGGAACTGCCACAGGTGTGGGGCAAAGGTCTTGGACCCTCTGTCCGGTGACCAGCGCTTCAGCTGGGGAAGTTCCTTGCAACTCCACAGATACTGCTGTTGGTGCTAGGCAGAGCACAGTGAAGTTTGGCCCTGATACCAGCTCTTCTGCTGGAGGCTCATCAGGTTGTTCTTCCTCAGCAGAAAAGTCTATCAAATCCCCTGTCTCTGCAACTGGTGTCTGGGAATAGAGGTTCACCATCTCCTGTCCATGGAACCCAGAAGATGCTCTTGGTGCTGGGCAGAGGTTAGCAGAGCTCTGCCCTGTTGTCAGCATTTCAACTTTGAGGTTGGCAATCTCCAGATTTTCCACTGTCGATTCTTTGGCATGCTGCTGGGCAGGCACATTCCTCCATCCAAGCTCATCCCATGCAGAAACAAGATCGTCAAGGTCAGTAAGCACTTGCTGCATTTGTCATAAGACCTCCATGTCCATAGCTGCATGGGCAGGTGAGCAAAGCACACTGTTACTATGCCACCTTGCCAACTCTTCAGCCAGGATTTCAGAGTTGTTGGCTGGTATTTCCTGATAGTCCCAGGCAAAGGGAGCCCAGCCCTGGCGCTGAGCAGAGTCTAGCAGCTGTCTGTAGGCGATCTCCAGCTCCCATTCCTGAATGGCCAGAAACTTTATATCTTCCAGTGCCCAGTGCACTTCCGAGACGTTCAGTAGCCCTTCTCTGAAATCCATGATTTCGTCCAACCGCCACTCCAAATCACTCCCAAAGTTAGGGTCCCCTGTCAGCCTCACATACAACAGTTCCAGCCCGCCGTAGCCAAAGCCTTCCATTGGGCTGTCATCCGCTATCTAAGGGCATGCTTTAGATACATGACACCGGAGGGCTCTGTAGCTCGCATCCAGCCGCATCTGTGCCCAGACCAGCCTGCTTAATTTAGCTGTCTGCTCCTTGTGTGGTTTTTCTCCCAAAAACAGCACCCTCAATCCGTACTGCGACCAGTACCTTTCCTGGATGGAGGGGAGAACTTTTCCCTGGTGTCACTGCTCATGGGCTAGCGCTTCCTTCCAGAGTTTGCAGCCACTAGAATCAAACCATCCCAGCAGGACCTGCTCTGATACTGGTCCTCTGTGTTGTATCTGCATCTCTTGCAACCTCCTTCTGAATTCCTCTTCCATGGCAGCTGGTATCTGTACCTCTCCTCTCCTGCTATCCGGACCTTGGATCCAGGTGGAAGTTTGGATGTCCCAGACTGGTGGAAGCGTCCTGCTATCCGGACCTTGGATCCAGGTGGAAGTTTGGATGTCCCAGACTGGAGGAAGCGTCCCACTGCTTGCCACCAATGTAACGAAACGTCCCACACTCTTCTTGAGTGCTTTCGTCATATACCGCTTCCTCCCAGTCTGAATATAGATATCAGATATTCCAACCGCTCACAAACACAAAACAAGACGATACTTGTTTAGTTGCTGAACATGGACTCTTTTTTAGAACCAGAATACAAGTCTTATATACAGTTAAAGAGGAGGAGGTACCCCCCTCCTGCTGATATTACTCTAACAATACACCTGTAACCAGAAACATAAATTAACATGAGCTAATTAACTAATCCCTTAAAGCAGCCGATGTGACTCCCTAACTGCACTACACAATATCATACATCCCAACACAGAACTCCTTCATACAATTGCAGGGTTAATTAGCACAAACAACAATGGATGAAAGACTCTTAGAAGCTGTGGCAAGACAGACTAGACTCATTTACATTATAGAAAGCAACAGACAGGTGGCTGGAGTTGATGACCTTAGCATCTAACAGTATGTGTCCCAACAGTATGAATCAGTCATTATTTCTGATATGGCATATACAGGGTTCCCAGAGTCTGTGTGTTTTGGGGGAATATGGACCTGAATCCAAAGTAACACCACCTCAAGGGTCCCCAGGCATACAGCTCACAAAGAGCACTGTTCCACCCAAATGCCAGGACCCATGATAGGTAGGCAAGAGGCTAACATTCAGTCCCTTCCAAAAGCCTCTGTCCTGGCTAGGTCTGTCACAGTAAAGGTGATGGCCTGGCCAAGCATGTCTCCAGATCTAAACCCTATTGAGCATCTGTGGGGCATTCTCAAACGGAAGGTGGAGGAGCGCAAGGTCTCTAACATCCACCAGCTCTGTGATGTCTTATGGAGGAGTGGAAGAGGATGCCAGTGGCAACACGTGAAGCTCTGGTGAACTCCAAGAGGGTTAAAGCAGTGCTGGAAAATAATGGTGGCCACACAAAATATTGACACTTTGGGCCAAATTTGGACATTTTCACTTAGGGGTGTACTCACTTTTGTTGACAGTGGTTTAGACATTAATGGCTGTGTGTTGAGTTATTTTGAGGGGACAGCAAATTTACACTGTTATACAAGCTGTACACTCACTACTTTACGATGTAGCAAAGTGTCATTTCTTCAGTGTTGTCACATGAAAAGATATAATAAAATATTTACAAAATGTGAGGGATGCACTCAGTTTTGTGAGATGCTGTGTATGCAGTAAAGTATGCTTGTTATACTTACTGTGAAGTAAAAGATTGGTTGGATAAAGATTTGGACTTTATAGGCACACGCATAGATTTATGTAAAAAAAGTTTTATATTTTAATCGGATAAAGTTAAAAACAATGTATATACACACATATTAAACATATAAATGATTGACCTCATAGACTTTCATAGCACCTATAGTACTAAAAATTGGTCTAGTATATAAATGTACAATCGTTAGAGAATGGAATGTTAATATATCTCCAAAATTATTTGATACATTGGGTGGTTGAGGCGTGATGGCAGGTCGCTCATGAGGATCGTTCTACGTGTTACGCGCATTGATGCGCTTCTTCAGAAGCTTGAATATCTAGTCTGTGTGTGTATGTGTGTGTGTGTATATATATATATATATATATATATATATATATATATATATATATATATGCACAAACTAATTACATCATCCAGACACAAATATAAACATGCATGTAAACAGTAAACTACAATCCAATTTGTTAAAGTCTATCAATGCAGATAACCCAAAACAAGTGACAATCAAAAGGACAAGAAGCAAAACTGTGGGGACAAATATATCATTATGATATAGTAAGAATATACATATGTATATGTGGCCAACATACGTTGAAAAAACAAATTCTTACAAAGCTAAGAAGTTTTAGAGTAATAAGATGTAAAGATTGATATCACAATATCGGATATTAAGAGTCATATAGTTGTCCCAATACCTCGATCATAAAAGATTGTAAGTCTACAGGGAAAAAAAGATATAATAAGAAAACTTTTATGGCTCTATACACCACCACAATGAATTTGAAATGAAACAAACAAGATGTGCTTTAACTGCAGACTTTCAGCTTTAATTTGAGGGTATTTACATCCAAATCAGGTGAACGGTGTAGAAATTACAACAGTTTGTATATGTGCCTCCCACTTTTTAAGGGACCAAAAGTAATGGGACAATTGGCTGCTCAGCTGTTCCATGGCCAGGTGTGTGTTATCCCCTCATTATCCCATTTACAAGGAGCAGATAAAAGGTCCAGAGTTCATTGGTGTGCTATTTGCATTTGGAATCTGTTGCTGTCAACTCTCAATATGAGATCCAAAGAGCTTTTACTATCAGTGAAGCAAGCCAATATTAGGCTGAAAAAACAAAACCATCAGAGAGATAGCAAAAACATTAGGTGTGGCCAAATCAACTGTCTGGAACATCCTTAAAAAGAAAGAAAGCACCAGTGAGCTCAGCAACACCAAAAGACCAGAAAGACCACGGAAAACAACTCTGGTGGATGACCGAAGAATTTTTCCCTGGTGAAGAAAACACCCTTTACAACAGTTGGCCAGATCAAGAACACTCTCCAAGAGGCAAGTGTATGTGTGTCAAAGTCAACAATCAAAAGAAGACTTCACCAGAGTGAATACAGAGGGTTCACCACAAGATGTAAACCATTGGTGAGCCCCAAAAACAGGAAGGCCAGATTAGAGTTTTGCCAAACAACATCTAAAAAAGCCTTCACAGTTCTGGAACAACATCCTATGGACAGATGAGACCAAGATCAACTTGTACCAGAGAGATGGAAAGAGAAGAGTATGGAGAAGGAAAGGAACTGCTCATGATCCAAAGCATACCACCTCATCAGTGAAGCATGGTAGTTTCATGGCGTGGGCATGTATGGCTGCCAATGGAACTGGTTCTCTCGTATTTATTGATGATGTGACTGCTGACAAAAGCAGCAGGATGAATTCTGAAGTGTTTCGGGCAATATTATCTGCTCATATTCAGCAAAATGCTTCTGAACTCATTGGACGGCGCTTCACAGTGCAGATGGACAATGACCCGAAGCATACTGCGAAAGCAACCAAAGAGTTTTTTAAGGGAAAGAAGTGGAATGTTATGCAATGGCCAAGTCAATCACCTGACCTGAATCCGATTGAGCATGCATTTCACTTGCTGAAGACAAAACTGAAGGGAAAATGTCCCAAGAACAAGCATGAACTGAAGACAGTTGCAGTAGAGGCCTGGCAAAGCATCACCAGGGATAAAACCCAGCGTCTGGTGATGTCTATGCATTCCAGACTTCAGGCTGTAATTGACTGCAAAGGATTTGCAACCAAGTATTAAAAAGTGAAAGTTTGATGGATGATTGTTAATCTGTCCCATTACTTTTGGTCCCTTAAAAAGTGGGAGGCACATATACAAACTATTGTAATTCCTACACCGTTCACCTTATTTGGATGTAAATACCCTCAAATTAAAGCTGAAAGTCTGCAGTTAAAGGACATCTTGTTTGTTTCATTTCAAATCCATTGTGGTGGTGTATAGAGCCAAAAAGATTAGAATTGTGTCGATGTCCCAATATTTATGGACCTGACTGTATGTATGTGTGTATAATATATTTATAGAAACCTCATCCATCTATTCATATATGATTAAGGCTATTGAGTTGTTCAAATAGTGCCAAAAAATAGCTTACCATAAACTCAGCATAAAGGTACAATCACAAAAGTGATAAGCTAATACGCATGAACTTCAACGCAAAAAGGGTGGTAGACACACACAGAGGTGGCAAGTGCGTATACAACACACTGTGGAAGCTAAGGCATTATCCTCTGCATTGTGTAAAAAGGTTGTTTGATAATGTCTTCTCTGATCCTCCCCTTTCACTGTCCCCAAACCATCTCCTGATAGAACAGAGCCTTGGGGGCAAGCTGCACATGCTCAGTTTGGTGTGCATTGCTAGAGAGTTTTTTTATTTATTTTTTCTTGGGAGAGGGCATGTGATAAGCAAAGGGCTAATCAGCACTGTCCAGACAGAGGGTCAGGGGTCCTGCAGCCAGGACAATCAGGGGAGAATGAAAACTGCACCTACAAGTTTACATATATACAAAAGCCTGTGATGTTGATAACACTTATGCCCCGTACACACGGTTGGACATTGATCGGACATTCCGACAACAAAATCCATGGATTTTTTCCGACGGATGTTGGCTCAAACTTGTTTTGCATACGGTCGCACAAAGTTGTCGGAAAATCCGATCGTTCTAAACGCGGTGACGTAAAACATGTAAGTCAGGACTATAAACGGGGCAGTAGCCAGCTTTCCTCTCTTAATTTATTCTGAGCATGCGTGGCACTTTGTGCGTCGGATTTGTGTACACACGATCGGAATTTCCGACAAAGGATTTTGTTGTCGGAATATTTTATAGCAAGCTCTCAAACTTTGTGTGTCGGAAATTCCGATGGAAAATGTGTGATGGAGCCCACACACGGTAGGAATTTCCGACAACAGGGTCCTATCACACATTTTCCGTCGGAAAATCCGACCGTGTGTACGGGGCATAACTGTGGCAAAATTAGACTAGAACTAGACGAGGTTGCGCTTCCCTATGCACCAAAAGGCCACTTAACTAAAAGTTAATTTTTATGATTTACAATAAAGGTTATGTAAATGACCATATCAGGTATACCTATAGGATGAGGTCAATGCCATTATATATAAAAATCAACTTTCTATCCCTATGTGGTTATATTAACATCTACCAAGATTAAGTGGTGAAAATGTCTCTTGAATATATACGTATAGGCAATATGAGGGTTATCATTTCTTCCTATTTTCAATATAAAAGTTCCAGGCTGTATTAGAGGATATGTAAATTAAAGGTCTACTCACCAACACTACCTGGTATCAAGAGATGGGGGTATATCTGTCTCTCCTCCCATCTATTGGCCACATATAAAATTGAGATGAACAGAAAAAGAGAAGATACATAGTTACATAGTTAGTAAGGTTGAATAAAGACACCAGTCCATCCAGCTCAACCTGAGTGAGCGTGCGTGTCCACAATTATCCCTATTTATTTAAGGTACCCATATAGCGCCGTCAATTTACGCATCGCTCCACACATACATCGCACACTCACGATCCCTACCCTCAAGGAGCCCACAATCCAAGGTCCCCAAACTCACATTCATATACTAGGGCCAACTTTTTTGGACAGAAGCCAATTAACCTACCAGCATGTCTTTGGAGTGTGGGAGGAAACCGGAGTACCCGGAGGAAACCCACTCAGGCTCAGGGAGAACATGCAAACTCCAGGCAGGTAGTGTCGTGGTTGGGATGCGAACCAGCGACCCTTTTTACTGCTAGGTGAGAGTGCTACCCACTACACCACTATGCCGCCCTTAAAGATATGCTAGTAAATGTTGTATTATTGAGGATATGGGCTATTGTCTTCTGCCCTATGAAATTGTCTATCTCTGATATGCAATACGGTTACAATCATCCATGTGGACACAAATAACCACTTATGGACGAGCCTCATATATCACCATATCCACAAAAAAGCTTCTCAATCAAGGCTACATTGACACAAGGCACATCTCACCTCACAAAAAAGAAAATTGGAGGGGAGGGGGGAAAAGAATGTGTCAGGACAAAAATTAAATCACATGAACCTAAATGAAAATAAAGTCAGAAGGTTTCCCAAAATCAAATCACCCAAACCTAACATGTTTCACTGTTAAATAGAGCTTCATCGGAGGTAAAAAAAAAGTGAAGAAAATGAGCAACCAATAGTAGCTGACTGTCACATGGTGAAAGGAAAATGGTGTCTTTTGTTTGTAGTCCCTGTATTTATAAACTAAGATGGCTGGCGCACATACTCATTGCTGAGGGGAATCCTATCACAATCTTGTGGATGGAAATCAGAACTAACTATATCATTGTCCTGTACATAAATAAAATTTGTTTTGAGCAAAAAGGGATATAAAATGAATGTAGATTCTTTCCCTTTCCTAAATACCAATATTATCTATACAAATATTCATATTAGACAAGGCTTTTAGACAATAAATCCACAGATTTTTAGTCATGTACAAAAGGTAACATGTTAAAATGTGCTATGATATTCTCAGCAATGAGGAGAAATATGAAGTATTAGATCCAACGTATAAATACTTGAATTATCTGAGAGTAATACTTAAGAGAGGTATTGAACAAAGAATACTTTCTAAGGATGAATGCTCATTACAAACAACCATCCTACAATCGCAACTTTTTATGCTCTCCAAAGGTGCATAAGAATAGAGAAAAACCCCCAGGTCGCCCTATAGTTTCAGGGAGTCAAAATCTGAAGGTGCCATCAGATATGTTGACTACATCCGTCGTCCATATGTCCATAGTCTCTCCTCATATATTGAGGATACACAAAACTTTGTTTATAAATTGTCATACATTTCTTTGGAGGAGGATGTTTGGCTGGAAAGCCTTGATGTGGAGGCGCTCTATGGTAACATCAGACATAACTTGGGGCTTAAAGCATGCAAATACTTCCTTAATGATAGAGGTATACTCTTTTAGAAACACACAGATTTTGTCCTTTAGCTTCTACAGTTTGTGTTGGAACACAATTTCTTTCTTTTTGATGGACAAATTTACAGACAATGTAAAGGCACTGCAATGGGTTCATCCTGTGTACCAACATATGCAAATCGGTTTCCTTGGGTGTGGGGAGCATACCATAGTGTTCACAGAAGAGTTAGAACAATTTACTGTATATATTTTGCTATGGGTACATTTCATTGATGATATTTTTATCCTTTGGCAGGGCCAAAGGGAGAGATTTGAGGAATTTGTAGCACAACTAAATAATAATGATATTGGTATGTTTTTCACCAGTGAGATTAACCATGACAGCATCAATTTCCTGGATCTTAAGATTGGGAGAGATGTGAATGGTACTATTAATACAACCATCTACCAGAAACCTACCTCCACCAATAATTAGCTACATTGGGAGAGCCAACACCCTACATCCCTTAAAGGCATTCCCACTGGGCATTTTATGAGAGCTAAAAGAAATCTCCTGATGCAGCCTTTCAAAATGAAAGTCTTCAATTGGTGGAGAGGTTCAGTAGACGTGGTTATAATTTCAATGACTTAAAGTCAAAATGAAAAGGTGAGCACTGTTCCAAGGGATACTTTACTTGGACAAAAACGGACCAAGACTTCGACTCGAACATCGGGTGTTCACCTGTTCGCCGAATAGCGAACAATTTGGGGTGTTCGCGGCAAATTCGATAGCTGCGAAACATCCTTTAAAAGTCCATGGGAGAAATCAAAAGTGCTAATTTTAAAGGCTTATATGCATGGTATTGTCATAAAAAGTGTTTGGGGACCTGGGTCCTGCCCCAGGGGGCATGTATCAATGCAAAAAAAGTTTTAAAATGGCCATTTTTTCGGGAGCAGTGATTATAACAATGCTTAAAGTGAAACAATAAAAGTGAAATATTCCTTTAAATTTCGTACCTGGGGGGTATCTATAGTATGCCTGTAAAGTGGCGCATTTTTCCAGTGTTTAGAACAGTCCCTGCACAAAATGATATTTCTAAAGGAATAAAAGTAATTTAAAACTACTCGCGGCTATAATGAATTGTCGGGTCCCAGCAATACAGATAAAAGTCATTGAAAAAAACAGCATGGGATTCCCCCCAGTCCATTACCAGTCCCTTCGGGTCTGGTATGAACATTAAGGGGAACCCCGAATCAAAATTTTTTTAAAAATGCGTGGGGGTCCCCCCAAATTCCATACCAGGCCCTTCAGGTCTGGTATGGATATTAAGGGGAACCCTGAGCCAATTTTTTTTTTTAAATGGTGTAGGGGTCCCCCTCAATATTCATACCAGACCCTTCAGGTCTGGTATAGATTTTAAGGAGAACCATATGCCAAAATTTTAAAAAAATGGCGTGGGGGTCCCCCCAAAAATCTATACCAGACCCTTATCCGAGCACGCAACCTGGCAGGCCACGGGAAAAGAGGGGGGATGAGAGAGTGCCCCCCCCCGAACTGATCCAGGCCACATGCCCTCAACATGGGGACAGGTTGCATGCTCGGATAAGGGTCTGGTATGGATTTTGGGGGGGACCCCCATGCCATTTTTTTTAATTTGGCACAGGGTTCCCCTTAAAATCCATACCAGATCTGAAGGGCATGGTATGGAATTTGGGGGGACCCCACGCAATTTTTTTTATTTTGGTTTGGGGTTTCCCTTAATATTCATACCAGACCCAAAGGGCCTGGTAATGGACTGGGGAGGATCCCATGCCGTTTTTTACAATGACTTTTATCTGTATTGCCGGGACCCGACAATTCACTATAGTCACGAGTAGTTTTAAATGACTTTTTTTTCCTTTAGAAATGTCATTTTGTGCAGGGACTGTTCTAAACACGGGAAAAATGTGCCAATTTACAGGCATACTATAGACACCCCCCAGGTACGAAATTTAAAGGAATATTTCACTTTTATTGTTTCACTTTAAGCATTATTTAAAATCACTGCTCCTGAAAAAACTGACATTTTTAAAACTTTTTTTTGCATTGATACCCAGTTTCCCAAACACTTTTTATGACAATAACTTGCATATTAACCCTTAAAATTAGCACTTTTGATTTTTCACGTTCGTGTCCCATAGACTCAAATTTTTTGCCTGTTCGCATGTTCTCCTGCGAACTGAACTGGAGGGTGTTCAGCTTATCCCTACTGATGATAATGAAGGCATGCGTATTATAGGGACATACTCAAATCAATCTGGTGAAATTTTTAATGTCATTAAATATTGGGATGTGCTACACAATGACAAAGATCTATCTAGAATCCTTCCGAAAAGCCCCATGATCACATACAGAAGAGGTAGAAATCTGAGGGACATGCTAGTGCATAGTCATTTAGGAACTGTCCAAAAAAGTCATTCCCACATGGCTGCAAGAAAAACCATTAGGTAGCCATATATGTGGACACTGTAAGGCATGCCCTTATATTCCCACTGTTAAAGATATTTGAGAATATAAAAAATTGAGAAATTATTAATACAATAATTTTTCGATTGTAGTTGTCAGGGGTTGTCAGGGCTGGTTTTGCCCACTTTTATTTAAAAGAAAGTTCAAAACAAACACAGAAGATTCCCTCGCAGGGGTATTCAATATTTCAGTCCTGTTACCAAAGTAAACGATTTTCAGCCCTCCTGGCTTGTAATGCCCCATACACACGATCAGAAATTCCGTCAGAAAAAACTTGGATGTTTTTTCCGACTGAATTCCGCTCAAGCTTGCCTTGCATACACTCGGTCACACAAAAGTTCTCTGAACTTTCCACCGTCAAGAACACGGTGACGTACACTACTACGATGAGCTGAGAAAATGAAGTTCAATGCTTCCGAGTATGCGTCGAATTGTTTCCGAGCATGCGTGATTTTTTGCGCATCTGAATTGCATACAGACGAACGCATTTTCAGATAGGAACTTTTTCCGACTGAAAAATAGAGAACCTGCTCTCAATCTTTTGCTGGCTGGAATTCTGCCAGCAAAAGTCTGATGGAGCATACACACGGTCAGAATTTCTGACCAAAAGCTCACACCCGACTTTTGCTGGGCGGAATTTCTGATCATGTGTACGGGGCAGCTCTCCAGCTCTCCAGCTCAGGCCTTACACTTTAGGGCCTTGGTCTGTCTCCCACAAACCGGACGCTCAGCACCTCCGTGTGTACAGCAAGTAGCCTCATGCTACACTGGCTCCCACCTCTCTCTCCTAGGTGAAGCCCTACTGACTCCCATGCCCAGACCTCCTGTCTGCAGAGTGGAGTCGTCTCCAACTGGGAGCCTAGAGCCTTAGTCTGGTGATTACTTAAAGCCCAGAACATAGCTGACTCATTAGTGAGCTGGCTGTTTATTAGACCAGGATCCTGGCAAGGTACCGCACTGGTACATAGTACAGAGGGAATTATTTATGTTATGTGGTGCCCATGCCCATTTTTGTATGTGGGGAAAAACAACTGATTGCCTTGTAGTTCTGATTTCCATCCATAAGATGGTGATAGGATTCCCCTCAGCAATCAGCATGTGCGGCAGCCATCTTGGGTTATAAATACAGGGACTACAAACAAAAGACACCATTTTATTTTCACCATGTGACAGTCAGCTACTCTTGGTTGTGTCAGGGCTGGGCTCAGCCCTTCCTTCTCAAAGCTGGCCGCTCAGCTGTCGACTAATTGCCAGATCCTATCTCTCCACAGTGACTCACCTGTTGATATCCTGTTTGTCTGTCCTGCCTACTTAAACCGTCCAGTCCAGATGATCTCTGCCTTCGCCTTGGTCACATCTCAAAAGACGCTCTCCTATGTTCCTGTTAAAGACTTGCTTGGCTGATATTCCTTCTGGCTCCAGATCCTGCTTGCTGTTCTACTACGCTCATCTCTGGCTCCCTTTTGGCTTGTCTGACTGACTATCCATTGCAGTTCCTGAACTCTGGCTATGTTTTAGAGGTCAACCGATATGGGTTTTTCTCTGGTCGATGACGATATTTAGAAATCGCGGCGGCCGATGGCCAATATATGATGCCGATTTTTTGGGGGCCAATATGTTAGGCCGATTTTTTTTTTTTTTTTTCCTTCATCTCATAAAATCTAACAAATAGATCCTTTTTAACACTGGAGCATTTTTCAGGCGCTTTTGGGATAAAAATAGCTTCTGTAAAGTGCCTGCAAAATGGCTCCCCTGCAGTCTCAGTGTGAAAGCCCGAGTGCTTTCACACTGAGGCGATGCGCTGGCAGGATGTTAAAAAAAAAGTCCTGCAAGCAGCATCTTTGGAGTGGTGTATACCGCTCCTCCACCACTCCTGCCCATTGAAATGAATGTGCACCGCTGCCGCAGCGCCTGCAGAGCGATTCGGCAGCGCTTCATGGGCGCATTTCATTGGCCGCTAGCTGGGTTATAAGCGCCTCGCTAGCAATAGCGCCGCTAAAATGACGGTAAAGCGCCGCTAAAACTAGCAGCGTTTTACCGTCAACGCCCTGACTGTAGGCGAAGGTCATGAATTTAGAAGATGCAGTCAATCCACTTGTTGGTAATATTTTTTCCAGATTGAGCAGGATCACCGCATGGATCAGTTTGCCTTGGTGTTACAAACGCGCCTGAGTTGCACGGCTCATCTGGAATCTCCCACTGTGGCTACTGCGGTACAACCTGTGTTGCAGGCCATCCCTGCTGCTGCTCCAGTCTCTGTGCAGGCACCCACCTCGAGTATTACCTCTGTAAGAGTTATGTCTGGTTTCTCAACCAGATTAGCATCTTCACTATGTACATGGACTGTTTATTTCTTTAACCACTTGACGACTGCCGCACGACGATGTACGTCGGCAGAGCGGCACGGGCAGGCAAAAGGACTTGCAGGTACGTCCTTGCCTGCTCGTGGGTGGGGGGTCCGATCGGACCCCCCCCGGTGCCTGCGGCGGTCGGCAAATCCTTCCCGGCGATCGGTGGTGAGGGGGAGGCCATCCATTCTTGGCCCCCCCTCGCGATCGCTCCTGGACAATGGGATCATTTCTCTGCCTCTGTATTGTACACAGAGGCAGAGGAAATTATGTCATCTCTCCTCGGCTGGGCATTTTCCGTTCCGGCGCCAAGGAGAGAAGACTGGAATGTGAGTTACACAAACACACACATACAGTAGAACATGCCAGGCATACATTACACCCCCGATCCCCCCCGATCACCCCCCCCCCCCCCCCCCGTCACACTGACACCAAGCAATTTTTTTTTTCTTTTCTAAATACTGCATGGTGTCAGTTTGTGACAGTTAGTGTGGTGGGACGGTTACTGTTAGCCCCCCTTAGGTCTAGGATACCCCCCTAACCCCCCAATAAAGTTTTAACCCCTTGATCACCCCCCGTCGCCAGTGTCGCTAAGCAATCATTTTTCTGATCGCTGTATTAGTGTCACTGGTGACACTAGTTAGGGAGGTAAATATTTAGGTTCGCTGTCAGCGTTTTATAGCGACAGGGACCCCCATATACTTCCTAATGAAGGTTTTAACCCCTTGATTGCCCCCTAGTTAACCCTTTCACCACTGATCACCGTATAACTGTTACGGGTGACGCTGGTTAGTTCGTTTATTTTTTATAGTGTCAGGGCACCCGCCGTTTATTACCGAATAAAGGTTTAACCCCCTGATCACCCGGCGGTGATATGCGTCGCCCCAGGCAGCGTCAGATTAGCGCCAGTACCGCTAACACCCACGCACGCTGCATACGCCTCCCTTAGTGGTATAGTATCTGTACGGATCAATATCTGATCAGATCTATACTAGCGTCCCCAGCAGTTTAGGGTTCCCAAAAACGCAGTGTTAGCGGGATCAGCCCAGATACCTGCTAGCACCTGCGTTTTGCCCCTCCGCCCGGCCCAGCCCACCCAAGTGCAGTATCGATCGATCACTGTCACTTACAAAACACTAAATGCATAACTGCAGCGTTCGCAGAGTCAGGCCTGATCCCTGCGATCGCTAACAGTTTTTTTGGTAACGTCTTGGTGAACTGGCAAGCACCAGCCCCAGGCAGCGTCAGATTAGCGTCAGTACCGCTAACACCCACGCACGCACCGTACACCTCCCTTAGTGGTATAGTATCTGAACGGATCAATATCTGATCCGATCAGATCTATACTAGCGTCCCCAGCAGTTTAGGGTTCCCAAAAACGCAGTGTTAGCGGGATCAGCCCAGATACCTGCTAGCACCTGCGTTTTGCCCCTCCGCCCAGCCCAGCCCACCCAAGTGCAGTATCGATCAATCTCTGTCACTTCCAAAACTCTAAACGCATAACTGCAGCATTCGCATTCAGCATTCAGTCAGGCCTGATCCCTGCGATCGCTAACAGTTTTTTTGGTAGCGTTTTGGTGAACTGGCAAGCACCAGCGGCCTAGTACACCCCGGTCGTAGTCAAACCAGCACTGCAGTAACACTTGGTGACGTGGCGAGTCCCATAAGTGCAGTTCAAGCTGGTGAGGTGGCAAGCACAAGTAGTGTCCCGCTGCCACCAAGAAGAAGACAAACAGGCCCGTCGTGCCCATAATGCCCTTCCTGCTGCATTTGACAATCCTAATTGGGAACCCACCACTTCTGCAGCGCACGTACTTCCCCCATTCACATCCCCAACCAAATGCAGTCGGCTGCATGAGAGGCATTTTCTTTATGTCCTCCCGAGTACCCCTACCCAACGAACCCCCCAAAAAAGATGTCGTGTCTGCAGCAAGCGCGGATATAGGCGTGACACCCGCTATTATTGTCCCTCCTGTCCTGACAATCCTGGTCTTTGCATTGGTGAATGTTTTGAACGCTACCATACACTAGTTGAGTATTAGCGTAGCGTACAGCATTGCACAGACTAGGCACACTTTCACAGGGTCTCCCAAGATGCCATCGGATTTTGAGAGACCCGAACCTAGAACCGGTTACAGTTATAAAAGTTAGTTACAAAAAAAGTTTTAAAAAAATAAAAAAAATATATAAAATAAAAAAAAAAATTGTTGTCATTTTATTGTTCTCTCTCTCTCTATTGTTCTGCTCTTTTTTACTGTATTCTATTCTGCAATGTTTTATTGTTATTATGTTTTATCATGTTTGCTTTTCAGGTATGCAATTTTTTATACTTTACCGTTTACTGTGTTTTATTGTTAACCATTTTTATGTCTTCAGGTACGCCATTCACGACTTTGAGTGGTTATACCAGAATGATGCCTGCAGGTTTAGGTATCATCTTGGTATCATTCTTTTCAGCCAGCGGTCGGCTTTCATGTAAAAGCAATCCTAGCGGCTAATTAGCCTCTAGACTGCTTTTACAAGCAGTGGGAGGGAATGCCCCCCCACCGTCTTCCTTGTTTTTCTATGGCTCTCCTGTCTCAACAGGGAACCTGAGAATGCAGCCGGTGATTCAGCCAGCTGACCATAGAGCTGATCAGAGACCAGAGTGGCTCCAAACATCTCTATGGCCTAAGAAACCGGAAGCTACAAGCATTTCATGACTTAGATTTCGCCGGATGTAAACAGCGCCATTGGGAAATTGGGAAAGCAGTTTATCACACCGATCTTGGTGTGGTCAGATGCTTTGAGGGCAGAGGAGAGATCTAAGGTCTAATAGACCCCAATTTTTTCAAAAAAGAGTACCTGTCACTACCTATTGCTATCATAGGGGATATTTACATTCCCTGAGATAACAATAAAAATGATTAAAAAAAAAAAATTAAAGGAACAGTTTAAAAATAAGATAAAAAAGCAAAAAAATAAGAAAGAAAAAAAAAAGCACCCCTGTCCCCCCCTGCTCTCGCGCTAAGGCGAACGCAAGCGTTGGTTTGGCGTCAAATGTAAACAGCAATTGCACCATGCATGTGAGGTATCACCACGTAGGTCAGATCGAGGGCAGTAATTTTAGCAGTAGACCTCCTCTGTAAATCTAAAGTGGTAACCTGTAAAGGCTTTTAAAGGCTTTTAAAAATGTATTTATTTTGTTTCCACTGCACGTTTGTGCGCAATTTTAAAGCATGTCATGTTTGGTATCCTAAGATCATCTTTTTTATTTCATCAAACATTTGGGCAATATAGTGTGTTTTAGTGCATTAAAATTTTAAAAAGTGTGTTTTTTCCCCAAAAAATGCGTTTGAAAAATCGCTGCGCAAATACTGTGTGAAAAAAAAAAATGAAACACCCACCATTTTAATCTGTAGGGCATTTGCTTTAAAAAAATATATAATGTTTGGGGGTTCAAAACAATTTTCTTGCAAAAAAAAATAATTTTTTCATGTAAACAAAAAGTGTCAGAAAGGGCTTTGTCTTCAAGTGGTTAGAAGAGTGGGTGATGTGTGACATAAGCTTCTAAATGTTGTGCATAAAATGCCAGGACAGTTCAAAACCCCCCCAAATGACCCCATTTTGGAAAGTAGACACCCCAAGCTATTTGCTGAGAGGCATGTCAAGTTGTCACTAAATGATATATTGCTCAAACATGCCATGGAAATATGTGAAATTACACCCCAAAATACATTCTGTTGCTTCTCCTGAGTACGGGGATACCACATGTGTGAGACTTTTTGGGAGCTTAGCCACGTACGGGACCCCGAAAACCAAGCACCGCCTTCAGGCTAAGGGCGTAAATTTTTGATTTCACTCTTCACTGCCTATCACAGTTTCGGAGGCCATGGAATGCCCAGGTGGCACAACCCCCCCCCCCCCCAAATGACCCTATTTTGGAAAGTAGACACCCCAAGCTATTTGCTGAGAGGTATAGTGAGTATTTTGCAAACCTCCCTTTTTGTCACAAAGTTTTGAAAATTGAAAAAAGAAAAAAAAAAAAGTTTTTTCTTGACTTTCTTCATTTTCAAAAACAAATGAGAGCTGCAAAATACTCACCATGCCTCTCAGCAAATAGCTTGGGGTGTCTACTTTCCAAAATGGGGTCATTTGGGGGGGGTTTGTGCCACCTGGGCATTCCATGGCCTCCGAAACTGTGATAGGCAGTGAAGAGTGAAATCAAAAATTTACACCCTTAGAAATCCTGAAGGCAGAGATTGGTTTTCGGGGACCCGTACGCAGCTAGGCTCCCAAAAAGTCCCACACATGTGGTATCCCCATACTCAGGAGAAGCAGCTAAATGTATTTTGGGGTGCAATTCCACATTTGCCCATGGCCTGTGTGAGCAATATATAATTTAGTGACAACTTTGTGCAAAAAAAAAAAAAAATTTGTCACTTTCCCGCAACTTGTGTCAAAATATAAAATATTCCATGGACTCAACATGCCTCTCAGCAAATAGCTTGGGGTGTGTACTTTCCAAAATGGGGTCATGGGGGGGGGGGGGGGGGGTTGTGCCATCTGGGCATTTTATGGCCTTCAAAACTGTGATAGGTAGTGAGGAGTGAAATCAAAAATTTATGCCCTTAGAAATCCTGAAGGCGGTGATTGGTTTTCGGGGCCCCGTACGTGGCTAGGCTCCCAAAAAGTCCCACACATGTGTGTATCCCCGTACTCAGGAGAAGCAGCTGAATTAATTTTGGGGTGCAATTCCACATATGCCCATGGCCTGTGTGAGCAATATATCATTTAGTGACAACCTTTTGTAATTTTTTTTTTTTTGTCATTATTCAATCACTTGGGACAAAAAAATTAATATTCAATGAGCTCAACATGCCTCTCAGCAATTTCAATTTCCTCTCAGCAATTTTAGCACCTCAAGAAATGACATAGGCAGTCATAAACTAAAAGCTGTGTAAATTCCAGAAAATGTACCCTAGCTTGTAGACGCTATAACTTTTGCGCAAACCAATAAATATACACTTATTGACTTACTTATTTTTTTTACCAAAGACATGTGGCGGAATAAATTTTGGCCTAAATGTATGACTAAAATTGAGTTTATTGGATTTTTTTTATAACAAAAAGTAGAAAATATCATTTTTTTTCAAAATTTTCAGTCTTTTTCCGTTTATAGCGCAAAAAATAAAAACGGCAGAGGTGATCAAATACCATCAAAAGAAAGCTCTATTTGTGGGAAGAAAAGGACGCAAATTTCGTTTGGGTACAGCATTGCATGACCACGCAATTAGCAGTTAAAGCAACGCAGTGCCAAATTGGAAAAAGTCCTCTGGTCCTTAGGCAGCATAATGGTCCGGGGCTGAAGTGGTTAAATTTAATCTTTGCATCGCTTGTGATGGGACTTTATACACATTTATTGTTTCATTATTTATGGTGTTAAACAGTGCCTGGATGTCATTTAGTCTTTTATTTTAGTTGATCTCACTGTTTATGATTTATCACAAATTTGCCTTCTTTCTGGTGGGCACGAATCAATTTATTTATGTAAAATATATAATTAATTTTATGTTTTTTCAGTTTTGGTAACCTCCTTAGTTTTCCTTTGTGAGATCATTTACACTATCACTAATTTTATTTTGAACTATCATAGCGCTGCATCTTTTCTTTATTACAGGTTTCTCAACCAAGTTGAGATATACTTTGAGATGCTGCCCCAGGCGTTTCCCACGGACAGAAGCAAAGTAGGTTTCGTGATATCTTTGCTTTCTGAGAGAGCTTTGGCCTGGGCAAACCCTCTAAGGGAGAAGCAAAAACCTGTTGTCTTGAGCTACCCTGAGTTTGTGTTTTTTTTTTTTATAAGGAAACAGAGTATGAGAACTGTTGCCGATTACGCCATTGAATTCCGTACTCTGGCAGCAGAGGTTGCTTGGAACAATGAGGCCCTTGTGGCTGCTTTTTTTCATGGTCTCTCAGATACCATCAAGGATGAGATAGCAGCCTAAGATATACCCACTGAGCTGGAGAAGTTGATCACGTTTGCCATACTCATTGACTCCAGACTCAGAAAAAGACTCCCTTTTAAGGAGCGTTTGCAGAAGCCTCCTGTACATTTGTCTCCGAACTTTGCAGTCCCACCCTTGCCTCCCTCACCTGCCATGCCTCCTGGTACCGAGTCGGTCTGTGAAGATGAACCCATGCACTTGGGCTTCACGCGTCTCTGCAGATGAGAGAACCCTTAGGGGGAGGGAAAGATTGTGCCTTTATTGTGGCCAGGCAGGTCACTTTTTGAAGTCTTGTCCTACCCGTCCAGGGAATGCCTGAACCTTGAGGTCCTGTCAAGGACAGACCTTAGGTGGCGTTGTTTCTTTCCCATTTATCCAGAAGGATAAGCCCCTGGTTTCGGTTACCATTTCTTGGGCTGAGTCGTCAGTCAAGATACAGGCTCCAATCGACTCTGAGGCTGCAGGCCTGTTCATTGATTCTGCCTTTGTATCGAAGCACGCAATTCCGCTGCAGCTGCGTGACACTCTACTTGTCATTGAGGCTCTTGATGGGCGACCTCTACAGCCTGCCCATGTGACTTATGAGACTGTTCCGTTGTCCATGGCCATAGGGGCTCTTCACCATGTGATAATCCAATTCCAAGTTATTTCCTCACCTAAGTTTTTGCTGGTTATTGGTTATCTTTGGTTACAGAGGCACAACCCCCCTTTCAATTGGCTCCATGCTCAGGTTTTCTCCTGGTTGCCACAATGCAGTAAGACATGCTTCCAGAAGGTAGCCAAGGTCCTGTGCACCTCTTCACTCTCCTCCCTGCCGAGTACCGTGATTTTAGCGATGTCTTTGACAAAGGCCAAGCCGGTAGTTTGCTTCCACACCAGTCGTATGATTGTGCAATTGACCTTCAAAGTGGTGCCATACCCCCTCGTGGCCATGGAGGAGTATGTTGCGGACACACTTTCTCGAGGTTTCTTCCGCAAATCCTTGTCTCCTGCTGGTGATGGTTTCTTCTTTGTGAAGAAGAGTGGTGAACTGAGACCTTGTATTGATTATAGGGGTCTCAATCGTTTTACGATTAAGAATGCCTATCCGATTCCGTTGATTACGGAGTTATTTGACTGCCTCAAGGGAGCAACGTTTTCATGAAGCTTGATTTGAGAGGGGCATACAATCTTGTGAGGATTAAGGAGGGCGACGAGTGTAAAACTGCGTTTAATACTAGAACAGGCCATTATGAGTACCTCGTAATGCCTTTTCGCCTTTATAACACCCAGGCAGTTTTCTAGGAATTTATTAACGATGTCCTCCAAGATTTGTTGCAGTTATGTGTGGTGGTTTATCACGACGATATCCTCATATTTTCCAAGTCCCTGGAGAGCCACCACACAGATGTCTGTCGTGTGCTTCAGAAACTAAGAGAACAATCTCTGTTGTAAATTGGAGAAGTGCAAATTCCATCGTGAACAGGTTAAATTCCTGGGTTATGTCATTTCCACTGCTGGTTTTTCGATGCACCCAGAAAAACTTTCAGCAGTCCTACAGTGGCCCTGGCCCCATGGGTTTACATCCTCTGCAGCGTTTTCTTAAAAGTTAAAAGTTACCTTTTATCCTTGAGGTTGATGCTTCTGAGACTGGAGTTGGCGCCCTTCTGTCTCAACGTCCTACCTCTGAGAGCGCTATGCATCCTTGTGGCTACTTTTCCAAGAAATTGTCACCTGCGGAGTGCAATTACGAGATTGGTGACAGAGAGCTGTTAGCGATCATTTTAGCCCTGAAAGAATGCAGACCTCTCCTCGAAGGTACCACTGTGCGGGTTCTCATTCTTACTGACTGTAAGAATCTCACATTCTTGTCTGAGGCTAAATGCCTCTCTTCTAGAAGGGCGCGATGGGTTTTTTTCTTATCTAGTTTCAATTACATTGTCTCATTCTTACCCGGTACTAAGAATGTAAGGGCTGACGCTTTGTCATGGCAGTTTTCCTCCACTTCCAAGATGGAGTGGGTTCCGGTTCCTGTGATTCCTCCTGATCGTATTCTGGCTACGGTTTGCACCAGTCTCACTTCCCCTTTGGGTGACACAATTCTTGCTGCTCAGGTCCATGCTCCTGAGAAACCTTGTGACTGCCGCTTTGTCCCAGAGAGTCTCCATACTGCTGTGCTCCAGACTTACCATTCTCCCAAGGCTGCTGGCCACTCTGGGAAGAATTAACTGGGCCATTTCCCAACAATTCTGGTGGTCTAGTCTACGTGCTGATGTAACCGCCTTTGTAGCTACCTGTTCTGTGTGTGCTCTGGAAGGTGTCGTGGAGTAAGACTCCATGACACCTTCCAGTGGGCCTCCCACAACCCATACCCAGTGGAGAGAGACCCTGGACCCACCTGTCTATGGATTTCATTGTGGAGTTTCCCAACTTCCAGGGCAACATCGTTATCTTTATGGTGGTTGACCGGTTCTCGAAAATGTCCAATTGTATTCCACTTAAGATGTTGCCGACTTCTAAGAAACTGGCTTCCATTTTTGCTTGGGAGATCTACATGGGCTACCCAAGGTGATTGTCTCGGACAGGGGTAGTCAGCTTGTGTCCCAGTTCTGGCGAGCCTTTTGTGCACAGTTGGGAATTCAGCTTGCTTTCTCCTCTGGGTTTCACCCTCAGTCTGATGGGGCCGAACGAGCCAATCAGTCGTTGGAGCAATTCCTACGTTGCTATATTTCTGACCATCATAACAACTGGACAGACCTTTTACCAGGGGCGGAGTTTGCTCACAATAGTGCCTGTAATTATGCTTCCCGATTGTCCCCGTTTATGGCAAACTATGGTTTCCAACCTTCCATGTGGCCTGACTCATTTGTCCCGCATAGTATTCCTGCGTTAGAGGAACATCTCCGTGGTCTTCGTTCCACTTGGGCACAAGTCCAGGAGGCTTTGCGACATGCTAATGATAGGTACAGACTCCATGCTGACCGCAGACGCCTGCCTGTGCCTTCCTACCAGGTTGGGGACAGGGTCTAGCTGTCATCTTGCAACCTCCGACTTCGTGTTCCCTCACTGAAGTTCGCACCTCAGTTTATTGGGCCTTTCCGTATTCTTTGCAGGATTAACCCAGTGGCTTACACATTCGACTTTCCTTCTAATATGCATATCTCAAATGTATTTCATGTCTCCTTATTAAAAACTTTGGTCTGCAACCACTTTACCACCTCGGTACCTCATCCTCGCCCTGTACAGGTTGTGAACCATGAGGAGTATGAAGTACAGTCCATTGTTGACTCCTGTAGGTTCCGTGGGCGCATACAGTACCTTTGTGCATAAGAAAGGGTGCGGTCCGGAGGAACGCTCTTGGGTCTCATCCTTGGAAATACAGGCCCCTGTCTTCCTCCGTGATTTCCATAGATGTTTTCCCCTCAAGCCTGGTGGTCCTCTGAGGGGGAGGGGTCATGGAGGAAGGGGTACTGTCAGGGCTGGGCTCAGCCCTTCCTTCTCAAAGCTGGCCGCTCAGCTGTCAGCTAATTGCCAGCTCCTATCTCTCCACAGTGACTCACCTGTTGATGATATCCTGCTCGTCAGTCCTGCCTACTTAAGCTGTCCACTCCAGATGATCTCTGCCTTCGCCTTGGTCACATCTCTAGAGACAATCCTGTGTTCCTGTTAAAGACTTGCTTGGCTGACATTTCTTCTGGCTCCAGATACTGCTTGCTGTTCTACTACGCTCATCTCTGGCTCCCTGATGTTTTGGCTTGTCTGAC